>NC_089582.1:127722431-128055777 GCF_019320115.1 Miscanthus floridulus | reverse complement strand
TTTATTAATATTAGAAAATTATATTAACATCTATAAGTTGAAATAAACGCACTATCGTATTAAGCCGTGTTTCATGAATAATTTTAATTAAACCAATCTAATGATGTATACATTGGATCGTTTTCTATAAATTTTAATTAAAGTTAGAGAAATTGGAGTCAGGATAAAACTAAAGCAAACTTGAAAGAAAGGACTAGCTTTTTATAAAAGAAATGATACCACATGTAGCCAAATAGTGGTTTATCAATTTTATAATATTTTTATGATACAATTCTCTTTGTAAAACACGAACATTCATCGTGCAACAATATAATACGAATAAAGCTCTTCTTGTGCTTTTCCGTAAAGTATCGAGCCTTAATATGACTGAGACAAAAGTGAATCGTCTTGCTATGCATTGCCAAGGATCACGAGTAGCTGGAATGGCAAGCGCCTATATAGGACGAACCGCTGGAGCAAATTATTGGAAGGACGAACCTTGTGGCTTGATTTTCATAGCATACTAGCTATATTTATGTCATTTTTCTTTCAAGTTTCTAGAGGAATTGTTTAAAACAGTAGCTATATTCGAGTCTTACAAAATTTAGGATAATTTGACTTAACACAAACTTTAAAAAAATCTCTTGTATTTGCGAACAGAGAAGTATAAAGGATTCTAAGATTCAAAACTTGACCATAAATATAAGAGATCTCAATAGGATGACACGCATTAATCATTTATCTGATACTACTTAAGGGTGTGTATGAGTGAACTTCTCTTCTCTTTGGGAGAGCTCCAGCTCTGAAAACACGTAACTTCGCGATTAGGTCTGTGCGCGTGGTCCGTAACGCTCTCGCGACTCGCCCTAGCGCCGCCGCGGCCCCCGCCCTTCCACCACCGCTGGTCCCCCTCCGGCATCTCGCCAGAGGCCGGAGGGAGTAGGGATCTATTGTTTTTAATAAGTTTTCTAGTAGATCGAGTCATTAGGGTTAGAGTCTCTCCATACAAAGTTCTTGGTGTTGAGGATTTATCTCCTCCTCTGTAGCGACGGCAAGGGGCAGGGCGAAATTGTTTTTTCCACGGCGGTGCTGTTGAAGATGAGGGCGGCAAATACAACGTCAGCAACTTCATCGGCATGACGACATGGAGACTTTTTTTTTCTTTCCGAACGGCAACATCAAGGCGGAGATGATGTCGTCGCCATGGAATAATTTTCTCTGGTCTCTTCTCCGTTTTGTTATGATTAGATCTAGCCACGATGAAGGACTAGGAAGAATAAATTTCAAATCAGTCTTCCTCATTCTTCGGTAGCAGAAGAAAGAAGAAAAAGGAAGACACAAGAAAGAAGAAGTTTCTTAACTCCGCCTGCAGGAATGTTGACCGTCGTTCGTTGGGCATTTGTTCTCAAGCCTTTTGCTGAGTGTTTGCTTGTGCGGTCATCCATAAGAAGCGTCGTATAGGTTTGGATTGGAGTTTTGGAGCTATTCACAGAGTGAGTACAATATAGATGGAAATATGTTTCTGGATATATGTAATGTATTCCAGTGTGCTTGTAACGTGATGATGCATCCAGCTATAATCTAATACAATTCCTTCGTCTAAAAAAAGCTCTGAAAACACGGATCTGAAGCATCAGCTCCACCACGGAACAACTTCGTCATGAATCTGCTCTCGCACCAATTGGAACTAAGAAACTTGTTTGGCTTGCGGCGCAGCTCAAGACACAAAATATGCAATTGTTTGAGGAAATGACCATATATGCCCTTAGAAGGTTACATAATAGATGTTCTGACATATCTAGCATACGTGAGTGATTGATATTGATTTAAATTAACTTTTATAATTTTTTTGTTTATCATTGTAATGAAAACAACATAGATACAATATCTCATCATAATATGAGCATCCAACATTAACACAACAACATGGCAGCACATGAGATAGATAATTAACCATGGTCATGACAATATCTCAACACAAATGTAATTGTCCATATAAAACTGTACCAAAGGGTTTTTGTTCTAAGAAAGAACAAATACCATTTGTTCCATATTGAAATTATGTGGTGTTCCCAACACACTGCTGTTATTATTCTGCAAAAAATGAGCTACTGAAACGTTAGGCCCAACTTCTGGTTTTGGTACTTGAAATTGCCCCCAAATTATTATTGTAACTGCAAAGATAATAAAAAAAACTAAAACCATTTCCTAAAAGGAAAAACAAAAAAGAACTACAGTTGCCTCTTGTGCTTCGCTAATGAAAATAGGTAAGAAGCACGAAGTTGTCATCTCAGCATCCCACAATACTTTTTCCTAAGGTTCTTCTGTAAGAATAGTTATTCCGAGTTCAATGTAAAATCATATCTGAACTCTGAAATGTACTTAGGAACAAGAAATACCATCTTAAACATATATGAGATAAACATGTTATTTCTACACAACAAGACACACTATTATAACAGGTACCAGCTAGAAAATACAATGCATTTGCTACTCTGAGAAACTGTACAAAGCAATCGCCAAACATAAAAACTTATCGCAGCCTCACAGGATGGATAGTCGTTGTTGTCTAAGAGTTGTTCATGGATCAATCACTTCATCAGAGTACAAAATGAGCAAAATAACTCACGAGCACCAGCAGAAGGAAAACCTTTTGTTTCTACTTCGAACTAAACTGCTCCTGGTGCCTGGAGATGGTATAGACCTTCATGGTAAGCTTCCTCTCGTTGTTCTTCAGTTCGAACAGATAGATATCGCCGACTCAAAGACCATTGTCACGAGCAAATCTGGTCCGACCTTGTTAGCAGAGAGGACCAGAAGTTGGAGGAAGCAGCAAGCGGAACCCCGAAGAACACTGCGAGAGAGAGGGGGATCGGTAGGAGGACAGGTTCGAATTGTCTTTGTTCTGTTTTTTTGTTACCCTCTCCTCACGCACTCTCTGCCTTAAGTATTACACAGCAAGCCTATATCGATACTACTTCCACATGGGTCCGGCTATGGGCGCATCCAGAAATTATACATAGGAGGCTGGCAAAAAGAAACCATTGTAAAGACTGAGCGTGGCTCAACTGATTATATTTTTTTATGATGATCATTTGGGTTAATTGTTTGACTTGACATGATTGCTCATATTTTCTTATATGTAATCTACAATCTAAGACTCTTTTTTCAGTGGTATGCGACGTGCTCACTGTGGTGACTCGAGATCTGCCAGTTTAGTCTTTCGGACATGTTTGTAGGGATGATTTTATTATCTAGTTGTGTTTTGTATAACTTTATTATCTACTCCCTCCATCCTATAAAAAGTGTTGCTATGAAATTCACGTTGGTCTTGAGTTCGACTAGGTTTCTTGAAAATATTTATATCTCTAAATAAGTTTATTATGAAAATATATTGAACGATCTATCTAATTATATTAATTATGTAGTATAAATATAAATATTTTCTTATATATATTGAGTCAAAGTTGAAAATATTTGACTTCTTGGAAAATGAAAATGCCACTTTTTATTAGACGAAGGAGTAGAAGGTATTAATAGGTATATATAACAATAATTTTGTTATATTTTTCATATAAATAAAAATTATAAGGCTATACTAATAAAAGGAATTGTTGTAAAATGTTGTGGGGCCATGGCCCCTGCCCCTGGCTTCGCCATTAGGTTTGGCGTAGCAGACATTGGCAGAACGTCGACGACCATGGGTCGTAGCGGTTGCGCCGGAGCCTATTGTCGTATCTTCCACAATGTGATGATCACCTTCTATTGCCGTGCTATCAGCAGAGATGACAAATCTCCATTGAAAAAACACAATTGGACGGATCCGAGTTGAGCCAGAACGAGTGCAACAAGGACGGAGGAGGAAGTACGAGATTTGCCTTTGAGTCCAGTGAAACCACTTGCCTGTAGATCCACCGTGCATACTTAAAAGTGTCAGTCATATTTGTCCTCTTTATTCAAAGTTATTGGTTTGGCCACTGCACTTGTTACTGTGCTTCTGGCAGAATCACTCGAGCAGTGGCGTGCTGTCCAGGAACGGTTGGATCAAGATAGACCAGCTATACGGCTGGATCTGATTGAGTTTATTCAAGAACAAAAGGAAAATATATAATATACTAGAAGAAAAGCCGGAAAATCTGACGTGGTGATGTGGACGATAAACACGAGCATTTTGTGCCATGCTTACTTGGTCGCCCATCTTTTTTCTCCGCAGCCCAATCAATCCTTATCCCTATGGGTAGGTGCGTGCGTGCCCGGCCCAATCCTGATTGATTGCCTCCTGCGTCACGGGCCAAGCTGCAATCCTGTGAATACAGACTGGTGTGACTGGAGCAGGTTATAGAGGCCTCGCATTTCGGCAATCCGTGTGACCGTATGGGTATGGAAACAGTGTCGGAACATATGCATGTTTCCGAAAACATAAAAGTTCGTTACTCCGGAAAGATTGCAGAAATGTAAGACCACATTTTTGGACTTGTTATTGTCAAATAGCACGGTGTTCATGGCGCCTATTTTTTTCCATCTTTTTATTTTAGGTGCAAATATCGAATTGCATTGGCCCATGTATTGTATGTTAGGTCCGCGTTTATATCGCACCTTGTACCAGGCGTATATTATAAAAAAAACAAACGTCCAGGAGCATTGTCTGGCCGAGCTACATGCCTACATTGCCTGCGTGACAAATCAAATAACCCCTTCAAAAAATTGTTGTAGCATGTATGAATTAGACCTATATACTATTGTATGGACTTTTTTTATTATAAAGTTAAGCATGCAAATGGAAGAATTTCATAAGAACTAAAAATTAGATCGAATTATAAGAGAACAGAGAATGGCAAAACAAATACAATATATGCATGCCTTCTATATTTCTTATATATTGAAAATAGTATTTGCACTTAGTGAAGGTGGTGTGGATGACTTGTATTAATAGGTGGTACCCTAGCACCAAGGCTCCGAGCAAGCAAGGAAGGAGTGTGTGTTGGGGACGAGGGTGGGGGGAGGGGGTTCTTTATTGTTCCGAGCATCACATGTAGATGGTTTGTACCCCAATCTAATGTAAAATCTTACCATGCTACAGTCACCAAAACATCAATTGTTCTGGTATCTTTTTGCACACTAGCGGACCCAACACTCATATAGAGTTTGGGCGATGCTTAAGGCGAGCAATGAGGTCACATGTTTTGAAGCTTCGGACAAATGGGCGATACGACGAAAGTCTCACTATGTGCCGGCGCTGGAGTTCGGGCGGGCACCTAGGGTCGCCATGCCCTAAATCCGCCATTGATCTTGCGCGATAACTATCATCAACACATTTGGAATAGTTATATCAATTTAAAATTAATGTGGATTGAAAATAATGCAAACACGTTCACTAAGTTTTACAATATATTAATCACATGTCTTATGTAAAAATTTGTAACATCTGATGAGATCCCGATCATGTTAGAGAAAAAAATCCTAGTAGCTAGAACCCTGACCCTAATTACCGCCGGCTCAAGACTGATATAGGGGCAGTTTGGGAGAGCTCCAGCTTCAGCTTCTCTGAAGAAAATCACTCCCAACCAGCCAAATGCTCAAAATGCCAACTGATTCAGGTGGGTATCAGTAGAGAATCATTTCTCCATTTACACTACGAGTTGAGAGCTAAAAAAACCTGCTTCACCCTGCTCCTTGTTATATTCTGGTGGGGATCAATAGAATTCTCATCAGCTCCCCACCCATGCTCCCTCCTAGGAATTCAATGGAATCACGCCATCGAAGAATCAAGGAGCAGAGCTGAAGAATCAGGAAACGGAGCAATCCCAAACGGGGCCATACTTCTGCAGTTCTGCTTGCAGCCCTGCGTAACAGCATCCGTGTTCCCTCTACCAACTTTCCCTGTTTCTCTAAGGAACAGGAACCGTGAGGGGAAACAAATTATCCCTACTCTCAGTCATCACTCTGTGGCTAGTGTCAGCTCAGTTTCACGCAAAACAATCGGAGGAGCACGCACGCAACTGACCTCAGCTGGAGTGTGAAAGTGTGCAGCTAGAGCTAACCACTGCTACTGTCCAAAACGTTCCATGCGGGCGCGCGCGCGCGAAACAAGTTTTTTGTTCTCCTTGCGATCGAAACAGATCAGACGACGTGTCCACCATCACTCACCGTTGCAAGTCTGATCCATATATCTCTCACCTGCACCAGACCATGCCAATGCAACCTCTCACATGATAAGGATTGAAAGTTGGAGGCAGCACGTTACGTACAAGTTGCATGCATGATTTTGCTCGATCATCTAGCTAGCAGCCTCTTGCATTGGGGCGTACACCGCTGACTATAAATACGACGGCATCCCAAGCGACAACGGAACCAAGGCACGCTTTGCACTTGCAACTCCCTCACTCACCTCTAAGTGCGTGCCCCCGGTCGACCCACCTCTTCTCCGCTACCAGCCATGGCGTCGCCGTTCTCCGTCCCCTCGCTGGTCGGTTTCTAGCTAGTACATTTCAACTGTTAGTGCAGGAGGTACGTGTACGTGTACGTAACTCGCTCATTCGTCCCGTACGTCTGGACGTACATGTGCATGCAGATCATGGAGGAGGAAGGGCGGTTCGAGGCGGAGGTGGCGGAGGTGGAGTCGTGGTGGACCACGGAGCGGTTCCGGCTCACCAAGCGCCCCTACACCGCCCGCGACGTGGTCCTCCTCCGGGGCACGCTCCGGCAGAGCTACGCCTCCGGCGAGATGGCCAAGAAGCTGTGGCGCACGCTCAAGGCGCACCAGGCCGCCGGCACGGCGTCCCGCACCTTCGGCGCGCTGGACCCGGTCCAGGTCACCATGATGGCCAAGCACCTGGACACCATCTACGTCTCCGGGTGGCAGTGCTCGTCCACGCACACCTCCACCAACGAGCCCGGCCCGGACCTCGCCGACTACCCCTACGACACCGTGCCCAACAAGGTGGAGCACCTCTTCTTCGCGCAGCTCTACCACGACCGCAAGCAGCGGGAGGCGCGCATGTCGCTGCCCCGCGCCGACCGCGCGCGGGCGCCCTACGTCGACTTCCTCAAGCCCATCATCGCCGACGGCGACACCGGCTTCGGCGGCGCCACGGCCACCGTCAAGCTCTGCAAGCTCTTCGTCGAGCGCGGGGCGGCGGGCGTCCACCTCGAGGACCAGTCGTCCGTCACCAAGAAGTGCGGCCACATGGCGGGCAAGGTGCTCGTCGCGGTGTCGGAGCACGTCAACCGCCTCGTCGCCGCGCGGCTCCAGTTCGACGTCATGGGCGTCGAGACCGTCCTCGTCGCGCGCACCGACGCCGTCGCCGCCACGCTGATCCAGACCAACGTCGACGCGCGCGACCACCAGTTCATACTCGGCGCCACCAACCCGCGCCTCATGGGCCGGAGCCTCGCGGCCGTGCTGTCGGAGGGCATGTCGGCCGGCAAGAACGGCAGGGAGCTGCAGGCCATCGAGGACGAGTGGCTCGCCGCGGCGCAGCTCAAGACCTTCTCCGACTGCGCCAGGGACGCCATCGCGGGCCTCTCCGTCTCCGCCCAGGAGAAGCAGCGCAGGCTCCAGGAGTGGGACCGCGCCACCGGCGGCTACGACAGGTGTGTGTCCAACGAGCAGGCGCGCAACACCGCCGCGAGCCTCGGCGTCGCGTCCGTGTTCTGGGACTGGGACCTCCCGCGGACCAGGGAAGGGTTCTACCGCTTCCGGGGCTCCGTGGCCGCCGCCGTGGTCCGGGGCCGCGCCTTCGCGCCGCACGCCGACGTGCTGTGGATGGAGACGTCCAGCCCCAACGTGGCCGAGTGCACTGCCTTCGCCGAGGGCGTCAAGGCGGCGTGCCCCGAGGCGATGCTCGCCTACAACCTCTCGCCGTCCTTCAACTGGGACGCGTCCGGGATGACGGACGCCGAGATGGCGGCCTTCATCCCCAGCGTCGCCCGCCTCGGGTACGTCTGGCAGTTCATCACGCTCGCCGGGTTCCACGCCGACGCGCTCGTCACCGACACGTTCGCGCGGGACTTCGCGCGGCGCGGCATGCTGGCCTACGTGGAGAGGATCCAGAGGGAGGAGAGGATCAACGGCGTGGAGACGTTGGAGCATCAGAAGTGGTCGGGCGCCAATTTCTATGACAGGGTGCTCAAGACTGTGCAGGGTGGCATCTCCTCAACTGCAGCCATGGGCAAAGGCAAGTGCCTCGTTTCATTTAACTCCAGTGCTTTTTGAAAAATAATTTACTGCTCGTGCATACTCCCTCCGTTCCTAAATGTCTGTCGTTTTCATTTCCCAAAAACAACTTTGACTAAATATATATTAAAAATATTAATATTTATGATACATAATTAGTATCATTGGATAAATATTTAAATCTAGTTTTTTAATAAATTTATTTAGAGATAGAAATGTTGCACGCATTTTCTATAAATCGAGTCAAAGTTATCGGCACACAAATCGTGACGACTAACATTTAGGGGCGGAGGGAGTATATAATTTTGATGGTTTTTTTATATACCTAATAATCTGATTTACCAAACCAAGCTGCTCATATTGTGTTTGTACTTGTGCTTTTCAGGAGTTACTGAAGAGCAGTTCAAGGATTCAAGGCCCGCAACTGGGAGCAGTGGCCTGCAAGTTATGGCCAAATCCAGGATTTGATGAAGACCGAGAGAGAATAATATGATTCGGAGAAGGCCGTAAATAAATGAGAGAAAAAAAAATAAGTTGGACTCAGATCATCAGCCATGAGAAGATGTTTTCCAAACTGAACTATAATCAGCATAAATGAATCAATGAGTCGTGTAGCTATGTACGAATGGAGTTCTGAGTTATGACTCCAAATGAAAACCCAGGTTGGGTTGAAAGTATTGGTGTCAATATGTGAGATTATTTATCACTTGAGATTGAATACAAAATTTGATTCTGGTACTCTGTTCTCGGGATTAAAAAACTTCATTTTTAGTACTGTTATATGCATGTACATAGGATTGTAGAGCCTGTTGTAAAATATGTCGTTAGCGGTTAGGACATTTCCCCCTCGGTCTCTCATGTTCAACATATATAGTACATGAAAGTAGAATACATAAATACAAGAGATAGAAAGACTATTCTTTAATCCTCTGAATATACATGATTATAATATAGAGCTCTCACGTATATATATAACCATACTCAGGTCTAAAATTTATTCCTCTGAATATACATGATTATAATAATATAGAGCTCACATGTATATATAGTCTGCTAAGGTCTAAGAGTTTGGCAAGAGCCTACATACAATGATGCAAACGACATGATTAAGATTATTCCTCCTCCTTTCCCTCTAGTACATAGTTTGTATGTTTTACAACACCCTGCCAAGGTCTAAGAGTTTGATAAGAGCCCACATATAATGATGCAAACGACAAGATTAAGATTAAGATTATTCCTCTTCCTTTCCTTCTATTAGAGTCCACCAAGACTTCTTCTACCCAAGAGTACAGCTGAAGATCGGATGAAGCACCTGAAGTCTGGCGATGATGATGATGATAGGAACCTGTGAAGGCGTATGCTGCAAAACAAAGGCTGCGTTTAGTTCCGGCCGGATTCGGCGCCGCCTGAATTCGCTAGCACTGCAGCGCATTGTAGCATTTTGTTTTTATTTGGTAATAATTGTCCAATCGTTGACTAATTAGGCTCAAAACGTTCGTCTCGCAAAGTACAACCAATCTGTGCAATTAGTTTTTGATTTTGTCAACATTTAGTACTCCATGCATGTACCATAAGTTTGATATGACGGAAATCTTTTTTTTTACATAGTGCCAAAGTTTGGATTTTGAATGAACTAAACATGGCCAAAGACCTGCTGATGCTCGTATTTGTCTGTTGGGTAGTTGTATGATCATGGCTGTTCTGTTTGGTTGTCTTTTTTGTCTACCTCTCTTCCCTTCTGGAATTCTGGTATCAGGTCTTCGTGTCTGGTAGTTTGCCCTTCTCTGAGTCAGAGATGCCGGGCGCTTGGGTGTTTAGAATTGTGGCCCTGAACTCTCTTTTCTCTCTTTCTGAACAATCTCATGTATTTCCGTTTATCCTTAAATGGAAATGGAGGATGACCTTCGAGTGAAAAAAACAAAAGAGCCTACCAAAATTTAAAACGGTGTTACACCGACAAGAACCACTTTGTGAATGTTAACAGTGGTGGAGCCAGGGGCCAGGCAGGGGCAACGCCCCCCCCCCCCCCCCCCCCCAAACCCAATAACATATCACAACAATTTTTGTAATTGTATAACTTTATAGTTTTTATTTATATTAAGTGAGAGAATATAATAAATTTTATTATATATACCTATTAATATCTTCTAGATAATAAAATCATATAAAACATACTATACAATACAATGACACATATGAGCACATCCAAAAGACCCTAAATAATAAAATCATCCCTATGAACATTTCCAAAAGTCTGGCCAATGGCCCCGTTCGGCTTACCCCATATTCGGCTTCTTTTTTCAGCCGGAACAGTATTTTTCTCTCACAACAATTCAGCCAGAACAGTGTTTTTAGCCAGTTTTAGCCAAAATTCTGCCAACCGAACGGGACCAATAAATCTAGAGATTTATGATATCATTATAGAGTCTTACTATCAACAGGCAAGTCATCTACTACTGAAAAAATAGCGCATTAAATCCTAGAATACATATATAAGAAAATGCAATCACCCGTGTTAAGTCGATAAATTAACTAGTTGTGCTACGCTAAGTTTTTACAAGTTGGATCTTTTTAGCTGGCCCCATATATATAATTCCTGGCTTCGTCCCTTAATGTTAATGGCCAGAATTTTCAATGAATGCCAATTAAGGTTCATTGGCAAAGAGAAAGTTAAGAAACAGGGCAGTCAGCTCACAGCTAGAACCAGAGCGCTCAGGGACATAATCTTTATATCTCAGTTCTCTGTCTCAAAGAATATAACTCCTGAAAAGCTTAAAAAGAAAATGTAGTACACGAAAATCTCCACATTAACATTAGCATGATACCATGCTTGTTCAGTCATCATCATATCACTAAATTGAGTCCAGATGGCAAAATTCTTTTCTCGTTTCAAAAATCTGGAAAGGCGAAAGGTTTACCCTTTGATGAGTAGCGAGGGAGCTTGTAGATCCTAGACCCTCCAGTTCACCGCGCAGATCTCACCATCGGCGGAGTGCTCCGCTCTAGGACGAACATGACACTATGAGCCATTTAGACTAGAATTATTTTGCATAATATGATGAATAAATCATATGGTAGTACTAGTAAGACTTGACTTGCGGCATTTATTTAGTTCATAAAAAGGATAATGATACTACCGTAAATAAATAGAACTCAAAGAGCAATAAAATAACTATATAATTACCTCAAACAAGACAATAATGCTTTTAGAAAGACACCTCCGGACATTTCTTGATGATGAAATATCATCAGGAACAATATCAAGACATATGTCGTCCAAAATCCTTCTCAATGCCGCATGCAGCTAAGCCATTCAATCTTTCTTGTTACGTAGTCGACCTTAAACAAATTTTGACCTTAAACTGTACGCCTGTGCCGAATGATCCTCTTTCCGTGATTCCGTGTGCACGATGCGCCGTTCGCGGTGGCGATCTCGCAGAGAGCCAGAACGCTGATTCACTCGCGGCTCACGCAAAGACGGGAGAAACACCGAAACGGGAACTGCGCTAGCGTGGCCCTTCAACTCCACGCTGATGGGCCACACACACATCGGATGGGCCACAAACACATCGGATGGGCCGAGATTGCTGGACTGTTAGCAAGGCTTCAATTCCACCGTACAGAAAGACGGACGCGAAGATGCGCCGAACCTGTCGACTGGAGGGGACCGAAGCGAAGCGGCGAGGAAGCTGTCAAAGTCCACCAAAACCACGCCGGAAGTCGCAGGGCAAAAGCCGGCCGGCAACGCGTCGACCGAATCCACTAGTATCCCTCTTCCGCTCCTATAATAGACGGGACCTGCGCCCCGCACCCGACGAGAATTCCACACCCACCCACCAAACTGAGCAGCGCAGCGGCGGCCAGCGCCCAACTAATTTCCCCTTCTCCCTCGCGCATCCTCGATCTCGCTGTCGTCGTCGGCATGGCGACCGATGTGTTGCGCGCGCACAACATCCTGATGCCGGTGCCGCAGAGGATCCGGGCCGCGGCGGCGGCGCACCGGAGGTCTGCTGGTAGCGGCAACCACCACCCTGGCGCCTCCACGAGGAGGTCGCCGCCAGCTGGGACATCGTCTCCTGCGGCGGGCCGGAGACACCACGGCAGGAAGGCGAGGCCTACAGCGGAGGTGTACACCGGGCCGGCGTTCTCGACGTCCCCCGACCCGAGCTCGCTGCCGCTACCGCAGTTCTCCGCTAGAAAGGCCGTCGACGCGGCCGCCGCCGCCGCTGCCGCGACGCGCGACCTCAGGCTTATCCTGCGGCTGGAGTAGCCAGCTGGATACATATCTCGTCTGCTGGGTCAATTGGTGGCTTCGGTTTCTCTTATTTCTACTCCTATACTTAACTTACTACAGTACTAGTCGACGCATGATCGATCGAGCTGCATGTTAGTTCTGGCTGCTCTCCTGGTATGTGTTCCGCGCTGCAGCGGCGAGGCTTCCGGCTCAGTTTTATTGTGTGGCCGGCGGCGAGGCACGCGGCGGCCGTGGGATCCCACCGCGACGGCGGTGCAGAATGATCGCAGCAATATACTCTGTACTGTGACGTGCAAGTAGATTGTAGTATAAGATAGGAGTATGTCATTATACTCATATGTGTAGAGTAACTGTGGGGGTTCATCCGTGTAACAGGTCATCAGCATGTAATCCTCTCCGTCTCTATTCATCAATACACATTTCTACATATTTCAACAATCGCTGCACAATCATCATCCGTTCTCTCTCACACCAACCGCTCCCGCCATCCAGCATCTTGCTTTAAGGCCGCATCCTGTTGTAAGATAACTTAGGCATGGTCTTCCTGTTGCAGCAAAATCTCTGCCTTTTTTCAACTCAAAGAAAGGGGTGGCTACGACAATGTAACACCGTGCCCTTGCGAGTTCCGGCTTGTGCTAGGCAAGCATTCGGCGCTCGCCGCCGAGGGCGGAGCCACGAAATAAAAACGAGGGAGGCCAAGTACTATCTGATGAATTATTGAGGATAAATATAAAAAAGAATTCTTCAAATGGTGGAATTTTGTATACACAAGATGAGCTCACCAAGCATAGAGGTGCCTGCCCCCTCAGCCCCTTCCTCCTTCTGCCCCTGCTCGCCACCCATGGCGCCATTGCGCATTCCGTGCCGCCGTACGATACTTCATTGTGGCGACACACCCTCTCTGGTCGCCGGAGTCCCGAGTCCGCCGCTAGGCCACCGCCCAGCGCTCGCCGTGCTAGAGTTTGAGGTTGGAGAAAACAGGAGATAGAACATAGGAGTTGTACCTAAGCCTCGTGGCGACGCGACCTCGCTGGCCGCTGGAGTCCCGGATCCGCTGCTCGGGCACCGCCCAGTGCTCGCCGTGCTTGGGTTTGAGGTTGGAGAAAACATGAGATAGAACATAGAAGGAGCAGTACCTAAGAGCATCTCCAATAGAACCCCTTTCTTCTTTCCCTTAAAAATTGCTATAGGGGATTGAGGAAATAGTAATTCTAATTTCAGGAAAAGGCTGCTTAAGCAGATTGAGAAAAAATCACATCCCTCTTCTCTCCGGTGACTCCCTCCACCCTCTTCTCTCTTGGTCTCTCGTGACACTCTCCGCCCTCTTCTCTCCCTGTGGCCGGCAAGGGGGCATGGCCGGCGGCTCGGTGCAGCGGCGGCACGGCCAACCCATGAAAAGAGATTGAGAAAAAAAATACTGGTAGATTCCCTTTATTTGAGGTACTGAGAAAAAAAATTAAGAAAAAAATATTAGAAAGGGGATTTGCTGGAGCATGTTTGTTTTCTCCAATTCCCTTTGTTGCTGGTTATATGAAAAAGAGATATGTTTCCTTAATCTAATGGAGATGCTCTAAAGGGTGAGAGAGCGGGCGATACGAGTGCACTCGTGGGAGAGAAGTTGGGTCATAGGCTGTTGGGTCTTATTGGGCTATGGGGTGCAGTAGAAGAAAGTATGTTTTAGGCTAGACTCTTGACATGGTATTCTTTTTTGCTTTATTTTCCTTTTTATTAAATCGAAAACGCTTGAATTAGGGCGTCCGGACGGTTCTCTTTCCGTCGGACGCCGCATCCACCGTTAATGCCACAGATCGAAACGAGTTGGCGCACCACTTCGGGCTTCTTCGCACAGGCCCACACGACTCGCTCATTCTCCACTGCAAGGTCTCGCTCGCTGCGCCGCTGCATCCCTGCGTCGCCGTGCGCATCCACCTTCCTCCTTTCCCTACACAATCCCTACGTCGCTGCATCCACCCACATGCCTTCCTCGTCGCTGTGCTTTGCTCTTAGGTGATCCCCACCAATCTCTGTTTCCTCCCATGGAAGGCGTTCGTACATATGGACGAGTCTGCACCCCGCGACTCCCCACTCCGCCTCGGCCGCCGCGGCTTCAATGCGCTGTTCTCACCCCGTCCTCTGCGCCACCGAGCTGCGCGCCGCCGACGAGCACACCGGTGACCTTCACGCACCCCCACACGCCCTCTGCGCCACCGCTGCCCATGCCACCCCCACCCCGCCCTCTGTATGCCGTCGCCCAGCTCCGTGTTGCCTTCGAGCACACCGGTTACCTCCACGTGTCGATGAGCCTCCATTCGCCGAAGTTGCAAGGAGATGTTTGCGTTGAGAAGCGCATGTTGCAACTATATGTTTTAAGTGTTTTAGGTGTTTCAGAGGTATGTTGCAAGTGTTTTGTATCGTTGTTGCAAAAGTAGACATGAATGTTGCATATGTTGTAATGGTTATGCACGTATGTTTCTAGTGTATATTCCAGATGTTTCATTTGTAGCAGACATATGTTGCAATAGTAGATCTAGATGTTGCATATACAAGCATATTGCAAGTGTATTTTTCAAGTGTTCGAGTGTTTCATGCATCTGTTGCAAGTTTTTTCTATCTGGATGTTGCATATGTTTGCGATGGTTTTCAAGTGTTTTTCAGGTATTTTTGTAAGTGTTTTCAGACGCATATTTCAACTGTTTCATATGTCTTCTTTAGTATGTTGCAACTGTTGCATCTGAATGTTTTAAAAATAGATCGGGTGTTGCACATGGGATGCGCGTGAAAAATGGCTGGAGGTGCGGGCGATGTCCGGGGCGGCACGGGGCCACTGCTGGGGCGCTCGCTCGCAAGCGCGACGCGCTAGGGTGGTCGCTCGCTCGCTGACGGGTACCGTCCGACGCAGCAAGTTTGTTATTAAATACTCCCTCCATCCCCAAAAAATACAATTCTAGCACGGAGTGTCACGTTTTAGTACCTTATAAGTTTGACCAATTATAGATAAAAAAGTAACAATATTTATGATATCGAATAAATATTATTAGATTAAAAGTCATAATATGAATAACATCCCCTATAAAACTTGGTCAAAATGAATCATAGTTATATATATTTTTAGGACTGAGGTAGTAATCAACTGAATGCATTGAATACAAGCGGGCCCTGCCCAACACGAGAAACTACACTAATGGTGGACTCTTGTTGAACGTCGTGTGCTTCTTCACTTCGTATTAGATCCATAACGCGCGAGGTTTTTTGGACGACGATTGCCAAGGCAGCTTGTAGACCTTGGCCCTCCTCTTCACTACGCAAAGCTCACCTTTCCAAGAGTACTGGACTCGGAATGTTACTACGCGAAGCAGCATGGGCACGATGAGACCGAGGGTATCTGAGCGGTCCTGGTGCGGCCGCGTCACAGTCTCGAGGAGGCAGAACCTGGCGTTGCCCGTATTGACGAGGCTGGCGCTCACGTGTCTCCTGTGATATTTTTGTATTTTGGTCCCTTTTGAAAACGTTTTTTACAAAAAGACCCCAGCCAAAACGTTTGCTGAAAATAGACTATTTTTAGGCGTCTTAGGACATGACGCCAAGGTATGAGGGTCGGCGTCGACTGACACGACGCCGAGGTCTTGCCACGTCACGGACGACCCCAGTCGACGGCGACACAGTGGCGCATGGGGCCCAGTACGTCGGCGTCGGGTCATTCAACACCGCAGGGCCAACCTCGGCGTGTAGTCACACCACGCCGAGCTAGCTGTACAATGAGATTCAAAACGCAATTCTACCCCAAAAACGCGACTGAACATAAATCTTTGTCCTTTCGTACCTCCTGATCTGTTTAGTTCTGGCACAAAATGTAGTAACAAGAGTTGTAGATCTATATGAGTACTACAACTTTTCTTAAAGGTTCAAAGTCTTATTTGGTCTGGTTGGAGAGATACAAGGCTCCAAAGTGGGGTACATGAAAACTGAAATCCTGAATTCAGTCATCCAGACAAATTTTGAGCTCCCAAAATAGTCATGGATTCCAACTTTAGGGCTCGTTTTGACTTTCTTACAAGCTTATCTAGCTCTTGGTCCAAAAACAAAGTTTGTTCTACTCCACTCAAACTTCAACTTTTATTTAAGGTGCAACTCCATAAAATCACTGTAAGCAATTGGTCAACACCGGTCAAAATAGCATCACGGTAAAGCCCAATTTAGAGTTTTTGACCGATTGAGGCATTTTCTTGACCTTTGCTCAACATGAATCCTTCATGACTTTTGTTGTAGAGTTCATCTAGAGTCATTTGGGCAAGGTTGCAAGGTTTGGCTGATGACACATGTTCTCATTCACTTAATAAGACCATTCCAACAAGGATATAACTTATCATTTCAGGTGACTTTTTGATTCCAAACTTCATGAAACTTTTCCAGTGACTTTTCATATGGTAATCATGATACTTGGCTCAGATTTTAGCAATCATCAAATAGCTATGTGAAGGTACTCTCATTAATGGTTTCTAACTTAGCTTAATATCCGCTAAAAGTTGTGAAAATACACTACTGTAGGAAAAAAGAGAGACAAGGAGAAAATGATAGAGCATTAGACAAGGAGCGAGCTAAAAGATCCAAAGACTTCATATGCTTTTTTTGTGCATGGACTATGTATGCATTGGACCTTATGTAATGCACTATGTATGGACCTTGTACTATGTTTGGACTATGTTGGATGATTGATGAAGCATATGTATGGACTATGTAAGGATGTTGAATGTGTTGGACCTTATGTATGTATGGATGTTGAATGAATGTATATGTCGGTGTGGTCATTTGTTATGTGAAATTCTGTATGCTCATGTATTCTGTGTATTATACGCTCAGTTCATTGTTTTGGTGAACCCAGGCTATCGGCGTCAATTGAACACACGCCGAGGGTGGGCACCTCGGCGTTTAGTCAATTGATGCCAACCCCTAGTACATACTGGAATCCTTTGCCTCGAAGCAACGAGGTGCCCAAGCTCGGCGTTCCGTAATTTGACGCCGAGCCGTTAATCTCGGCGTGGGTCGACTCAGCGCCGAGGTTTAGCCCAAACCTGGCGTGGGCTGTGGGAATCCAAACCCTAGGGTTGGCGTGGGCCGAATCAACGCTATGGTCTTCTATCTCGGCGTCGTCCGACTTGACGCCGAGCCTATAAATCATAAAAAAGAAAGAATAAAGTATTAAACTAAACCTTTGGTATAGGTTGAAATCCTATTTGCATGATTCAAATGAAAAATCTTTCTCAACGATTTCTCTTCTACTAATACGAGTTATACTAATAAGAGTAGACATGCTATATTTATGTTTGTTCCTACAGGGAAAACCGAAGATTGGTTCGATTTCAATCCCCTATTTTTAGAGTGAGTCAAATCTTTTTTTCAGTTTGGAAATCAACCATAGTACATGAAACTTAAAGATAGGTAAACTGTAATTTATAAAATAGCGAATGCACAATGATTACACTCACATCAAAACTAACAATGGCATGTCGCAAACTAAACCTAGCATGCCTTAGGGGATTGAAAGAAACAAGTGATACAAACATTGCAAAGGTACTACGATTACACACTCACATGAAAACTAACAATGGCATGTTGCAAACTAAACCTAGCATGCCTTAGGAGATTGAAAAGAATAACTCATACAAGCATTCCACATTCGGATTGACTAACAAAGGTTGGTCCTAATAATGCTCCCACATATTGAACTGAGTTGCGCCTTCCCCATAGTATCCTCTAGTTGACGGCGGCGGTGGCGGTGGAGAAGGAGGCCCGTGCTTCTTATGGTACGGGCACTGGCAGTTCGGATTATTGCATAGTGCATCCTCTGCATCATTGCTGTTGTCATCGTCCGACGTGTCCCTATTACCACTTTCAGGGCCATACTCTAGGTCAAAGATGCGTCCCTGTAGATATGTGATGTACTGTTGATGGGGATAGATAGGAGCAGGGTCGACCCATCTAGTGAAGCCACAGTTATCTGGACAGCTTGAATCCTGAAAACCCATCTACCAATAAGTACTACTACAAACCAAATGCAAATCTAAAAAAGGAGAGAGTTCAAAGGAAATACAAATCCTCGCGAGCATCTGAAGAAACGACGGCCTCCACCGTCACAGTCGCCGTACATCTGCACAACACAATCCAAACCGTGGCGGCATTTTGGCCAATCTTCAATGCGCTTGTCGTATGATCTAAAAGGTCTCTCACGGGTGAAGTCACTCTTCCTCTCCAAAGGAAATTCATCTATTGGTTCTTCAAAAGAATTAGGACCCAGAGAACCCTCCCACACAATCGGAGGTCCCTTCCTCACCCCCTTTCCTCTCCCTCCACCGAAACCCTTTCCACTCGAGCAACCTCCGCTCGACATTTGCTAAAACTAAACCCATGAGAGAACATGTGTCATATCCTTGTTGGAATGGTCTTATTAAGTCACCTAAAATTTAGAGTCACTGGAAAAGTTTCATGAAGTTTGGAATCAAAAAGTCACCTGAAATGATAAGTTATATCCTTGTTGGAATGGTCTTATTAAGTGAATGAGAACATGTGTCATCAACCAAACCTTGCAACCTTGCCCAAATGACTCTAGATGAACTCTACAACAAAAGTCATGAATGATTCATGTTGAGCAAAGGTCAAGAAAATGCCTCAATCGGTCAAAAACTCTAAATTGAGCTTTACCATGATGCTATTTTGACCGGTGTTGACCAATTGCTTACAGTGCTTTTATGGAGTTGCACCTTAAATAAAAGTTAAAGTTTGAGTAGAGTAGAACAAACTTTGTTTTTGGACCAAGAGCTAGATAAGCTTGTAAGAAAGTCAAAACGAGCCCTAAAGTTAGAATCCATGACTGTTTTGGGGAGCTCAAAATTTAGCTAAGTCTGGATGATTGAATTCAGGATTTCAGTTTTCATGTACCCCACTTTGGAGCCTTGTATCTCTCCAACCAGACCAAATAAGACGTTGAACCTTTAAGAAAAGTTGTAGTACTCATATAGATCTACAACTCTTGTTACTACATTTTGTGCTAGAACTAAACAGATCAGGAGGTACGAAAGGACAAAGATTTATGTTCAGTCGCGTTTTTGGGGTAGAATTGCGTTTTGAATCTCATTGTACAGCTAGCTCGGCCTGGTGTGACTACACGCCGAGGTTGGCCCTGTGGCGTTGAATGACCCGACGCCGACGTACTGGGCCCCATGCGCCACCGTGTCGCCATCGACCGGGGTCGTCCGTGACGTGGCAAGACCTCGACGTCGTGTCAGTCGACGCCGACCCTCATACCTTGGCGTCATGTCCTAAGACGCCTAAAAATGGTCTATTTTCAGCAAACGTTTTGGCTGGGATCTTTTTGTAAAAAACGTTTTCAAAAGGGACCAAAATACAAAAATATCACTTTGCCTGAACAGCAGGTCCCTCCCGCACTTGCAGGCCGGCTCCGCCCCTCCACGGCGGTCGTCCACCACCCGGCACGCGGAGAGTCGCCCCCTGTGCCACGAGCAGAGGCCGACCCACGCGTCCAGGTCGCGGACGTAGTACGCCTCGCCGTGGAACGGCAGGACCCAGTCGCCGTGGCGCGCCCACTCCAGGCGCTCGGCGTCGAAGGAGAACGTCCCGGTCATTTACACGGACAGGAACACCGTGGCGCCGTCCGGGTGCACGGCGTGGGACACGACGATGTGGTCCATCTTGAACGGCCGCCGGGGGAGAGCCTCCCACTGCCAGGTCCCGTAGTGGCGCTGCGGCTCGGGGCCGAGCCTCTCGAAGACGCAGCGCTCCTTTCCATAGCTGGGTTCGTCGGTGCTCGTGTCCAGGGCATAGACGGTGCCGCCGATCGCCCAGAACGCGTCGTACTTCTTGGGTGAACGGAGAGGCGGGGTGGCGGACACTAGCCGCGTTCTGGCGTCGAAGATGAAGTTAACGGCCGTGCTGGCTCGGTAGAAAGAGCCGCTGTCCAGTCCAACGATCTTGGTGCCCGCGGCGACGAACTCCGGGCACCCTCTGGTGGCCAGGCGGGCGACGAGTTTGCGGTGGCGAAGACGGCGAGCCCTGGAATCCACGTCGTACTCGGAGTCGAAGCGGGCTTGAGCGGCGAAAGAATCCACGCTGCCCTCGGACTCGGAGGAGCAGACGGAGCAGGAGTCGTCGTCCGCGTCCTCGGAGTAGGCATCGTCGGAGTCAAAATTGTCCTCGTTCAACTTGTATATGCTCACCCCAGAACTGCCGTCGTGATTGCTTAGTATGTAGAGGCGCCGCCGCCTTCGCCGCTGCTGTTTGTCGCCGTCAGATCTCCGCGGTGGCCTCGCCATCTTCTTGGTAAGATTTTTGTCAATGTCCTTTCGTATCTCTAATTTGCTGTATTATAGCCTGACAGTTGCTACTGCTAGTCACGACGACTGGCCGGTTCAGGCCTCCCTGATCGGCAAGAGCCCATTATATACCTTTGCCTTGCCGTACGCGGAGGCGGCAGGTTTACCATGCCGAGTTTGAGTCGGATTCGGGCATCCTTACCTGAAAGCTTTCCCCAAAGGCCAAAACAGAGTTGGATTCGTGCATCCTTACCTGAAAAGCTTGAAAAACAGACCTGCCTTCGTTCATCCTTACCAAAAAAAAAGTATTCGTACGTGTTTATTCCGGTTCTACTCTTGTGGTGATTTCTAAGAAAGTGATCACAGTCCTACTACAAACATATTAATGTATAAAAAATCTGCAGAAAAAACCAGCATGATAAACTGAAATTTCATTTGTTTGCAATAATCTACTTCCACGGTAAAGATTTTGGTTTTCATGACACTTTGGTACTAAAAGTTAGATGCTAAAAGTTAGATGCTAGATAAAAGATCGTGTGTCACAACTGGATAGGAAACTAATGCATGGAAATAATAAAATACTACAACAAGGATGCTAATCACGTTAAAGATTTTGGTTTTCATGACACTTTGGTATGTACTCTTACATGAATAAGGCTGAATGATATAGCCGAGAGAATTAGTTGCAACTTACACGAATTATAAGTAGACTAGTACGTTTATAGTACATGCAACAGAAGATTGTATTTGTTTTTCCTTGCTCCTCCTTACTTAGATTTAGCCCATGGCTTTAGAATCGAAAGCACAACTATGATGACAATTACCAGCAGAATGCTAATCGCAATCATCATGCACTTTCTCGACTTCTTCCGATAGCTCTTTGCTTCGCGGAGCGCTTCAGTACCAGTTACCACATGGTTCACAGCATTTTGAACCTGACGGTGGAAATTGATCAGCGCTCAAACTTGACAATTTTCCAGTAGCACTGATTAAATTCAGTCTCTTTTCTTTTCCAGTTACATATACTAATCAGACCAAGAAGTGAAGTTACAAACCTGATTCTCTATGTCGTCTAGAACCTCTCCTTGTGCATCAACGAGTACTGCCATGTCTGCAAAAATCTGAAAATAAACAGTACACGCCTTGGTTTAGTGGCCATGGGAATCTGGAAATTGATGTCATCAATTATGTTCCTGTTATAGATTATTAGATTATAAATAGTAGTAAACATTGTTATCTTGTAACAAAATATCTAAGTTGATGTTTTTGAACAACTTCGTCTAAGCTGCATTCTTGCCAGAAACTACCTGCTGCAGTTCAATGTCCCTCTCCCTTTCTGGCTTCTCATCCCTCTCAAAGGAATCCTGTCATAGAATTAACCGAACCGACAGCGGTTCCAACAAGCATATTAGTAAATTATCATGAAGACAGCCGCTACAAATTTTGCACTGAAAATTTGGTATCTCTGTTTTTGCAGGTTATATATCCCAACAGGAAAGTCAGTTAGCTTCAAAGCCAGATATTCTGACATGGCCAAAAATAATTGTTACAGTCTGAGTTCCCAGTATGAAAACTAGAATAAAAAGGAGAGACGATCTTGCAAGAACGAACTGCACATACCGTCAGAAGATGGTTCATCTTGTGGTCCTCGGAGAAAGAGACGGGGGAGCATTCCCTTGGGTTTCTCGTGCAGCAGTGCGAAGAACAGCAAGCCGCCGATGAAGAAGGAAACGATGTATTCAGAGGACTCTGGAGAAGCCGTTGTGACGAGGATAGCTAGGAGGAGTAGTAATAAACTATAGTCAGCAAGGATGATCTTGGCGACGCCGGCCAGCACTAGAAGCCATTAACTAGCAAGCAACCGGGTTTAGCAACTAACTAAAGAGACTTAATGCCTATTCAATGGTAATGACTACGCTGCTAACGGATGGAAGAATGCACGGCGTTCTCCTTAGGTGGTCTCCCGGTCATCCCCAGCGAAGACACGGCCGTGTTTATTTATTCACTTTTCTTTTCTGATGAAAGAATGCTATTTCTTCTCTATAAATAAATAATCTTTATTATTATTACTGATCCTCGAATCGCCATGAGTGTGTGGCGCGTGGGCTACTGGGCTCCATATGTCGCCCGGGTTTAATGGGCTGGGCTGGTATCGGTCAGTATCCTACCGGTGATGTGGCAGATGCTCGGTGGCTAAAGAGGCTGTTGGGCTACATTGGGCCTCATTATTCCAGCGCGAGCGAGATGTTCTGCAGTTCGAATGTTCGATCGGATGTACTCCTACGTTCTGCCTAGCAAGTATAGTTAAGTTCGTATTATTAGCTGTGTATTAGATTAGCAATGCACATAGACACAAGTGCTTGTCATCACAGGATCCAGCTGCTCTCGATGGACGAGCAAGCCGGACGAGTTGACGCACAACCGAGAGAGAGAGAGAGAGAGAGAGAGAGAGAGAGAGAGAGAGAGAGAGAGAGAGAGAGAGAGATAAAATCAACGGACACTTTTTTTTTATCTTGGATAAATGCTAATTGTCTAAATCTATATATCTAATAATAAAGAGATAAAATCCTATTTTTTTGTCCGGACATCCCTTAGCTAACTCTGTGAATATGAAAAACCGTCTATAGCCCTTCTCTTTATAATAACTAGGAATCCTAATCCCATTAGATCTCTCCGATTTCGGGTGAATAGTAATCTTAATCAAATAGAAAAAATATAATAATATGAACAACTAGGAATCTTAATCCAATTAGATCTCTCCAACTCCAAGTAACCGAAATAGGAATCTTAATCCAAATACAAAAATATAAGAATAGAAATCTAATAAAGAGGAAAGAATGGTATAATTTCTTTGTTTCGTTTCTTTTCTGTTCTTTTTTCACTTTTCTCTGGTTTGTTCGTTTTTACTTGCTCCGAGTACGTGTTGCATTACGTTCATTTGGACGCTTTTCACTTGGCTCCAAATATGTTCTGATTTTTTTCCTTGGCCATTTTCTAGAGTACATTCCAATTTTTGTCATAACTGTTTTCTACTTGGCTTCGAGTATGCTAAGAGTTTTTCTCATGGATGTTTTTGACACTACCTCGACTTTTCTGATTTTGTTTTCATTGTTTTCTCCACCTGTTTTTTTTTCGTGTTCTAATAAATATAATAAGAGTAAAAACAAATAATAAATAAGAGATCACATCCATTTTAATCTTTGACTCTTTAGAAAACAATAATTTTTACCACTAATTTAATTTAATCTTTGACTCGAACTCATGACCCGTGCTATAACTCACTACGTATTGGATCCCGTTGCAATGCACGGGCATGTTTACTAGTTGAAAATAAAAAAAGGACATTGTTCATAAACTCAACGGTTCACCTCATATTTATTTTATCTACCTACATAAAATTATATATCAGGAGATATAAGTTGAGAAAAACAAAATAGAGAGCTCCGGCAATTGCTCTTGCAGGGTGATCTGGCCGACTGGCCCTGCTGCCAGCCTCCGCCTCTTCCATGCGTGATCTGGCCATTGCCCTTGCAGGGTGACTAGGTGAGGAGGATTCAAGATCAGCCTGAATCGGTTAAAAGACACGTGCCCTTAACGAGGAAGGTTCGGAGTAAAATTAAATCGATTTGCATGCAAGTATTTTATTTGCGATTAATCCACTAGCCTGTTAAATTAACCAGGTCACCAGCGCATACCTTAGCGACCGAGACAATGTACGTCCTCATCACGCGTAGTAAGGCCATGTCTGCAGCCTATGGTCGTTCCAAACATGGAGCTGCCAAAATAAAAAATGAAAAAAACCTCCAATTGATGTGACTTTTTAATTGGAATCTGAATCTCCTACTACCAACCCGGCAGCCAATGCCTGCCGAGTGCCGACCAATGGAGCCCCATTGACCCGCCCCTAATAAGCATAATATAAGTTGAAAGCTATATATCGTATGAACGTCAGAGCCTTTGAGGTATAGAAAAACAATACTCCCTCGGTCTAAAAGAAATAATCTAGCTTTCCCAGAAATCAAATAATCCTAATATTAACTATAGGTTATAAAAAATACTATCAATATTTATATTTTAAATAGATTGATTATAACAATATACTATTTCATAATTAATCTCGTATTAGTTATTACGCGTAGACATAAAACTTGTGATTGTTTTTTTTTTTTTTTGGGAAAACGATATTTTTACTTTTCCTGGAACGGAGGTAGTACTCGACCTACTACGAAGATGCTCCAGTGGACCGGACGACTGTCGACTGGTGAACTACTTTGTTGCACAACTTGTGCTTATCAAGGTGCATTGACAGAGTCAACAAACACACGGAAGACCTAGCTTGTAGTACTAACTACTAATTAAATTAAAGCCACCATCTGTTCTTTATTTAGTTGGGCCTTGATAGGTCTCGTGGATCCTTGGCGAGCTAGCAAGTGTTCATAGTAAACGCCGCAATTGTGATGTCAACGCGGAGCCCTAGCGGAACTAGTCTTAAGTGCACTTCAACTTGTGCACATCGAGACACAGCACATTGTTATATATGTGCAGGACACAGTGATCGATCTTTCACGGCAAAGCACGCAGGCACAGGCACGAGCAAATACAACAGCACGATACTTGCTCTCTGCTGCATTGTTGCCTTCTTAGCTGCTGAGTGCTGATCATCATCGCCGGTGCCTCCGATCCGATCCTCTTCCTCAGCTCGATCGCATTATATTGAACGCCATGGGTTCTGCAGGCAAGGTATTCGCGGACTCCGGCCCGATGCATATGATGACGAAAATTGGCGCGGCTTCCTCTCCAACGGCGGTTGAGATTGACTGGTATGTACGCACGCACGCAGGCTCAAGATGCATATGATGCATCACACGTCTTCCTATGCTAGCGGCTCTATTCTCATTACCCTCAGTTTGGGGTATTTTTTACCAACTAGGACTAGTTATTAGCTAGCTAGAGTAAAAAATCAATGGCTTAAATTAACTAAGTTTGATTATGTACAATTGACTAAAACTAGTGGAAGGCTTGACTAGAAAATTAACCCATCACCTATTAATCCTCTGTTTGGATAGGTTAGAGTTAATAACTAAATTTTAGCTCTGGCTAATAACTAGCTAGCCCTTGGTATCAAACAAGCTCTTACTCAAAGTCACTTGTCTTAAGTTATACCCTGCAATTTACGAACTGCTGTCTTAAGTTATACCCTGCAATTTATGAACTACTGTACTACTATAACCGTCCAGGATCAATCCTCCTTTTACGCTTTAATTCATGGACTAGATATATATGTTCTGTTGCAATACACGGGCACGTTTGCTAGTAAATATAACGTGTCTTAAGTTATACCCTGCAATTTACCTTTTTATCTTTCAGGGACATGGAGGAGCACCGCCGGTGCATCACCGCCTGTCTTGTTAAAGGCACTTACCTTCTAGAGAGCGAGCGAGCCAATTGCTGGGAGGACGACGCCAATACCGAGCACCTCGCGCCGGCGTGGTGGGAGAGCTTCCACTTCCGCCGCCACCGTGTGCTTGCGTGTGTGTGCGAGTGCCTCCTGTGCAAGATCGGCCACCACATCCTTGCAGCCAGAAGCACGCCCTTCATCTACGGAGCTATCTTCGAGTACGTGCCACCGGCCGTCGCGCCCCGCCACCCGTCGGCTCCAAGCTACGTCGTCGCCTTCCGAGGCACCATGCGACGGGATCCCACAACGCTGGGCGACATGCGCCTCAACCTCAGGATCCTGCTCAACGAGCAGCACTTCTGCGGCCGCTTCAGCCATGCACGCTCAAAGGTGGAGGAACTCCTCAACTCCATCCCCAAAAATGGCGGCGCCGGCAGCAGCAGCGGGGTGTGGCTCGCGGGGCACTCGCTTGGCGCGTCGATAGCGTTGGATGTGGGGCGCCATATCATGACCGAGTATGAGCTGAAACTCCCGACCTTCCTATTCAACCCGCCACAGGTGTCGCTGGCTAGCCTGGCTCCGGCGATCAACAAGCTGCCCATCGCAGAGGTGGCGAAAAAGGGCGTGCACGCCTCGAGCTCCGCCGTGAAGCACGTGCTGGGGAAGACAGTTCTGAGGCCCCACAGGAGGAACATGGAGGAGAAGTTTGAGCGGCTGTCGCCGTGGGTGCCGAATCTGTACGTGCACCCGCGGGACGTCATCTGCAGCGGCTTCATCGACTACTTCGAGCAGCGGGAGCGCCACCCCCGCGTGGCCGCATCGGCTACCCTAATGTCGTACCGGGATATGTGCCGCTCTGCTATCGGCAAGCAGAATGATCGCCCGCATCTCCTACCATCCGCGGTACTGTGGAAGAACCAGAGCTCCCAAGGCAACCCACACGAGCTCCGGCAGTGGTGGCAGCCCCAAGGCCCGGAATTGGAGTTGACCAGCCAGTTATACAAGTGGTCTTGAGTATTGACCGGTCTTATACATGCTTGTTCCCATCTATTCGATCCCGTGGATGCTCAATATCAAAAAAAAAAAAAATCCAGTGGATGTTTGTAGTTTTAATTTGATGTGTTAGGACAAAGTATATTGGTGGTTGTTTCATAGATTATGGTCTTATGCTGTGCCACTAATCATGCGACATTGAATAACCAACTCATACATTGAATAATCTTTTAAGTTGCCTTATAGTAATTCAGTTATCCTTAATTTGTACAATCAACAAAAAAAGGTTATATGAGTTGTGTGGCAATACTAAATTGTACAATGATGAAATAGTTGTCTTATAATTCTAAATTTTTTCTTATGATGTGGTCACTTCACAATCACCTCTTTCTCTTACCTTTCCCTCTCTCCTCCACGTCATCAAAAATCCTATATGGCATTGTATGAGACGGCCTTTGACACTACTGACATGTAATAATATACCTGCCCTAGAGACAAACAAGTTCGATATGTAACATGTGTTAGAATTTATATGAGCTAGTTTCTCTGAGCCCATATGCAGAAATTCTAATAAATCTCAAAGGTGAATTGCACATGTTCTCTAATGAACTTTAACGTTCAAGCCCATGAGTAGAAGTAAAATGTGCAAAATTAATTAGTATCATATTGCTAGTTAATATGAAGGTACGAGGTGTGTGTGTGTGTGTGTGTATGGAGTGTTGAGTACCTAATAGCAGGGTTTATTACCTAAACCCCCGACTAGTGCCGAAACAATGCAATTAACCCCCTAACCGATTCCCTTGATCGGTTAGGGGCTTAGGGGCTACACTTAGCGGAGAAAAGGCCCATTAGGCCTGAGGCGGCCCACTCGCAAAGTGGCCTCGACACCTAGGAAGAATGCCATCGAATAGTCCCTCGATCAAGTCCCACACTTGGGGAGCTCCCGAGCATGCCCGACCTCGGACGGCCATGACCCCGACCAAGGGAGGTCAGGAACTATGGCTCCATGAGGACCTATCCTAGCTTCCTCCTACGGCGACGAAGGGAATCTCCTAGCAGATCTTAATAGGGGTCTAGAGCCTAACATGTGGGCAGAGCCACAAATTAAGCTCCAGATCCTATCAGGGCTCTGTCTCCTCACCCGCGCAAGGCTGTGTCGGTCACCCCTGGTCCAGGGTTGCACCCGAAGCATGACGCAACACGACAAAGAGGACGCGGGTTGTCTCTACATGAGGAAGACGATGATGCGAGAGGGTCCCACCACTACTACAGAATGGACTTGTTGTCCCGGGCGGTAACAGCCTTTAGTCTCGGTTACCGCGCCGGGACAACGATCCCGGGACTAAAGGTGGAACCTTCAGTCCCGGGTCATTGAGCCGGGACTAAAGAGGGACCTTTAGTCCCGGTTGGTAACACCAACCGGGACTAAAGGCCCTCCAGCCGAGCAAACCTGGCGCACCCTTTAGTCCAGGTTTGTAACACCAACCGGGACTAACGGTTCACCCTTTAGTCCCGGTTGGTAACCCCAACCGGGACTAAAGGTTCCTTTTCTTTTTCTTTTTTTTTTGTTTAATTTGTTTTCAGTTCAGTTACATGTATTTGTTTAATATATAATATGTTTTTATGTATGTATTCTACGCTGCTAATATAAATACACGCATACGTATAATTACATCTAATTCTCATCTTGAGCATTATTATATTCGAATAAAGTATGAAACTATATTATATATATATATATATATACAACGCTTTCATAATCTTGTTCTAAAAAATAATGATATCAATAAACATTTAATTTACATCATTTATTCCTTAGGATCAAAGTAGAACTCGCCGTTGGGATTTAGCACTTTTTCTAGAAGATATCCTGCTATTGACACTTGAACTGCTTTCAGATGGTCTTTTTGCATGACCCTTCGTTTCAACCATTCAGTCTTGCATTTGAAATAAAAGGAAAAGTATTAATACACATATATGTATATATATTCATTTAAAAATAAATAAAAATTGATATATACGTACTCTGAGGACATCTTCAGGAGTTCTTCTTATGTGCGCAGTGATAAATTCACAAACGTAGTATCCACACAAGTTATTACCTGGTTCCTGCCGCAAACACCACTGTACGAGAAGAAGATTATTCTCATCATCTCACACGTAAATTGAAGTACGATATAGTAATTAAACACGTGGGGAAGTGTATATAGTACAACTTACTGGTATTTCAACTACATTAAGTGGTGCCTTGCAATCCTTGCGATGTTGCCGAATAAACTCTTTTCAAACCCTGTGCGACCAATAATGTACGATCGTTAATAAATTATGGCAAAGTCTATTCAATAATAGTTGTGCGCGAGAGATCGAAATTACCCCTGGATAATGTCTATCATATCTTGGTATAGTGCCCGTTCTTTTCTCAACGAGTCAAAGATTAGTAACCGACTTGAGTTTAACTCAATGACAATGAGTATCCAATGAAAACTGCATTGGTTTATACACACACGTACATGCATATAAGTTGTATTGATATTACATAAAATGTGTAGACTACATTATTATTAACACTTACTCAAAGTTGTATGGGAAAAGTATTGTTGTCTTGTCGTGCTGCTTCACGAAGAACATCATGATATTCTCCTGTGCTTCAGATACCCATCGCTCCTTGACAATAATACCGGTTTTGAATACGATATAAGGATCAATGAAGCCAACACTGGTGTCTTGTATTCTTTGGAGCTCTGACATCTGGAATCTGTATATAAATATAAGTTACATGTGAGGATAATTATATACACGTATGCATGGAAGTGAGTTTATTAAATAAAAGTAAGAATCACTTACAAACAAAAGGAGCTAATAATTGATTTGTCCAGAGCGTCCATGTAGTATAGTTGATGCAATTCTTCGAAACTAATATGTAAGATGTCATCGCCATGGAAGTAATGATGGTCTCTAAATCTGACAAAGATCCACTGCTCACCCCTGCCACACGCCTGCATGTACCACTTGTTGAGCAAGTACATTTGCGTACCTAATTTATTCAGAGCCGCATGGTTGTATAGATTTTTGCCATATTTATAAGTCTTCCAGGTATCAACTTCCAGGTTCTGGATTGGAGCTTTGCCCATCAATTGATCCAAGGTTAAACCAGTATCTTGAAAAAAAACATTAAGGGCTTGAACCGACACTTCTCCAGAGTTGTCTGGTCGATAGACTTCTATGTTGGAACCATATTGATTAGCAACAATAAGATTTTGCATTGGTTGCTTCTGTTGTCCGAGCTGTGGGACATCCTTCCCTGATGTTCTTTTCTTTTTCTTATCTGCATCATGTGACTTCACGAGGGAGCGGTCATAGTCTGATAGTGGCGAAGGCTTACGAAGTTCAATCATCTTTTTCTTGTGAGCATCGACCTTCTGCCTCAGCACCTCTCATGGTAGGTAAAAGTACGGCTTCTCCTTAAGCTTTGCTTGACTCTTCTTTTTGGTATCTATAAAAAATCTTTCACTTTTTTGTCTTCTTCAGCTGCTATTTGCTCATCAGTCTTTTCAGAAAATATTTCTTGAGAAATAACTCTTTTTCTCGGGGTCTTCTTTGCCGCCGGGACCTTAGACGTCTTTGTAGTGCGTCGTTGTGGAGGGGGTGGGGGTGGTGTTGGAGACCGGCGTGGAGGCGATGTGGCCGGTGTTGGTGGAGACCGGCGTGGAGGCATTGGAGATCGTTGTGGAGGCGGTGGGGCTGGTGTAGGAGTTGGAGATCGTTGTGGAGGCGATGGGGCCGGTGTAGGAGTTGGCGATCGCCGTGGGGATGAAGTCGTCTCGCCCCCCACGACGCTGTGATGAGATGGGGAATGAATGATTAGGCTAGGCTGGGGGGAGACCCTGCTACAAAAACAAGTTGTGTGTCAATTATTTTTTAAGCCAATAGAAAATTAATGGAAAATAATATTTCATTCACTTTCATTCGTACCTAGGGTGAGGTAGGGGAAGCGGTGGCGCCCCAGGAATGATGATGAAGCGTTTGCGCCATTGAATAAATGTCTTTTCTGCTTCTCCTAGTGTCTTCTCCCCATCACCGCCTTCAATGTCAAGAGGAACATTGCTGTAACCTTTGAGCACTCTATCGACCGAGACACTAGCATATCCAGGTTGAATAACTGACCCATGGATTCTTGGTGTCTTCGTTCGGTCTATTGGAGATACAACCCCAACAGCCACCATGATTGATGCATTATTACCATCTAGAATGTGCAGCTCACATGTTGTTAGAGGCTCGGTAATGTCATCAACAGGGAAGTGCAACCCAGCGTCGTCTTGAATAACTGGCAGCTCCGTAGAAGCACAACTACTTTTCATCTGACCAACGGGGCTAATGGTGACTCCCGGCGTTGATTGCGATTGCATTTGACTCATTGCTAGCTACACTTGCCTCTTGATCTCCTCCTGCATTCTTGCCTCAAGAGATTTTTCTCTGTCGGTGTTCCGGACCGGGGGGTCCTCGACCGACTAGTGAATTTGTTCTGCGTGCTCCCGATTCCGGATGGTGATACAAAGAGACACAAGGTTTATACTGGTTCGGGCAATCGGCGCCCTACGTCCAGTCTGAGAGATCGAACTTGTATTCCTTGCACCGGAGTGCTCGTAGTAGGGGGTTACAAGCTAAGGGAGAGAGGGAACTAGTCCCAGGTCTCGGCAGGGTGTCGTGTGGGCCGTCTGAGACGTTGCTCTCAAGCGGCGGGAATGTGTGTGTGTGTGTGTGTGTTCTCTGATCCCCCCTCTAAGTGGCCCAAGTCCTCCCCTTTTATAGTTGAAGGGAGGACAAGGGCAGTACATGTATTACTATGTGGCGTCGTGCCAACAGGGGCGGCATGTCTGAGCCCTGTGGCCTGTTCCTGTGGTGGCGTGGTCGTCGGAGTGGTCCTTCCTTAGAGTACTGGGGCGGCGTGGTCGTCCCATCAGATCCTATGCATCGTGGGAGCCCCCGGAATGCCTCGGAGTGGGCGTGGCGGCGAACATAGCCACTGTGGATGGACTATGCACGAGGCCGAAACTCGGTCGGTGCCAAGGCTGGTACTGCGGTGGGGGGTCTCGGCGGGCTCGGACCCCAATATAGCCGAGGCCTTGGTGTACAGTGCTGAGGCCCTGAGCGGGCGGCTGATCGTGGACACAGTGGTAGGGCACAGTGGCCAGTAACCCCTGTCATATCCTGTCCCAGGCGTAGATCGTGGTCATAGTGTTAGGACACAGTGGCTGGTAATCCCCGTCGTGCCCTGTCCCGGCCGGTATGGTGGTGATGCGACTTCAGGTCGCGTCGGTCATTCTGTGACATTGAGCCGCTGTCCGGCTGAGATCACGCGGGTGGTTGAAAGTATTAATGTGACGTGATGCGCTGTCGGGAGGGTCGGCCGAGGCGGGGGGTGACGGACCGCGGACGAGCCGGCCTCGAGCGACACGGAGAATGAGGCCTCGCGCGAGAGGCCTCGCGCGAGATGGAGAATGCGCCTCCTGCCGAGGCCTTTCGTGGAGAGCCTCGGGCGGGGCGGAGATGGCGTTCCCTGCCGAGGCCTTCCCTGGGGGGGGGCCTCGCGCGAAGCGGAGTTGGTGCTAGGATGCTGAGACCCCCTGCTTGAGGCTTGAGGCGAAGAGGAGGAGGACCCAGTGGGCTCGGTCGCAATGGGGAAGGGCCCACGACTTACCTTTTTGCTTTTATTATTTTTAGATGGGACTTGGGCAACCCATTTGATGTTTTGCTTGGGGTACCCCATTCCAAGGTACCCGACAGTAGCCCTCGAGCCTCGGGGGGAGTGCGTGTATTCCCCCTGAGGGTTTGCCGAGGCTTGGTTTCTACCTGCCCCGTAGGAATTGGGGTTTGTTGTTTTAAGGTTCCAGTGGGTGCGCGCGAGCGCACCCGCCGGGTGTAGCCCCCGAGCCCCTGGGGGAGTGGAGTTACTCTTCTAGGGGCTTTCTTCATTTCCATGTCTGAACGAGTAGTTCTTATTGCATTTGCCGAGCCCCCAAGCGCAAGTTCGGGTTGCGGGGGTCTCGGCGAGGTTGCGGGAAGAAGCCCTCTTGCCTCCGCACGGAGTGAGAGGTTCGTCAGGGGCCCCCTGACTTTGGGTATGACCCTCACGCTTCCTTTCGTTCGGAAGGAGGGGTGGAATGTGCCAGGCTACCCTCGATGGGCACGAGCGTGGACACTTCCGGTGAGCTGTTAGCGGGTAGTCCGAGTGGAGGCCCGAACCCCGTTCGCTAGGGGACGGCTAGTGGTCCAGAGACGCACTCCAAGAGTACCAGGGGGTTTCTCTAGTGGGTGCCAAGGCCGTTCGCGGGCCTCGGTGGCTCGGTGCCTCCCTACGGTGGGATCCCATTCGGATACTTCCCCGCCGGTCTCAGACACGACTTAGGGCGCCCCGAGCGAACGTTCGCTCGGGCCTGGGCCATTCGTAGGCTCGCCTCGCCGTCGTCCCTGACTCTATTGCCCTAGGGTGGCTGTCGAAACCTTTTGGAGGCCCAGCCTTCGAACCCCTGGACCGTAACGGGCTCGGTGCCCTTTTTATCGTGTTTGTAGTGAAACTTCTAGCGCGGCTTTAGACTATTTGTCTTCGTCTTGGGTGTTCTAGCCCTTTCTTCTGATCTTCACATGTCCTTTTCGTTCGGATAGAGGGTTAGTTTGTCGAGCCCGTTCTGGTCTCGGCAAGGTTGCAGGAAGAGCCCCTAGCCTCTGCGTGAGAGGGCCGTCGGGAGTTCTCCTGACTTTTCATACGCCCCTCGCGCGTGAGGGTTTGTTTGCCGAGGCCCCTTTAGGCGCGAGCCCGGGTCGTGGGGTCTCGGCATATTTGCAGGAGGAGCCCCCTAGCCTCTGCATAGGGCGAGAAGGCCGTCAGGGGTTCCCCTGACTTTTTATGCGACCCTCGCGCTTCCTTTTCACTCGAAAGGAGGGATGGAATGTGCCTCGCTACCCTCGATGGGCACGAGCGGTGGCACTCCCGGTGAGCTGTTATCGGGTAGTCCGAGTGGAGGTCCGAACCCCGTTCGTTAGGGGACGGCTAGCGGTCCAGAGACACACTCCAAGAGTACCAGTGGATTTCTCTAGTGGGTGCCGAGGCCGTTCGTTGGGCCTCGGTGGCTCGGTGCCTCCCTACGGTGGGATCCCATTCGGATACTTTCCTGCCGGTCTCGGACATGACTTTGGGCATCCCAAGCGTTTCGCTCGTTTGGGTCTCGGCCCCGTACAGGCTCGCCCACAGTCGCCCCTAACTCTGTTATCCTGGGGCGGCTATCGAAACCCTTTGGGGTCTAGCCTTCGAACCCCTGGATCGTAATAGACTTAGAGCCCGGTTCCTTCCTATGAAAGGAACAGGCCGCGGGAAATATCTTCCCTATCGGCTCGGCCACGGGTGGCGCGCCTTTTGAGGCGGTTTCGTGGGGAGGCGAACTGACGTCTGCTGCCGTAGTGGCCGAGCGCGATGTGATGGACAGGACGTAACTGTCCTCGCATTTAATGCGGGAGACGTGGGCGCGTGGGCCGCCGAAATCGGCTCGTGGTTAACTGCGCCGGACGGGGAAAACCTCCCCGATTTCATCGCCCGTTCGTTTCACCTCCTCCCTGCATAAATACCCGAAGAGTCTCGTCCCTCCTTGTCTTACCTTGCCTGCCACCTCCATCGAGCCATCGCCAGAGCAGCGGGTGCTGGGGAGAAGAGGAGAGAAGAGCGAGCCTGGGGAGAAAGCGAGAAAAAAGCAAGAGCGTGGAGGGAGAGAGAAGGACTCACCGCCGTGCCCGGTTCCTCCATCGCATTCATGGCTGGCAACGTCGTCGTTGTCGAGGCAGACCCTTGGGATCCGTCGGATGTCACTGAGGAGATGCTTCAGTCGCTTGTCGATGGTGGACTCCTCTGCCTGGTGATAGACCCTACTAGGCCAGAGTGGATCGCTTCGTACGGCGAGCTGGAGCCGAGGCCTCGCGACGGCTACGTCGTGAGCTTCGTCTCCTTCCACGAGTGTGGCCTCGGTATTCCGGTGGACCGGTTCATGCGGGCGCTCCCATGTTACTACGGCGTGGAGCTCCACAATTTTAATCCCAACTCCATCGCTCAGGTGGCCATCTTTATTGCCGTCTGCGACGGGTATTTGGGGATCGCTCCCCATTGGGATTTGTGGCTCCACCTATTCCGGGCGGGGCACACTACCAAACCGACGGGCACATCGGGCAAGAGGAAGGCGTCGAGGGCCGGAGGCTGCACTCTCCAAGTGCGTCAGGACCGCCTGCACCTCTACATCCCGGCCCAACTCGCGTCCTCCAACCGCCGGTGGTACACGAGTTTGTTTTACCTCCGCAACGACGACGGAGGACTTCCCCCTTATACTGGGCGGATTGTGGGGAGTTGCTCGGAGAAGTGGAAGTGGGGCGTCCCGAAGGTCGACCAGCCGAAGCTGGAGCCGCTCCTAGAGGGGCTGGCGAGGCTGCGGAACCATGGCCTCACCATCGCTATGGTCGTGGCCACTTTCCACCACCGGAGGGTGCTGTCGCTGATGGCTCGGCGACGGCAGCTGTTCGAGATGAGGCCGGGTGAGCCCGTCGAAGGCACCCGGATGTCTTCCTCCGCCCTCTCCGACGAGGAAATTCACCGTCGGGTGGGGGAGACGGTAGATGTGAAGTTGAGGGGCGGCAACCTGACCCCCTTCGCGATGCATCCGTCGCGGGGGTTCCTTTCGCTGGTAAGTCGAGCGCCGCTGTAGCCTCTGAACCTCCTTAATCTCCCTGTATCCCTTGTTTCCTTATGCGCGTTTGTTGTTTCTTCAGGGGATGAGGGACGTGCGCTCCTCCCCGCCGCCCGTTCCCGAGGACGCGGGGCAGCGGGCGATCAACCGCGCTTACGCCGACGCGTAGAAGAAGCGGAAGGATGCTAAGGCGGCGAAGCGCACGAAGTATATCCTTGCGCGCGAGGCGTTGGATAAGCGCCGTCGTTAGCAACGGAAGGATGGTCTCCCATTGGAGGAATCCCCGTCGACGTCGTTGTCGACGGAGGCCTCGGACGAGAATGACAAGGGCGAGGGGGGGCGAGGCCCCCTAGACCACCTTCCAGACATCGAGGAGGTGGCGCCCGGGGCGTCGGTAAGCAGCCCGGCACCCCCGGGAAGGGGAGAGGAAGCGGACCTGGGGCCGGCGGTGGCCCCCTCTAGGGTCGAGGCCGACACGCCCGAGGTACGGGCGTTAGGCAAACGCGCCGTCGGCCCGGTAAGCTCGGCGGTCGCGGCGGAGCCGGTGGCGGTGGAGGCGACGCCACCGGCCCCGCAGAGGATCGAAGGGGCGCCGGGGTCCGCCGAGAACCGACCGGCGCCGGGGTCCGCCGAGGACCGACCGGCGCCGATGGACATGGATGCGACGCCACTGCCGCCGCCTCCGCCGTTGCGAATGAGGTTTGCTATGGCGAAGCTGGGGCTGCCCCGTTCAAAGTAAGTGTATTTTTGGCGGGGTTATGGTGTCTTCCATTCGCTTTTTTGGTCTTGTGCTGACCCTGTAGGTTGATTTTCTTTAGTCGGAAGCGGCCTGCGGGCGACCTCCCCTTGGCGCCCCTTAAAGCGCTTAGAAATAAGTGCATGTATATATATACAAATAGAATGATACAATATATTTTCTCTCTCTCTCTCAACACATAGAAATAAGTGCATATATCTATATCTCTAGATATGCATGTGATACACATAGAATGTCTCTCTAGATACAATTTTCTCTCTCTCAACACATAAAAATAAGTACATGTATATATACATATAGAAATAATTAAGTACATATGTATACATATATATAGAATCTCTCTCTAGATATAATATATATAGAGAGATAGAATATATAATTACTAAATCCAATTAAATAAATCTAACATGAAATTAGATAAACTAGTAAGATAATACATTTTAATCTAACATATATCAAAAACTATAATAAAAACTATCTAAAAAAACTATCTAAATAAAATACTAATTAAATTTTAATACATTTAAATCTAATATATCAAAAACTATCTAAAAATAACTAAAAACTAACAATAAACTACTAATTAAAATTGAATACATTTTAATCTAACATACAGCCGAGACTTTGTAAAAAAAATCTAAAAAACTTGGCCGATCGAGAGCAGCAGATCAAGATCGAGTTCGACGGAGGCCGTACGGCATGGGCGTGCGGGAAGCATCGGCGATGGAGGGTGGGGTCGGGTGCGGCGGCGGAGACGGGATGCGGCGATGCGGGCCTGGAGAATGGCGCGGCCGGGCGGGGGTAGATGACGACGGCGGCGCGGCAGAGACGAGCTTGACGACGGCGGATGGCGCGGCCAGGCGGGGCTGAGCGACGGAGGCGAGATCAAAGATGAACAGAACAGACGTTCCATATATATAGCCCGCGACCCTTTAGTCCCGGCTGGTAACACCAGCCGGGACTAAAGGACATTTAGTCCCGGCTGGTAATACCAACCGGGACTAAAGGTCTAACCCTTTAGTCCCGGTTGGTCTTATCAGCCAGGACTAAATGCCCTTTAGTCTCGACTCGTGTTACCAGCCGGGACTAAAGATATTTTTTGGCGGGCACCAAAATTGCCGCCCACCCTTTAGTCCCGGTTCTTGGTCTGGGCCGGGACTAAAGCCCTGAAAAATTTGCCAACCCGCCAGCGTAATTGGAAAGACCTGGGATTTTGTTTTTGTTTAATACTAGGTTAATCAATTAATTCCATAGCAACTTTAATACTTTGCAATGTTTATTTTAAAAAATAATATTGATTAACTAATTATTTATTATAAATAGGAAAATTTTGTAACCTAAAGTTTTTAATTTCTTTTATGAATATAGAATATAAATGTTACTAATACTAAGTATTTTGTTAATGCAAAAATATATTTCTTACTTAAAATTAATAAAACTAATATTATTCGATAGGAAATTTATTATCATATTATTGTAACGTCAATGTTTCAATTTTTTCTCGGTTTTTGACCAAAATTGACAGGAATTTTTTGTTGAACCTATAAAAATAGAGAAAATGTAGTATTTTTTGTTCTACAACTTTCTCAAATGAAAAATGGCCTATATAAGGATTGTATATATTGATGAGCTTAACAAACTCGGTATTCAAAACTTTTCAATTTGAGACAATCTAGGGTCCCAAAAACTAGTTTGTAGGCGTCGAAATTTAAAAATCACAAATTTGAACCGTACAAACTTTCTCAAATGGAAAGTTGACCAAAACAACAATTGTAGATCTTTTTGAGTTTAACAAACTTGGTATTCAAAACTTTTCAATTTGAAGTCATTTAGAGTTCATAATACTAGAGTCAAAGTGTTGTTTTTTTATTTGACCAAATTTGACTTGGTCAAACTTGCTCAAATGAGACACTAAATGACCTCAGATGAAAAAACTCTGAATACCAAGTTTGATCATCTCAGCAAGATCTACAATTGTTACATAGCTCATTTTCCCATTTGAGAAATTTTTATCAAACACTAGTCGCAACTTCTTGAATCTCATATATACTTTCTAAAACTATGTCACACACTTGTGAAATTTGAACTACATTTTGTTCAAGCTTTCTCAAATGAAAAAATGGCCTATATAAGGATTGTATATATTGATGAGCTTAACAAACTCGGTATTCAAAACTTTTCAATTTGAGACAATCTAGGGTCCCGAAAACTAGTTTGTAGGCGTTGAAATTTAAAAATCATAAATTTGAACCGTCCAAACTTTCTCAAATGGAAAGTTGACCAAAACAATAATTGTAGATATTTTTGAGTTTAACAAACTTGGTATTCAAAACTTTTCAATTTGAAGTCATTTAGAGTTCATAATACTAGAGTCAAAGTGTTATTTTTTTATTTGACCAAATTTGACTTGGTCAAACTTGCTCAAATGAGACACTAAATGACCTCAGATGAAAAAACTCTGAATACCAAGTTTGATCATCTTAGCAAGATCTACAATTGTTACATAGCTCATTTTCCTATTTGAGAAATTTTTATTAAACACTAGTCACAACTTCTTGAATCTCATATATACTTTCTAAAACTATGTCACACACTTGTGAAATTTGAACTACATTTTGTTCAAGCTTTCTCAAATGAAAAAATGGCCTATATAAGGATTGTATATATTGATGAGCTTAACAAACTCGGTATTCAAAACTTTTCAATTTGAGACAATCTAGGGTCCCGAAAACTAGTTTGTAGGCGTCAAAATTTAAAAATCACAAATTTGAACCATCCAAACTTTCTCAAATGGAAAGTTGACCAAAACAACAATTGTAGATCTTTTTGAGTTTAACAAACTTGGTATTCAAAACTTTTCAATTTGAAGTCATTTAGAGTTCATAATACTAGAGTCAAAGTGTTGTTTTTTTATTTGACCAAATTTGACTTGGTCAAACTTGCTCAAATGAGACACTAAATGACCTCAGATGAAAAAACTCTGAATACCAAGTTTGATCATCTCAGCAAGATCTACAATTGTGAAGTCATAACATATTACATAATATCCGTCTCTAAAACATAATATATTAAACATGCATCGTTGTATTATGCGGGCACAACAGTGAATTTCTTCTTGACGTATGACCCTTGGTTATGATCTTGTCGTAACCATGGAGTGTCTTCATCATTTAACATGATGCTTGGATCTTTCTTCACTATGAAGAGTGGAATTCAGACATTTCTTTCGTAATCTTCTGACATGTCTAACTTGTCTTCAATTTCCACTATATTTATTTTCCCAGAAAGAATTATGTGGCGCTTTGGCTCATTGATCATTGAGTTGATGTCTTCGTTTTTTCCTCTCTTTGATTTTGTAGACATGTCTTTCACATAGAACACCCGACTCACATCGGCAGCAAGGACGAATGGTTCCTCTTTGTACCCAATATTGTTGAGGTCCACTATTGTCATTCCATACTCTTTGTCGACTGTTACCCCTCCTCCGGTCAGCTTCACCCATTGGCACCGGAACAAAGGGACTTTAAAATTAGGTGCGTAGTCTAGTTCCCATATCTCTTCTATGCGGCCATAATATGTTTGTATATTCCCATTTGGATCTGTTCCATCTATGCGAACACTACTATTTTGATTGGTGCTCCTTTTATCTTGGGCAACTGTGTAAAATGTATTCCCATTTATCTTGTACCCTTGGTACGTGAGGATATGCCACGATGGCTGCCTAGCCAACAAATACAGTTGCTCATCAATATTGTCATCGCCTTGACATTCTTTTTGCAACCAACCACTGAAACTTTCCATGTGCTGACGCCTAATCCAAGCTTCAGTCTTCCCTGGAAATTTGGATCGTAAGAACTCCTTATGTATCTCGATGTACGGATGCACCAATGACGAGTTCTGAAGAACTGTGTAGTGTGCTTTATTGAAATAATCATCTTCCATGCTGATATATATTTTCTTCCCTAAAGTTCCTTTACCACTGAGTCGCCCCTCGTGTCGTGATTCGGGAACGCCAATCGGGGCAAGGTCAGGAATAAAGTCAACACAGAACTCAATGACCTCCTCTGTTCCATAGCCCTTGCGATGCTTCCTTTAGGCTTAGAACAGACTTTCACATATTTCTTCAAGACTCCCATAAACCTCTCGAAGGGGAACATGTTATGTAAGAACACAGGTCCAAGAATACTAATCTCCTTCACCAAATAAACTAGGATGTGTGTCATGATATTAAAGAAGGATGGAGGGAACACCAACTCAAAGCTGATAAGACATTGAACCACATCATTCTGTAGAGTAGCTAGTTCCACTGGATTGATTGCCTTCTGAGAAATTGCATTGAGGAATGCACATAGCTTCACGGTGGCTAGACGTACATGTGGAGGTAGAATTCCTCTTAAAGCAACTAGAAGCAATTGTGTCATAAGAACGTGGCAGTCATGGGACTTTAAGTTTAGGAATTTCTTATCTGGCACATTTATTATACCCTTTATATTGGAGGAGAATCCCGATAGGACCTTGATGCTGCTTAGACATTCGAACATGTTGTCCCTCTCTTCTTTGCTAAGCGTGTAGCTAGCAGGACTTAAGTAATGACGTCCATCATCTGTCTTCTCTGGATGAAGGTTGTCTTGTTCTTTCATGCCCTGTAAGTCCTGGCATGCTTCAAGTGAATCCTTTGGCTTCCCGTACACACCCATGAATCCTAACAGGTTCACACAAAGATTCTTTGTTAGGTGCATCACATCGATTGCGTTGCGAACCTCTAGGACTTGCCAATAGGGTAGCTCCCAAAAGATGGACTTCTTCTTCCACATGGGTGCGTGTCCCTTAGCATCTTTGGGAACAGATTCACTGCCTTGTCCCTTTCCAAATACTACTTTCACATCTTTGACCATTACGAGTACATCTTTCCCGATTCGGTTATGAGGCTTCTTCCGATGGTCTGGCTTACCTTTAAAATGCTTCCCTTTCTTTATTACCTGGTGATTCAACGGAAAGAATCAACGATGGCCAAGGTACACGACCTTTCGACATCTTTTCAAATATATACTATCAAGGTCATCAAAACAATGTGTGCATGCAATATATCCTTTGTTTGTCTGACCTGAAAGATTACTTAAAGCAGGCCAATCATTGATTGTTACGAACAACATTGCTCGTAGGTCAAAGTATTCTTGTTTGTACTCATCCCAGACACATACACCTGGTTTGTTCCATAAAACTAGAAGTTCTTCAACTAATGGCTTCAGATAGACATCAATATCGTTGTCAGGTTGCCTCGGACCTTGGATGAGGATCGGCATCATAATGAACTTCCGCTTCATGCATAACCATGGAGGAAGGTTGTAGATACATAGAGTAACTGGCCAAGTGCTATGACTAGTGCTCTGCTCTCCAAAAGGATTCATACCATCTGTACTTAAGGTGAACCTTAAGTTTCTAGCCTCATTTACAAACTCTGGAAATTCCCTGTCTATCGCTCTCCACTGGGACCCATCAGCTGGGTGTCTCAGCATATTGTCTACCTTACGGTCTTCTTTATACCATCGCAACAACTTTGCATGGTCTTTATTTCTGAACAAACGTTTTAAGCGTGGTATTATAGGAGCATACCACATAACCTTGGCAGTGATTTTCTTTCTAGGACGTTGTTCACCCTCGACGTCACCAGGATCATCACGCCTGATCTTATACCGTGATGCTTTACATACCAGGCATTCATCCAAATTCTTGTATTCATTGCCATGGTAGAGGATGCAGTCATTAGGACATGCATGTATCTTCTGGATTTTTAATCCCAATGGGCAGACAACCTTTATTTACTTCGTACGTAGTGGGGTGCAATTCATTTGGCTTCGGAAGCATCTTCTTTATGAGGTTCAATAAATTCCCAAATGCCTTGTCGGATATACCATTCTTTGCCTTCCACTGTAGCAATTACAGTGTTGTACCCAGCTTTTTTTGCCTCTCTTCGGCCGTCGGGTATAGCAACTTCCTATGATCCTCAAGCATGCGCTCGAACTTAACTTTCTTTTTTTCACTTTCCTATTCTTGTTGTGCATCACGAATGGCATCGCCAAGAGCATCACCGAGATCATCTTCTACCGCTACCTCTTCTTCATCTCCTCCCATTGTAGTATCATCAAAGGCACCATACTGAGCAATAATGTCATCAATGTCTAAATCTTCTCCTTCACCTTCTTCCATCATGACCCCGCTTTCTCCATGCTTAGTCCAACATATATAGTTTGACATGAAACCTGACTTAAGCAAATGTGAATGAAGACTCATTGAGCTTGAATATTCCTTTAAATTCTTACATAGGGCACATGGACAGCACATGAAACCATCCCGCTTATTTGCCTCGGCCACACCTAAGAAATAGTGCAAGCCCTCAATAAAGTCTTGGGAGCGGCGATCGGCATTGTACATCCAATGGCGTGACATAATCTGTATTACACGACAAATTATGAAAACCTTGAACATAATTTAGTATTTTATTACACAACATAAATGACACACACACGGTTGATTAATTAACTAAGTCTGGCTACAACGTAAGCAATCCCAACTATCACTAAACAAACTAAAACTACAATGCACTTCAGTAACATAATTATTTCGTGATCGTACGCAACTAAAACAGAAAAATCATTCTTCTGTTGAATATCAATAAGCTTCTCCTGCTGGCTCACTGTCTCATCAGCAGCAGCCGCTACCTCAAGCGCACCCAAATTCTACACGTATGTAGCATAATCTTCCTCCCAGTACCAACCATCGCATCCATTGCCCTCCCACTGTAATTAAAGCCAAAAAATATTTAGTCAAAAATATTCAAGAAAAGCAGGTCAATTAGCCATAAAGATAAAATACGTAAGAAACTCACATCGCGATCCGGGCACTTGTAGAAAACACGACCCTTGTTGGGTCCCTGTCTCTTGACTCGGTACTCCATCATAATCTTCTGCTTACACTTGTCGCAGATAATGAGAGGGAGTTCTGGCCTCAGTCGTTTCTCAACCGAACGAGAGGCCGATGATCCGGTACCAGTTGTCATCTACTTTCTATACTTATTTTTGCAAACTAGTGTAAATTTCATATTTTCTAAAATAATATATTTAAACAAAACTAGTACGGATTTCACATGTTTCAATAAATAACCATCCGTACTAGTTGACCTTGCTTACATGATCATCTCGGCCAGCATTTCTCCACCGGACGGCACCGTACTTGGCCAAGGAAGAGCTCCGATTCTATGAAAAAGGGAACACGGTCTTCCACGACCGTTGCCGCTCTCCCTCGTAGCATCAAAGTTCCTCCTTGACGTCCGTTACCGCTCGGCAGAGAACATGTTGGCCGAGCTGAACACGGTCCGCAAGTTCAACTAGTACGGATTTTCTATAATTTTCTAACTATTTACTAAGTTTTTCATTTCATGGAAAATTTAATTCTAAAAAAAGGCATGATTTCTAAGTAGTTCATTTCATAGAAAAAATAATTCTAAGTGACCTGCTCGATATCGGCGAGCTCGCGGACGTTTAGGTTGCCGAGGATAGTAACATTTGTAGATGACATTTGTAGGTCTGAAGTTATCAAATATCCATCAAATTATAGCTCAAAAACATGTTTCAATAAATAACCATCCGTACTAGTTGACCTTACTTACGTGATCAACTCGGCGAGCATTTCTCCACCGGACGGCACCGTACTAGGCCAAGGAAGAGCTCCGATTCTACGAGAAAGGGAACACGGTTTTCCACGACCGTTGCCGCTCTCCCTCGTAGAATCAAAGCTCCTCCTTGACGTCCGTTACCGCTCGGCAAAGAACATGCTCGCCGACTTGAACACGGTCCGCAAGTTCAACTAGTACGGATTTTCTACAATTTTATAAGTTTACATATAAAATCATAATAAAGTCCAACATATAAAGTTACACATGCATCTACATCGCAAAATGAGATAAGCTACTGATAAAACATAAGAGGATTAAGTTTGTTACCTCCAAAATCGAAGAGCAACACCAATGAAGGGGGAGAGAGCAAGAACAACAGCAAGCTGAAAAACAGAGGCAGTGAGTTTGAATAGAATGGCTTGGGCTCGGGGAGGAAGAAATGAGCTGAATTATAGGCCGGGATTATTAGTCCCGGTTAGGGGTCCAAACCGGGACTAAAGATTAATCTTTATTCCCGGGGCATCACCCAAACCGGGACTTTACCTTTAGTCCCGGCTGGTAATACCAGCCGGGACTAAAGGCCCCTGCCCCGCGGACGACCGTTGGGCAGGGACCTTTAGTCCCGGTTGGTATTACCAACCGGGACTAAAGGGTCCTTTAGTCCCGGGGGCAAAAAATGCCGAGGCTAATGTCAAATTGGGACATCGTTCTAAAGTCTGTTCTCTAGTAGTGCACTGATTAGTTCCCTAAGGACTACTTCAGCAAAGCACCTGCAATCTTGCCGACTCCCAACCGCCTCCTGCCCGCAGTCCATACCTGCCCTAACTTCCCCACTCCCGAGCAGGAGCGCCGCAGACCAATGAAGGTCATCGGTGAAGCCTCACTTGTGCTCGGTGCCGCTACGACCTACATGGCTCCATCCTTTGTTCCCATTCTCCCTAGTGGGCTCCTTGTTCTCCACTTCTCCATGACTGGGAAGCCAGGAGGAGGCGATAGTGTGTGGTTCACTAAATGTGCAAAGTGGATATAGGCCGTTTGGACTCTTGGGCATTACAATACGTACATGTATGTTGTCGGTGACATTATAACTCAAAGCATAGATAGATGATATTGGCTTTTGCGTGTAATAATCATAATTATAATTGCATGATGAATACTACTAGAAGAATAAATACCAACCAATAATCATTATGACTAGCAACACCAACATTAGAATTTATGGTACTTGCAAAAATAATTATGGGAAACACATGATGTATTTACAAGTTGTACTCGGACTTGTTGTAATATTGCGGTGTAGTACCTTTGTACTCCTCCATGATCAATAAAAGGATCTTGACCTGATAATTGCTTGTTGCTGTCTCAACAGCAACAATATATAGCACAATAGCAAGCAAAACTACAAGTGATCAATAACAGATGCAATCGTGTTTTGGCTCGATGCAATAGTAATGACAAACAAAGGTGATATATCAATTAAGTAATGGGCTGAGGTAGAAAAAAAAAATCATCCATTCCTTAGTGGAATTGTCAAAAAGTACGTTGATATAAAAATTGGTCCCACAACCAAATGCTAGAGCGCATAAACCGCAAACAGATCGAGTCGGTGCAATTCCGCAGAAACCAGCCTAGTCAACTACAGAAACCATCCTAGACAATTTTCCTGGGTTTTGCCCAAGAATGATAACTATCAAACTTGCATGGTGAAAAATGTCTTGGTTTACAAGTAAACCAACAAATGATATGTATCATGCTTACACAATGACGAATGACTAGTTTTCAGGTAAAAACTAGCAAAGTAACTATTAAAACTCTCACCCTGGAGGGACCCTATCAGGGCGTGGATATTGTCGGATTGGCCTAGGTCGGTGGCAATCCTAAGACGCCACCTCTGGTCATCGAATCAGATGATGAACAACCGATAAGGATTGAAAAAGTAGGGCTAAAGGAGAAAATTAAACATGATAAAAATAAAGCTTTGAATTAATTTGTTTAATTGGATTTTCAATCAACTGTCACCTCGATCGTGGGGACATCATCCTTGCCTAATTTATCATAGCACGTGCATACAAGAAACACGTGCAAGAACTCGAGAAAGTCAGCTTCAGCAACCGGGGCGAGTTCAGTCAACCGACGCCGAGTTCAGTGCTTGACTTTGGAACAATGCATGAACGACCCCGTTGAGAGCCACAAAATAGGGCCCTGGGGTTCCGCTGACTTGGCATCACAACCCGATGCAAGAAATACCGGCGTACTCCCTCAATTCCAAATTATAAGGCGTTTTAGCTTTTCTAGATAGATTGGTTTTTGCTGTGTACTTAAATATACACTATACCTGTATATAGAGAGATATATAGTAAAAGTAATATATTTAAACAAGCTAAAACGTCTTATAATTCGGAATGGAGGCAGTACTAACTAGATGTGTGATTTGGAAGGGGTTTCACGCTTAGTGTCGATTTCAGGTATTTAAGAGTACCACTGAGCCTGAAATTCCTCAGCAACACGATGTAGCGAAGGGGTCAACAAAATTAAATGAGGGATAGATTTTGAGTAGGTCTCACACTCTGACAAGTTCTTCGCACTGACTCGAGCATGCAGATGCATGTATCGTTGCCGGACCGAACGGATCTTTACTGCGTTGTAACTTGCGCGCGAGACACGGCACAACGCGTATATATAGACGGCACACATGGTTCAGTTTTACTTCACGGCAAATAACAAAAGCACAGACACAGGCACGGGTAGAGAAGCCCGTAGTACATCATCATTAGCTTCCACTGCTGCTGCACTACTGCCTTCTTCCTAGGTTGTTCATTTGCCGATCGGTTGTTTGCTGGCTGATCATCACCGCACTGACTTGGATCTCCGGCCAACTCGATCCCATTGAACAATGGGTGCTTCTGATGATGACAGAGATAATTTCGACGTCTCTGGACCCAGACACCTGACTCAAACTGAGATTGACTGGTATGCACGCCTTTTATGTGTGCTAGCGCCGCTATATTCTCTCTCGTTTTTACTCAAATCCATTCTGCATTTTTTTATTACAGCGAGTATAGTAATACTGGATAGCGATATGGTATCCTTGATACTGCATGTCACTCTGGTCTTGTCAAAATTTTTTTGAAACGAAATCCGGTCTTGTCAATAGGACAACGCATGGCATATAGGAGTATAGGACATAGGTTGTTACTTGTTAGATTCCAAAAAAGAATATTATTAAATTCGTATGTGGCCAGCTCATCTCACAGTTCTGCGGTGCCGCTGTGTATAGGCGGGGCAGAGGTTCAATGGTTTTCTCGATCTGCATGAGAAGATCTTCTTCTGAAGCCAAAATACCAGGGGGGAGGCTGTCTAGCCACCGCGGATCGATTTTTTAGACTGCATTTTTTACTACTGCAAAGTACGGAGTATTTTGTTATGTATATATAAGACAAATCGTAATCGCTAGCACAACTGCTGTACATGCATGTGATGCACTGCAATGAATCTGCAGAAGTCGATCAAGCTAGCTAATAACATGGATCAACCTCAAATTATATATGATTTCAGGGACAACAATGAGCATCGCCGGTGCATTACCGCCAGTCTTGTTAAAGGCACCTATGTTCTGGAGAGCGATCGAACCAAGAACAGGGAGAACACATCCCATGCACTCGCACCGGCGTGGTGGGAGACGTTCCACTTCCGCAAGCTCCCTGAATACAAGTTTGAGCACGCGCGCAAATGCGCCATGTGCGAGATCAGACGTATTTTGGGGGGCAAGCTGTTCATCTACGGTGCTGTCTTCGAATACGCGCCACCGGACGGCGTGCCCCGCCACATCGTCGCCTTCCGCGGCACCATGACCCGGGATCCCACACGGTCTTGAGCGATATGCTTCAGGACTTCAGGATCCTGATCAACAAGCAGCACACGTGCGGCCGCTTCACGAATGCACGCGAAAATGTCCAGCGGCTCCTCCGTGAGAAGGCCGATGACAGTAATGGCGGCTGGGGTGGTGAGACCTGGCTGGCGGGCCACTCGCTTGGTGCGTCCATAGCGCTGGACGTGGGGCGTCACATGATGATCCATCGGGGACTCGACCTGCCCACCTTCCTGTTCAACCCGCCGCATGCATCGCTTGCTCCGGCAGTGGCTACTTCCTCAAGTACGCACTGATGAGCAAAGTAATCCCGAGTTCCCACAAGAATCACATGGAGGAAGTGTTTGAGAAGCTAAGGACGTGGGACGCGGGACGGCGTGTGCAAGGGCTACATCCACTACTTCGAGCAGCGGGAGCGGATGATGGATCGGCACCCGTCTGTGGCCACGTTGGCTTCCAAACTGTCCTTCCACGACATGTGGAGGTCTCTGTGGGGCAAGCAGACTGAGCGGCCGCATCTCCTACCATCCTTGATTCTGTGGAAAAACACGGGGTCAGAGAAGAAAGACGCGCACGGGCTCCGGCAGTGGTGGCAACCTAGCCCTTGTTTAGTTACCAGAATTCAAACTTTGGCACTATAAAAAAAAAAGATTTTCCGTCACATTAAATTTGCGGTGCATGGAGTACTAAATGTTGACGAAATCAAAAACGAATTGCACAGTTTGGTTGTACTTTGCGAGACGAACTTTTTGAGCCTAATTAGTCAACGATTGGACAATTATTACCAAATACAAACGAAATGCTACAGTACACTACAGTACCTTAGATTTTTGGCGGCGCCAACTTTGAGGGCAACTAAACGCGCCCCTGTAGTCCCGGAACTGGACTTGAAGCCCATTGAATACAGCTGGTCTTTAATATAGATATTGGAGTTAAATGTACGGTAGGTCCATTAATTTTTGGCCGTGTGTCATCTAGGTTCATCAACTTTCAAACTGTATTTTTGAGTCCATTAACTTTTGGTGGTGTGTCATCCAAGTCCATCAACTTTTAAATTATATTTTTTAGGTCTCTAAACTTTTTAACTGGTTCACCGTAGGTCCATACCCCTTTATTTAGCGAATAGATCTGACATGACACGCCAAAAAAACAGCCACCGTGAAGTACATGACGAGATCACCATCCGGAGATAATCTTCAATACGAAGAACCTGATGGGATCACCATCTAGAGTTTCTCGAGCGGCGGCTCGACGGAAAATAAACTCCACAATAAAATCCTGTCTAATCTACCCGGTACGAGGCCGAAGGCCACAGGTATAGGTACGCAGGCCACCTGGCCCAAACAAATCTCGGACTCCACCAGCCCAACTAGGACCGATTGACTCTGAGTACCTAATTCAGCTAACATGCACGACACGTCCAAACGCAACCACCAATTTGACTCACGTAGGCACTAAAAGCTAGATGCTAGATAAAAGATCATGTGTCACAACTGATAGGAAACTAATGCATGTAAATAATAAAATACTACGGCAAGGATGCTAATCACATTGGAAAATTTTCATTGATGATCTCCACCTTTTTAGAATTAGTACTGATGTATTTTGTTGGCTTTATTTTCTCCTCCTTTCCACGTAATAATAACGCACCTCTATAAAATATCTTTGATGACAGTTCAACGGCTGTAAATTTCTCTGTGTCCACAATATATTTATCCTTAAAAATAATAGTCCTAAATTTAAGACCAGAGGATATTAACGAATTACCAGGTGCTACATTTAAATTATTGCTGGACAAATCTCCATGAACATCTTGAGGAGCTATGGACTCATCACCTACTCCACGGTGGATGCTTATTTGGCGTGCCATGTCCGATCTATTCGCTAAACGAAGAGGCATGGACCTACGGTGAACTGGTTAAAAAGTTTAAGGACCTAAAAATATAATTTGAAAGTTAATGGGCCAGTATGACACATTACCAAAAGTTAATGACCAAAAAATGCAGTTTGAAAGTTGATAGACCTGGATGACACACCTCCAAAAATTAATAGACCCAAAAATGCAGTTTGAAAGTTGATGGACCTAGATGACACACCACTAAAAGTTAATGGATCTACGGTGCATTTTACTCTAGATATTATTATAGATTGTCTCATACAGATATGCTTTGATTTAATTTAGTGGTTCTCTCACCTAGTATTTAATCCAGTGCACCTTTGTGATGTTAATTTTATGTTTTATATACGAGATTTACATGTCTAGTTTGAAAGGATGGCGTGTTAAAGAGGGTTAGTAAAAAATGTACTACTTATTTGGATGTTTAATTTTTTTTGAGGAAATTAAAAGAGAACTTTGTTATTTTACTCAACAGTCAACACACACAGATCATTTTCTTTTCTGAGCAATGTATGTATTATATTAAAAAACAATAGTGATTGTAGTCTTGATTCTCATTTATATAGGAGGACTATGGAGATTACCAAAATTAGTTATGCAACGGCATGCACCATTTACATATCCAAGTAACATGGGTTCCCATCAACCTCAAATTTTCATCCCTCTTCTGATTAACTCTGTTTCCACTGCAGGCACCGCCCCATGCCCTGGGGAGCACCGGATCCGGCCGCTACGGTACTGGACCCGGTACCCCATGCAAGCTGGCACTGGATCCGCCTGCCCAGGCCAGCACCGCCGCCGCTGCCATGGTCGAGGAGGAAGGAGGAAGTGGAGGAGGAAGGAGCCCCATCGCTGTAGCCGTAGCAGGCGGCCGCGCTGAGCCCACGCGGCTCGCGAGAGGGCGTTCCCTGCCGGCCTGCTACTGCACACGCCGCCACCACCGCTGAGCACGATGAAGAGCCTCGCCGTTGCCATCCCGGCAAGCTGTGCGGCCCTGCCGACGGCCTGCTCCGGTGGCGGCACGGCAGGAGAGAGGAAGGAGGGGCTGGCGATGCCTATGGTTTGGCGTGGGGGGGGGGGGGGGGGCGACGCGGGGGCACGTATGGGATAGGACCAAAAGGACCTGGCTTGAATATAGGGATGGTCGACTTAATTTTAAGCCCTATTTGATTCTCTAATCCATGGACTAAAGTGAACATGGACTAAAATTTTTAGTTCACTTTAGTGCATGAACTAAAAGTGGACTAAAGTGGTGTTTGATTTCTTGAATTAAAATGGACTAAAGTGGAGAGAGAGGGCAATAAATGAGAGGCATGTGTGCCCCCAACACCTTTTAGTCCAGTTTTGTGGACTAAAGGACTAAAGGATTTTAGTCCACTTTTAGTCCGAGTGTTTGGTTCTTTAGTCTAACTAAAGTGTAGATTTTAGTTCAAAATGTTTTAGTCCATGGGAACAAAACACCCCCTAAGTCCATTTTCATACGTAGTTCGTTTTCATATGTTGTTCGACTAAGTGGTTTGCTTCTCGGAATAGATTTTTGGAGATGGATGATTGCATCTGAAAATACATTTCTAGAAACGGTTGCTTGGCCGGACGTGCAAAGAACCAATTCCCACGGGCCCTTGGTTAGAGGCAGGCCGAGCAACCATCTCTCGAAGTTAATTTTGGCTGCATGTAGAAATCGTTTTCCAGTACCGATGACGATGCCATTTTTTCAGCCATGAGAAATGAAATATAAAGTATATTATTGGTTGTCAAAGTGTGGTCTTGAAGACTATTTTCATGTTCTGGTGATTAATTAGAATCGGGTTAAGTGAACTAGCATTTACGGAGTATATTGAATTTACAGTACAGATAAAATGGTCTTAATAAATCAAATGAAGTGTTAGGTAAAGATCCATTGATAAAACAGAAACTAAAACCAAAGTGAGGCTAGGAATAATCTTGCGGAATCCTATAGAGATGATTTCACAGGAGATGCATGTTTATCCAGCGACTGGTGCTCAACTAATATGCTTGATTTATTGTCCTTGATTGGTAGAATCTGTTGCGCACATCCGTGGGTGGCAAATTTATGCTCGCTATTTTTAGCAGAAAAGGGCAATCACTAGTGGCATGGATCAAGATATTAGTTTGTAGGGTGCTTAAAGGTGGAGCAGGGAAGACTTGCAAATATTTAGGTCATCTGATCCATTGCTTTTCTCTCTTTTACATCAAGCTCTAGAATTTTCCTGATGTTCTAGAACCGCTTTAGTACTCTACGGTCTACAGGTCTTAAATAAAGCACAAAAGTATACCCTATTCTCAAAATCAGTGAAATAAAACATGCACATGGATAATATGGCTAAGCAATAAGAAGCATTGCATTTTGAATATGATTACCTCAGCTGTCATTTGGTCTGTTTGGAAACTTAGAAATGACCTTTGTCTTCAGAGAATTGGCTAGAGAAGCATGGAAATGCTCCTTTTTAGGATTTCTGGGCTTTTACTGAACTGGATTATTCTTTGTCCAACCGACAAGAAGGATTTGCTGATGGAGTACATCTACAAGATCAAATCAGCAGAAGGCAAGACCCTCTGGCTCCCTTATGTGAACCAAAGCATCACCTAAAGTTCCACAGAGGAGATGTTGAAGATGTGGCCTGGAAGCACAAGTTGCCTGAAGATCCAGTGACTGAACATCTCGCTTAACTTGGCGTGAAGATATGTTGGTTATAGTGCCTTGGCGGAGTTAGCTGTTAGTTACATCTTTAGAATTTTCAGTCTGTTTCTATTGTGGTTGGCTTAGTCCTGGTGGACGCTTTTCTGGATTAAAACTCCTGTGCTATAATAACTCATGGTATTTTGATGTTAATTGAAAGGCCGGGGCGAATGTCCTTGAACTCTAAAAAAAAAATATCAAGTGTCCACTACACAAGATATTTTTAAGTGCTTTCGAATTTTATAGTAGATTGAGGTAATTCAGGGAGATGCTGCTCATCAGGGCCTAATTAAAAGTAATATCTTTGTTAGGTGACCATACCAGCTATTGATTCTCCATCGAGTCTCTTGTCTAGTTGTCTTAGTCTTCTACTTCAGCTCAGACCTACCCGTATTGTTTTTCTTCTCCACAGGGACATGGCCACACACACACACACACAGCCGTGTAGGATGTGTAGGTAACCCAAAACCCACTCTCCGAGGAAATTTGAGCCTCGCCCCCAAACCCGTATAAGAGTAAGTACAGCAATTGTTTTATAGTGAAGCTAGTTAGCATTTTTGTTGATGTGAATAAGAAAAAAAAAGGAGAGATAATAGATCTTGGCTCTTGTGCAAGAAACAAGCTCAGCATGGAAACATAGGCAGTGGTGGGTCTCAATAAGGATGTATGTGAGGAGGAATAGGAAAAAGAATGAAAACGTATAATAATATACAAAGTTTGTAGACAAATAGAAGACTAACTATTGTATAGCTTAGCTCTTATAACTTGATTTATAGCCATGCACTTGGCTCTATTATTGACATTGCTCTAATGTAGGATGTGTATGTAATTATTAATCTTTTCAACATCAGCATTAATCAGGATGCACCATGATCATTTTATCTTTCATATATTATATGGACACCAACTAATAATTATTGAATCACGGTGAGTGAAGTCATGCACCCACAATTTTACCACCACACTTACAACCTGTCTGGATTGCAGTATGGTTCCATCCAGAATCAGTTGATCCATCGTGGGTCAATGTCTGGAGGGCAGAAGGCCAAGAAGATCGGTTTGGTGCCGCACCGATTCAATCCTTGATGGTTGGTTTGCCAAACAATATTGTTAGGTTCCAATGATTCCGCATGGCTCCGTTTGTCAATCCAAATGCATCCCTTGAGTACTTGTCTATTCTCCATCTTTATCTTATATCGGAGTACTCCTCAGTCCTCACTCCCCTTAGTGGAATTATTGTTTACAGGAAAAACATTTTTATCTGCTTGCAACTTGTGCATTTTATCTCCTCCCGTCAAAATTAATTGCCGCAGATATTAATTAGGAAAATTAATTAATTATAGTTAAGGGTAGTTTAGTACTTCTGCGCTTAATCTCTGACTCCCTAACCCAATTCCATAGAAGCTGCTCCGTGCGTCGCGACTCGCAAGATATCGCTGCTCCCTGCGCCGCCGCCTCGCCGCCTCCCTGCTCGCCGGCTCGTCGCCTGCCTCGCCGCCAATCGCGTCGGCGCAGTCCTCACCACCGCGTCTCCCTAGGGTCGCCGCACACCTTGCCCTAGGGCCGCGGCCCCCTCACCACCACCACGCGCCTCCCTAGGCTCGCCACCGCCCACCTGTGTGGGTCACCGCCGGCTGCCTGCTGCAATAAACCGACGGCTGCAGCAGAGAGGTGGGGACAGGATTGGTGGCAGGAGGCCTGCCCTTCTGCGCTTGGCCTTGTCGCGGAGGACGGAGGGGTGCGCTTGCAGGTGCTCGTCGTCCTACATGTATGATATCTCTGCCTTTGCCTACTCCTCATCTGCATCAGTGTCAATCACTAGATTCATCTTCCATCATTTTGGCAATAGGTAGAAGCGTGAAAAATTATCAATTCCATGGATCTTAAATCCCTAGCTTGATTAAATTATCTGTTTAGGCTGTAAGTGAATCGTTACTAGATGTAGTGAGTTGATGAAAATTCAATAGAGGAGGGCATTGGCAGAGATATGAGTGCTCTCAGATGCAGAATGATTAAGTAGCACAGGAATTAGAAAGATACCATCTGAAGTGAATTGAGCAGCTAACCCCCTTTGCTTGTTGGCTGTGTAAATGTACAGAGACATACATGCGTGTACGATCGTTCACTAAGAAAAAAGGGTTAAGGTACAAATCTTTATGAGAGCATCATCATTAGTGTTGCGGTGCAATTTTGTTGTTTTCAGTTGTCGCATGGATGAGTTAGTGGTTCTGTGTGTTAGTTATTAAATGGCAGATTCAGCTACTCAAACCTTAGCCTTGTACATTGATGTAATGCTCATGGTCTTCTTGTAAGAAGAGATTAATGTTGCCAAAGTGATCTAGATATATAATGCTCCTCCACTCCAGTGGCTTCTGTAATTTAGCCTGGCAACTTTAGCTGGTCTGTTAGCCTTCCAAGTTTCATTCACAAACCATATTGAGGTATTGAGGATTATACTAATTGGTCTTTCGAGCTAGCTTACCCTGATTACATGTAAGCATGTTAGATTCGAACTGTTGTCGAATCCATGTTGTCAAGGAGCATGTGCCATCATCTTGTACTTAGTGGTTAAAGGGTATGCAAGTTTATCTAAAATTTTTCTTATTCAGATTTGTTTGCTTCAAAGCTACTCTTAATTATGAAGTACAGCTGCACTGTGTCTTCACAAAAGTAGTTGCAGGACTTGTGTGCTCGGTAATTAAAAGGCTTTGTTAATCAGAGTTTGCAGAATTCAACAGTCAAGATTAGAATTCCTTTCTGCCATGTTAAATATATCCTAATGCTAGTTGCATATTATGACTAGTTCCTCAATTTTTAAACTGAGCAGTTAACTTATGTTCTGCTAATTCAAGTTGGATCTGTTAATTGAGTCTCTTTTTTTCTTCCAAGCTGGTAGTACAAAATATGTAACTGCATAATTATTTGGCTTGTGACTGTAGTCACTGATCAGTTAGTTCCATGATGTTTGCAACAACTTGGCAGGTGCAGTAGGAGCATATATCTTCGATTAATTTATCTGAAATGTTGCTTTCATGCGCTGCATCGTCTTGTATGTCTCCATGACTTTGATGTCTCGGACATACTGTTAGTTAACCTTCCTTTCCGTTTTCTTTTCAGTTGTACCGGCCCTTCTTCCTCTGGAGTCCAGGCTATGTGATTCCTGGAGCCCACTGAAGATTGCTACCTTCCTCTATTTACAAGCCGTGTAGCGATCCTACTGCCTAGATTTGTTTTGTGTGATTCCTCACAATTTAGTGGAAAATTCAATCCTTGATGTAAGACATGCACCGAACTTGTAAATGTCAATTTCAGTGTGATTCACCTGGCAGCTAAACTAAACTGTGTTCAGCTATAAAATACTCTAATCCTTTATGCTTGTGCGTGTATGATGTAGTCATTAGTAAGTCTGAAGTTCTTGATTCTTGATGCAACATACATCCAGAGCAGAAAGAATGCAACCCTTAAGTGCAGCAGAATTACCTGATACACCTACTTGGTGTGTTACATTTAGCGCCGCAGGTGAGCACAATATCTGCCGCGGCAGGATCCCCAAATATCCGTTGATAACATGAACCCGTTACCGACGCCTCTGAAACAAGAAGCAAAGTGATGCGCTGCTTAAGCATCACCTAATTTAGAGGGAACTTTATTTTTCTCTAAATTCATTACGGCGCCATGATGTTACAACTCCAATTAACAAAATGTTACTCGTATTGTCTCAATCCTGGTAGTTGCCAGCTCATTTGCAGAGCCCGAGTGAAACTAGTTAGACTGTCTTTAACAACAGCGACCCAAATTACGAGACACATTCGTCCTTTAGGTAGCGCTATAGACAAATGGTTCAATATCTATTTTTGGTCTTCTCCAACAACAAAACCCAAAAGACAACCATTTTTTATAAATGGATCTCCAGGAGAGAGGATAATCAGATTTAAGTTATGTCTCTCCTGGCACCCAAAATAGGTCTTACATATAAATACTCTGTTGGAGGCTATAGATTGTGCCTTAACAGGCCTCAGAGACAGCCTTTACTTACATGATAACTGAGGACTATGGAATGTATCATAGAAATTAAAAGAGAACCCTCACATTTGCCTCAGCTGCAGGGCCAATATTTCCATTAATCGGATACACAGACCAAGAATAATAATCTGTCTAGGGAACGAAGGTTCAAGCTCGAATGTCTGTGTAACCAGAGATTGCCAACAAATTCAACCAAAAGAAGCCAGACAAGCTAAATCACAAGAGATATACGTGATAGGTGCATCCAATGTACTAACACACAGTAGTAGACAGCTCCAATACTATTGACACAGGTCATTGTGTTCATGAATCTTCAATTGACATGCAGTAGCAGCAGATACTCTTTAAAAGTTAAGAATTGAAAGCTCAAGGCGGATGCGTGGAGCTGAAGCTTGGCCATAGCCTACGACGCTTGCTTGCTCGCCTAGACCTGGAGGTTGGAACTGGAGCCGACGACCCGAGCTGGAGCAGCAGCCGCTACCGCTCACCTCGGATGCGCATGCGCCGACGCCCGAGCTGGAGGCCTGGGGCATCTGCCGCCGGAGCTGGACCAGAGCTCGTGAGCCGGTGAGCCCCCGCGCGCTAGGAGAGGGAGAGAGGTGCGGAGCCTGCCCACCGGGGGCCGCGCTGGTGAGCCCTGCCTCGCCGCCTCCCAGGTCGCCGGCTCGACGATAAACGAGAGAGAGAGAGCGCGCGCGGAGGAGATGAGAAGCAGATCATGTGAGATGAGAAGCAGTTTCTTTTCTGGATTCAGAGAAGCAGCTCGTGAGACAGTTAAAATACTGTTATATCCTTCAAATTTGTTTAGAAACCAGCTTCGGGTCCACTTTTTTTTTTTCCGGGCCCATCACTTAACAGCATGTTCGGTTGGCTGGTTCGTGAAGAAGTACTGCTGGCTGGTTTGTGTGATTTAAGTTATTTACAGGTTTGCAGCTGCCTTGCTATCCATTTACAGTAGGAATTTTGTAGCTATTTTTTATTGCAAAAAAGACCACGAGTTTACATCTCATGCTTGGGCATAATTAATAAGGCTAAAATCTATTTGTTATACCTGATTAGCTACTATGCAAAATCAGTAGGATGGTACCCTTGCTTAGTCTCAGTTTGTGCCTTTCAAAGTAGCTATCTTGTCTACTTGCACAATTGCTTAATTTACATATTACATGAAATTTATTGTATATCCGGAACAATTACTTAGTATACCTGAAACAAATGCTTCCACAACTTTCTCAAACAAATATTATTTTATGGATTTTATCTTGCTTAATAATCCTATAGGCTATATTGTTTTTTAAAAAGCAAGAAGACAATTGTGCAGGTAGACAAGTGCAGGTTTTACTATGCTATACTATATCCTTCTTCTGTAGGTTCCTGATCATAGAGACCACACAAATGCAAATTATCTTGCTTTGTTCTCCACATCTACGCCCACTTTTTTAAAAAACAATATAGCCTATATATAAATGCTTCCAGATAATTAACTTAACAAGCCAACGATCTCCTTTTCCGATTATTAGAGCAGCGACCCTTTGTGCAGTTCTGCCCCGTTCTTCTAACCGTTCGGCGCCCTTTTTCCTTAAGTCATGGTGCAAAGGATTAATGAGAGGATGGGGGATGCACTGGCATCAGTCCCCGTATATGATAAGGTGCACTTCCTTGGCTCATGCTTCAGATGATGCCTTGGTTAACTTTGACAACAAAGATTTGCACGTGTAGGTTTTAGCTTTTAAAAACAGGATGGTGGTGGAGGATTTGACAGCAACACTGTGAAAATCCTGAAATGGAAGGTGTGCGCTTCTCTCCATTGATTTGCATTTATATGTTAGTTCTCGTTTTACTTAATTATAGTTCAAGGTGTTCACATAGAATCGTAGAGTAATTGAAAATGTGCTACTAAAGTACTGAGTATGCATCCTTTGTATATAATCCTTTACCTTTTTTTGGGTCATCTTTCATTTTGCTGGCTACACATTTCAGTTTGTACAACCTAAAAGAAAAAAAAATGTATGAATCAAAAGACTTGAGGACACTAGCTACTAGATTATGAGAACATTCATATATGTAATAGTTTCATTAAGACTTAAGCAGATGGCTCGAGGGAACTTTTGTTTTCTGCATGAATGTAGTTATAGTTTTTGCTGGCTTTTGTCTTCTATAAAGGACTTAGGGCTTTCTATTTTTAAAAATCTTAGTTTAGGTGCTTCCAATTATGAATAAAATAAGAGCAGCAGACAAAGCAATTAGTATGTGGTGAGTGGATACATACAAAACTCATACGAACCTATCCTAAACCTCCGATTCTAGAAACCAAGATTTTTTTTACTTTCTGCACTATGGTTCATTGACACTTGACTTTACTAAAAAGGTGCTTGTGCCCACCTGCTGGCCTGCTGAGCTCTCGGTTTAGATTTAGCCTCAGTGGATATAGAATGTGATCACATTATTTGTCTTTCAGATAAGCTAGAATTCAGCTTTATTCCTTGCTATTTCCTTTGCTCATTTCTGATGCTTTATATAATTTCTTTTCCTGGTTTTCCTTCAAAGATTCTTGGCACTGAGATGGCTTATCCTTCTGCACAACAAAATTGTATTTTATTCCATGATTACGTTTTACAAATAGGTTTTACATCTAGCAACTTATATAGCATAGAAGTCATATGCAGCCTTGATACATACTGCCTTACTCTAAAACTAATCAAGGGCCTCAACAAAGGATATTTTCCCGTCACTTCTGTAAAGGGGTTGCTAAATGCAGCTACATAGTTAAAACATCTTTGTCTTGTGCCCTCCCCTTTGCATTGCCTTTGCTTGTGATGGACCTGTGTATTTTTTGGGCACTGCTTGTGATTAAATGTAACTTATGTCCAATTGCGCTTCTAATATAATGTTTTTATCCAAATTTATCTGTGATTTCTTTTGTGCAGTTCTTCCCCGTTGTTCGAACCACTCAACGCCCTTTTTCCTTACATGAGAATGCAAAGGATTAATGAGAGGATGGGGGATGCACAAGCATTAGTCCCTGTGTATGATAACGTAAACTTCATTGGCTCATGCTTGAGATGATGCCTTGATGAACTTTGGCAACAAAGATTCCTACGTGCAGGTTCTAGCTTTTGAAAATATATAGGATGCTGGTGGAGGATTTCACAGCACCAATGTGAAAATCCTGAAATGGAAGGTGTGTGCTTCTCTCCATTAATATACGTAGATATTGTATATGTAACCCCTTTTATTAGGATGGCAAAAGAAAACAAATCTCCAATTGAGTTTCAGTTTTATACGCTTTTACCTTTTGTAACCGGTTCATACGGAAGAATGAGCCATTTGCCAGTATAAAATAGGTGTATTTTTTACTCTGCTTTAGTTACATGAAGCTTCCATTACAGTATGCAAGAAACTGTTTGCAATGAATATTGTATTCATATTTGGCTACTTTATATCACATGGAATAGTTCTTTGTGGTTCTACTGTTAGTATCTTAATAGGCCGTGAAAATTTAGAGAACCTTCATGTCGCTATAGATAACATAGATCTCAAATGCCCATGCATTCTTACCTGTTCTTTTGAGCAGTCTTTGCTTGTTTCTCTTTTACTGAGTAAAATCTTGATGTACGACGCAACTGTTTGTGTTATATTATGTCATCTATGCAACTCAGTTTACGATGTGGCCAATTGAACAATGTTATCGATTACAGGTAGATGAAGTGAACTATATATATGCCAATAAAAAAGGGTTATGCTATGGATACTACGAAACCAACAAGGTACGCTTCCAGCTAAGTGTCCCATCTATTACCGCTACCTCACATATTCAGAAACAATGGATGCCTATGCCTTCAGCAAAAATACATCTCAACCAGACTGCAGACAGAAACGCCGAGCCTAGAAGGCAACTGCTGGGATTGGATGAATGCAACAGAAGAATGATGTACATCAGCATCATCATGCATCGCCTATCACCAGACCTTCACCAGCACCACCACACATCGGCAGCGCTACTACCACCGAAGACAACTATTTGTGTACACCGGTTTAGAGATCAGCTACCGTGTATAGCTTTCCCACTATAAAATACTTATCCCTGTAATATATTTCAATAGACCTGTATAACCTCTTAACGTGCTACCGCGCGAGCGCGCGGAATCGCGCGCCAATCCACTAGTCAAATAAAAAATTATTCTCATCAAGAGGTTATGATTTTCCTTCATGCAAAACAACCGAACATGATTATCTACCATATTGCGGTGGCGGACGATCTCTGCGGTGGCGGTCGCGCCGTCGGCTGACAGGAGGTGGCCGTTCACTGGCCTCAGCTAGCAAGAGGACAATCTCGCCCTCGCCCGCGTTGTCCAGGAGCTAGCAAGAGGCCAATTTCGCGGGGTCGATTGCGCCCAGGTCGGGCACTTCGTTGATCTCTGCTGATTCCTCCTGCTTTTTGCAGGAACGGGCATACATGATGCTGCCGGTGGCGAGTACGTGATCTCGAGGCCTTCGCGTGCCCCCTGTAGGACACCGAGGAGCTCGACGTTGCCGACAGGCTGATGGCGCTCGTTGAAATCGGTGATTGTGAGTGTACAGACCAGTGTCAAAATTCAGTCAACCTTGATAATCTTTTTTTCCTATTTTTGTATGGTGCTTAATCTGCCGCTGTACCATGGCGAGCCATTGAGCAGGACGATGCTAGGGACGATGATGAGAAAGAAGATGATGGGGTTCATACACCGTTGATATTTTCTATCTAATCTTTGCATGACTCGATTGTCACGTGTAATTTCGTAACTTCGGATAGTTTCATAAAAAATACTAAGATTATTGCTGGTAATAATACAAATAGGGACTGTTTAAGGTAGTGAAATATCTTACCACATCATTTCTCTGAGCTCTAGAATTAATAAGGTGGTAGTATGTACTACTAAATCATAATCTTGAGCTAGTAGCCATAATTGGCTTCTTGCTAGAAACAGATAGAATGCTAATCGAATTTACATAATCTTGTGATGATGTTCCCACCTCTGTGAATAAGTAGGCATGACAGTTTGGAAGAAACTAGCGGTGACTTGATATTTATCTTCTGTTGGTGAAGTGAAAGCAGCAACAACTATTGGATTGTTCAGATAAGCAAGAGAAATGGTTGTTTTTGTCTCCCTGTTTTCTTTAGCTCAAAAGACTTAATTTATGACTATGACACTGGTTATTTATGCATTCCATTAGACATCAATGATTCATTCATGATTTGTTGCATGTAGATGTAAAATAACAATCATACTAATATCCATTGCTTTAATATTTGTCTGATCTTTTCATGTTTAAATGGTGTAAGTTTTGTTCCTTTTTTCTTTGAGATGGATTTTTTTATTTACCAATAACCCGCAGATGATAAAGCAGTTGAGGGCAGAATCAAGGATGATAGCACTGTTGAAGGCAGAGCCACCGATGACAAAGCTGTTGAGACAGAGCAAAGAATGATGAGGACATTGAGGATGGAATAAAGGATGATAAGGCCATTGAATGTCAAGTCACTAATGATAAACCTATTCAGAGCAAAGTAACTAATGGTAATGCCATTGAGGACAGAGAGATTGAAGGTAAAGCCACTGAAGAGGCAAATGAGATTGATATTTGAATGAAACTCCGAAATGTGATCAGATTTGGGGCACTGACTATAGAATTGCTAATACTGAAGAAAACCTAGCCGATAATGGCAACAAAGTTTCGTATGAAAATAATAAGGCTGCTCTTGAGGTTTCTCTCTACTCTGTGGTGCTAGAGCATGGTTGTTCATCACATAAGTTTCATACGCTAGCTCCCCATTTGTCTAGGATTTACATTCATGCATCAAAATTTTGGTCCTCAAATAGGAACGCTTCAGTTGCAAAAAATTCAGTTTCTAGGCTTCTGCTTGTTTCAAAATCTCGTGGCAATGATGTTTCAAGGTAAATTATGACTACGCTCTACCGCTTGTTTCCCTTATTGTTGTTAGCATCAATTCTTTTAGATCAAAATTTAAGAAGTAAGAACCTAATTTTGATGTAGGCTGACATTTTGGCTATCGAACACATTTGTCCTGAGAGATCGTTGCACAAACATTTGGTACTTCACGGCACTCAAGTCCATTTAAGGTTTTCAGCACAAATGGTACAAAGAAGCATGATAGGAGTTTCGCTACAACACGATAGAAAAGTAACTACAATGGCAAGTATACCCAATATCATGAAGCTGCTAGATGATTGGCGTGAAACTAGCACATTGTAGATGCATTGGAGAATATGTGGTGGCATATAAAGGTTAACCCTATTACTATCTTGGCACTTTCCAAAAAGCTGAGTATGGCTCCTGTAAAACAGTGATGAGTAAAACCTACTACAAACTAATTCATTTTTTAGTTTTCTGAAGGATTTTTATTTCACATGCAATGACACCCCACATGCAAACCCTTGTAGAAGATTTGTCAACTCCAAAGATTGGGAGGTTGTTAGGGCTTTCTGGGTGATCAGCAATATAGGAGTTTTTCTATTGATCTCTGAAAAACTGCATTTGATGATGCATTCAACAGAAGTTGTCCTCTTCGTGCTGGTGGACATGAGTGTGGATGTTTACCAGTGTTGGCAAAATTGGTATGCTTTCATGTGCTGATTTTTGTTTCTTTGGTAATGGTATCTTTTACGTGAAGTCATGAAATTTTTTATGTTTCTATCAGGTGATGGAGCATTGCGTAGCTCATTTAGATATTGCTATGTTTAATGTCATCCTTCGTGAATCAGAGAATGAGATACCCACAGATACTATATCTGACCCAATTGTGGACTCAAGAGTTCTGTCGATTCTAGCTGGCGACTTAAGCTTTGGATCAGGCACACAGCTTAAGAACTCTGTATGTGCTTAAATTATGAAATGCTTGCAATTGTATGATGAACAAACAAACAACCTAGAATAGGGACTATGCATGACACATCCCTTGCACTATTGATTGTTAACACATGATATATACTTCTGTAGGTTGGGAATTGGTTCGGATGGTTGTCTGATACATTTATAGTTACCTGTCCAAATCTAATTATCTTGTTCTGAAAGATATTACCTTTGTCTTTTTTCATGCATGCTAGGGCCCTAAAACTGATGGTTTATAGTCAAGTTAGAAGGTAAAATACTAATGATTTCTTGAACTTTATAATGGTCTATACAACATGAAGACTTATGTACTATTGGTGTTCCGTACATCATACTTATAGGTAATAGTACAACACATGTGCACACATATGTTATCGTAACATTGTTTTTTTCCGTTGCAATGCACGAGCATTTACCTATATTTACATATTACTCGAACCTATGTACATGATGATATGAAGATACAGCGAAACTTATTCATGGATTTATTGGCGCACGAAAAAAATAAATATCGGAGATTTTTTCCTGCTGATATAAAACATTATCTTAGCCGCATCACGAAAAGATCTATACAATAGAGCCTGTGAGCCTGCGACGTCGCGCTCTCCGTGACTGTGTTAAATTCATAAACTTTGCTTTTTGGATTAAATGTCACTTTAACGTTGGTATTTAATTTTTATAGTATTGTTATCTTATCGTACGATCCGTGTATTTTTAGTACAAAATGTTAGCTATCACATAGCAACACCCGGGCACGCCACCTAGTCCACTAAAAAAAAACTATAGATGTACTAGGCCGGTGTCATCAATTGCTAAAGGAACTCCTCGCCGGACGCCGGGCCTACCAAGTACATCGCCGACATTAGCCAATTGTTTCTAAAAAAAGGCATTAGCCAATTGGTCTACCACTACCATTGCTTTAGCCATGCAAAAACCCGTAATCAAGTTACTACAGATAGCACAATTAACTACTCCATCAAATTCAAATTGTATCACCTTACTTTTGTACTCTACTAAGTCAAACTTCTCTAATTTTGATTAAATTGTTAGAAAATTATATTAACATCTATAAGTTGAAATAAACGCACTATCGTATCAAGCCGTGTTTCATGAATAATTTTAATTAAACCAATTTAATGATGTATACATTGGATCGTTTTCTATAAATTTTAATTAAAGTTAGAGAAATTGGAGTTAGGATAAAACTAAAGCAAACTTGAAAGAAAGGACTAGCTTTTTATAAAAGAAATGATACCACATGTAGCAAATAGTGGTTTATCAATTTTATAATATTTTTATGATACAATTCTCTTTGTAAAACATGACATTCATCGTGCAACAATATAATACGAATAAAGCTCTTCTTGTGCTTTTCGTAAAGTATCGAGCCTTAATATGACTGAGACAAAAGTGAATCGTCTTGCTATGCATTGCCAAGGATCACGAGTAGCTGGAATGGCAAGCGCCTATATAGGACGAACCGCTGGAGCAAATTATTGGAAGGACGAACCTTGTGGCTTGAGTTCATAGCATACTAGCTATATTTATGTCATTTTTCTTTCAAGTTTCTAGAGGAATTGTTTAAAACAGTAGCTATATTCGAGTCTTACAAAATTTAGGATAATTTGACTTAACACAAACTTTAAAAAATCTCTTGTATTTGCGAACAGAGAAGTATAAAGGATTCTAAGATTCAAAACTTGACCATAAATATAAGAGATCTCAATAGGATGACATGCATTAATCATTTATCTGATACTACTTAAGGGTGTGTATGAGTGAACTTCTCTTCTCTTTGGGAGAGCTCCAGCTCTGAAAACACGTAACTTCGCGATTAGGTCTGTGCGCGCGGTCCGTAACGCTCTCGCGACTCGCCCTAGCGCCGCCGTGGCCCCCGCCTTCCACCACCGCTGGTCCCCCTCCGGCATCTCGCCAGAGGCCGGAGGGAGTGGGGATCTATTGTTTTTAATAAGTTTTCTAGTAGATCGAGTCATTAGGGTTAGAGTCTCTCCATACAAAGTTTCTTGGTGTTGAGGATTTATCTCCTCCTCTGTAGCAACGGCAAGGGGCAGGGCGAAATTGTTTTTTCCATGGCGGTGCTGTTGAAGATGAGGGCGACAAATACAGCGTCAGCAACTTCATCGGCATGACGACATGGAGACTTTTTTTTCTTTCCGAACGGCAACATCAAGTCGGAGATGATGTCGTCGCCATGGAATAATTTTCTCTGGTCTCTTCTCCGTTTTGTTATGATTAGATCTAGCCACGATGAAGGACTAGGAAGAATAAGTTTCAAATCAGTCTTCCTCATTCTTCGGTAGCAGAAAGAAGAAAAATGAAGACACAAGAAAGAAGAAGTTTCTTAACTCCGCCTGCAGGAATGTTGACCGTCGTTCGTTGGGCGTTTGTTCTCAAGCCTTTTGCTGAGTGTTTGCTTGTGCGGTCATCCATAAGAAGCGTCGTATAGGTTTGGATTGGAGTTTTGGAGCTATTCACAGAGTGAGTACAATATAGATGAAAATATGTTTCTGGATATATGTAATGTATTCCAGTGTGCTTGTAACGTGATGATGCATCCAGCTATAATCTAATACAATTCCTTCGTCTAAAAAAAGCTCTGAAAACACGGATCTGAAGCATCAGCTCCACCACGGAACAACTTCGTCATGAATCTGCTCTCGCACCAATTGGAACTAAGAAACTTGTTTGGCTTGCGGCACAGCTCAAGACGCAAAATATGCAATTGTTTGAGGAAATGACCATATATGCCCTTAGAAGGTTACATAATAGATGTTCTGACATATCTAGCATACGTGAGTGATTGATATTGATTTAAATTAACTTTTATAATTTTTTTGTTTATCATTGTAATGAAAACAACATAGATACAATATCTCATCATAATATGAGCATCCAACATTAACACAACAACATGGCAGCACATGAGATAGATAATTAACCATGGTCATGACAATATCTCAACACAAATGTAATTGTCCATATAAAACTGTACCAAAGGGTTTTTGTTCTAAGAAAGAACAAATACCATTTGTTCCATATTGAAATTATGTGGTGTTCCCAACACACTGCTGTTATTATTCTGCAAAAAATGAGCTACTGAAACGTTAGGCCCAACTTCTGGTTTTGGTACTTGAAATTGCCCCCAAATTATTATTGTAACTGCAAAGATAATAAAAAAACTAAAACCATTTCCTAAAAGGAAAAACAAAAAAGAACTACAGTTGCCTCTTGTGCTTCGCTAATGAAAATAGGTAAGAAGCACGAAGTTGTCATCTCAGCATCCCACAATACTTTTTCCTAAGGTTCTTCTGTAAGAATAGTTATTCCGAGTTCAATGTAAAATAATATCTGAACTCTGAAATGTACTTAGGAACAAGAAATACCATCTTAAACATATATGAGATAAACATGTTATTTCTACACAACAAGACACACTATTATAACAGGTACCAGCTAGAAAATACAATGCATTTGCTACTCTGAGAAACTGTACAAAGCAATCGCCAAACATAAAAACTTATCGCAGCCTCACAGGATGGATAGTCGTTGTTGTCTAAGAGTTGTTCATGGATCAATCACTTCATCAGAGTACAAAATGAGCAAAATAACTCACGAGCACCAGCAGAAGGAAAACCTTTTGTTTCTACTTCGAACTAAACTGCTCCTGGTGCCTGGAGATGGTATAGACCTTCATGGTAAGCTTCCTCTCGTTGTTCTTCAGTTCGAACAGATAGATATCGCCGACTCAAAGACCATTGTCACGAGCAAATCTGGTCCGACCTTGTTGGCAGAGAGGATCAGAAGTTGGAGGAAGCAGCAAGCGGAACCCCGAAGAACACTGCGAGAGAGAGGGGGATCGGTAGGAGGACAGGTTCGAATTGTCTTTGTTCTGTTTTTTTGTTACCCTCTCCTCACGCACTCTCTGCCTTAAGTATTACACAGCAAGCCTATATCGATACTACTTCCACATGGGTCCGGCTATGGGCGCATCCAGAAATTATACATAGGAGGCTGGCAAAAAGAAACCATTGTAAAGACTGAGCGTGGCTCAACTGATTATATTTTTTTATGGTGATCATTTGGGTTAATTGTTTGACTTGACATGATTGCTCATATTTTCTTATATGTAATCTACAATCTAAGACCCTTTTTTCAGTGGTATGCGACGTGCTCACTGTGGTGACTCGAGATCTGCCAGTTTAGTCTTTCGGACATGTTTGTAGGGATGATTTTATTATCTAGTTGTGTTTTGTATAACTTTATTATCTACTCCCTCCATCCTATAAAAAGCGTTGCTATGAAATTCACGTTGGTCTTGAGTTCGACTAGGTTTCTTGAAAATATTTATATCTCTACATAAGTTTATTATAAAAATATATTGAACGATCTATCTAATGATATTAATTATGTAGTATAAATATAAATATTTTCTTATATATATTGAGTCAAAGTTGAAAATATTTGACTTCTTGGAAAATGAGAATAACACTTTTTATTAGACGAAGGGAGTAGAAGGTATTAATAGGTATATATAACAATAATTTTGTTATATTTTTCATATAAATAAAAATTATAAGACTATACTAATAAAATGAATTGTTGTAAAATGTTGTGGGGCCATGGCCCCTGCCCCTGGCTTCGCCATTATGTTTGGCGTAGCAGACATTGGCAGAACGTCGACGACCATGGGCCGTAGCGGTTGCGCCGGAGCCTATTGTCGTATCTTCCACAATGTGATGATCACCTTCTATTGCCGTGCTATCAGCAGAGATGACAAATCTCCATTGAAAAAACACAATTGGACGGATCCGAGTTGAGCCAGAACGAGTGCAACAAGGGCGGAGGAGGAAGCACGAGATTTGCCTTTGAGTCCAGTGAAACCACTTGCTCAGTGGCGGAACTAGGGACCCAAGACCCCCCCCCCCCCCCCCAAACCCAACACAAACACAGTGAAAGTTTTTTTTTCGTGTGTTATAAATGCTTGTCCTATAAATGCTAATTTACGTTACAATGTGATTTTTCGTTATGAATATTAACTATACATGTAAAATCACTAAAAAATTATTGAGACATACACTTATGTATATATTTATTATCATACTTACAGTGACGGACCTAGGATTTTACTATAGGGTATGCCACAAAAAAAAATTCTTATATAATTCGGTAAACCATATTCTAATTCAGTAAAACCACGTACATTAAATAACACGACAACCCTTAGATTTAAAGATTAAGCTAGAAACAACGACAAATCTTGATATCAACAGTTCAAATGAAATAAAAAATAGTTGAAAATATAGCCATAGAAGAGACTCACAAGTCACATGATATGAATGTTGATGGATTGACGCAGATTTTTAGTGTGTTGAACGAACTTTGAACTGAAATACAAACAAATCATTAATAAATAAATAAAAGTATGTAGAACTGTAGGTACACAAGTTTTTTTGCAAATAAGAAAATCAATCTTAATTCTTAAACCTGTAACTCGAAGCAACTGGCCGGAAGCCGTCTGGCGTCTGCCCTCTGCCGTGGCGGCATGGCCTTCGTCGGGCACTCGGCCTCGGGCCTAGCGGCTAGCGCCCCAGCAGCCCAGTTCGCCGCGGAGCCGCGGCATGGAGCGGCCGGTCCGCTCGGCCGCAGTCGACGCCGCGATCGACGCGAGCGCCAAGGACCCCCCGCAGCCGTAGCAGCGAAGCTCCGTGTCTCCGTGAGGTGAGGGCGTGAGGCGCGAGACCGCGAATTCGTGGCCAGGCCGGCGTGGCCGCCGCCGCGCCGCGCGTGCCGCGTGGGGTAGGGTTCATGTTCGTTCTCGACGACTCGACCTCGTTGGACTTGGATTAGACCGTCGCGTGCGCGAGGCGCGAGGCGGAGTTACACTGCGCGTGTGCGCAGGGCAGAAGCAAACCGAGTGTTCGGCTGGCTCATCTTTTTTTTTACATAGAAAATTTCTAATATGGGTCACTGACGGGCATACCCTGTAGATCCACCGTGCATACTTAAAAGTGTCAGTCATATTTGTCCTCTTTATTCAAAGTTATTGGTTTGGCCACTGCACTTGTTACTGTGCTTCTGGCAGAATCACTCGAGCAGTGGCGTGCTGTCCAGGAACGGTTGGATCAAGATAGACCAGCTATACGGCTGGATCTGATTGAGTTTATTCAAGAACAAAAGGAAAATATATAATATACTAGAAGAAAAGCCGGAAAATCTGACGTGGTGATGTGGACGATAAACACGAGCATTTTGTGCCATGCTTACTTGGTCGCCCATCTTTTTTCTCCGCAGCCCAATCAATCCTTATCCCTATGGGTAGGTGCGTGCGTGCCCGGCCCAATCCTGATTATAGAGGCCTCGCATTTCGGCAATCCGTGTGACCGTATGGGTATGGAAACAGTGTCGGAACATATGCATGTTTCCGAAAACAAAAAAGTTCGTTACTCCGGAAAGATTGCAGAAATGTAAGACCACATTTTTGGACTTGTTATTGTCAAATAGCACGGTATTCATGGCGCCTATTTTTTCCATCTTTTTATTTTAGGTGCAAATATCGAATTGCATTGGCCCATGTATTGTATGTTAGGTCCGCGTTTATATCGCACCTTGTACCAGGCGTATATTATAAAAAAAACAAACGTCCAGGAGCATTGTCTGGCCGAGCTACATGCCTACATTGCCTGCGTGACAAATCAAATAACCCCTTCAAAAAATTGTTGTAGCATGTATGAGTTAGACCTATATACTATTGTATGGACTTTTTTTATTATAAAGTTAAGCATGCAAATGGAAGAATTTCATAAGAACTAAAAATTAGATCGAATTATAAGAGAACAGAGAATGGCAAAACAAATACAATATATGCATGCCTTCTATATTTCTTATATATTGAAAATAGTATTTGCACTTAGTGAAGGTGGTGTGGATGACTTGTATTAATAGGTGGTACCCTAGCACCAAGGCTCCGAGCAAGCAAGGAAGGAGTGTGTGTTGGGGACGAGGGTGGGGGGAGGGGGTTCTTTATTGTTCCGAGCATCACATGTAGATGGTTTGTACCCCAATCTAATGTAAAATCTTACCATGCTACAGTCCACCAAAACATCAATTGTTCTGGTATCTTTTTGCACACTAGCGGACCCAACACTCATATAGAGTTTGGGCGATGCTTAAGGCGAGCAATGAGGTCACATGTTTTGAAGCTTCGGACAAATGGGCGATACGACGAAAGTCTCACTATGTGCCGGCGCTGGAGTTCGGGCGGGCACCTAGGGTCGCCATGCCCTAAATCCGCCACTGATCTTGCGCGATAACTATCATCAACACATTTGGAATAGTTATATCAATTTAAAATTAATGTGGATTGAAAATAATGCAAACACATTCACTAAGTTTTACAATATATTAATCACATGTCTTATGTAAAAATTTGTAACATCTGATGAGATCCCGATCATGTTAGAGAAAAAAATCCTAGTAGCTAGAACCCTAACCCTAATTACCGCCGGCTCAAGACTGATATAGGGGCAGTTTGGGAGAGCTCCAGCTTCAGCTCCTCTGAAGAAAATCACTCCCAACCAGCCAAATGCTCAAAATGCCAACTGATTCAGGTGGGTATCAGTAGAGAATCACTTCTCCATTTACATTACGAGTTGGGAGCTAAAAAAAACCTGCTTCACCCTGTTCCCTGTTATATTCTAGTGGGGATCAACAGAATTCTCATCAACTCCCCACCCATGCTCCCTCCTAGGAATTCAATGGAATCACGTCATCGAAGAATCAAGGAGCAGAGCTGAAGAATCAGGAAGTAGAGCAATCCCAAACGGGGCCATACTTCTGCAGTTCTGCTTGCAGCCCTGCGTAACAGCATCCGTGTTCCCTCTACCAAGTTTCCCTGTTTCTCTAAGGAACAGGAACCGTGAGGGAAAAAAATTACCCCTACTCTCAGTCATCACTCTGTGGCTAGTGTCAGCTCAGTTTCACGCAAAACAATCGGAGGAGCACGCACGCAACTGACCTCAGCTGGAGTGTGAAAGTGTGCAGCTAGAGCTAACCACTGCTACTGTCCAAAACGTTCCATGCGGGCGCGCGCGCGCGAAACAAGTTTTTTGTTCTCCTTGCGATCGAAACAGATCAGACGACGTGTCCACCATCGCTCACCGTTGCAAGTCTGATCCATCTCTCACCTGCACCAGACCATGCCAATGCAACCTCACAAACGATAAGGATTGAAAGTTGGAGGCAGCACGTTACGTACAAGTTGCATGCATGATTTTGCTCGATCATCTAGCTAGCAGCCTCTTGCATTGGGGCGTACACCGCTGACTATAAATACGACGGCATCCTAAGCGACAACGGAACCAAGGCACGCTTTGCACTTGCAACTCCCTCCCTCACCTCTAAGTGCGTGCCCCCGGCCGACCCACCTCTTCTCCGCTACCAGCCATGGCGTCGCTGTTCTCCGTCCCCTCGCTGGTCGGTTTCTAGCTAGTACATTTCAACTGTTAGTGCAGGAGGTACGTGTACGTGTACGTAACTCGCTCATTCGTCCCGTACGTCTGGACGTACATGTGCATGCAGATCATGGAGGAGGAAGGGCGGTTCGAGGCGGAGGTGGCAGAGGTGGAGTCGTGGTGGACCACGGAGCGGTTCCGGCTCACCAAGCGCCCCTACACCGCCCGCGACGTGGTCCTCCTCCGGGGCACGCTCCGGCAGAGCTACGCCTCCGGCGAGATGGCCAAGAAGCTGTGGCGCACGCTCAAGGCGCACCAGGCCGGCGGCACGGCGTCCCGCACCTTCGGCGCGCTGGACCCGGTCCAGGTCACCATGATGGCCAAGCACCTGGACACCATCTACGTTTCCGGGTGGCAGTGCTCGTCCACGCACACCTCCACCAACGAGCCCGGCCCGGACCTCGCCGACTACCCCTACGACACCGTGCCCAACAAGGTGGAGCACCTCTTCTTCGCGCAGCTCTACCACGACCGCAAGCAGCGGGAGGCGCGCATGTCGCTGCCCCGCGCCGACCGCGCGCGGGCGCCCTACGTCGACTTCCTCAAGCCCATCATCGCCGACGGCGACACCGGCTTCGGCGGCGCCACGGCCACCGTCAAGCTCTGCAAGCTCTTCGTCGAGCGCGGGGCGGCGGGCGTCCACCTCGAGGACCAGTCGTCCGTCACCAAGAAGTGCGGCCACATGGCGGGCAAGGTGCTCGTCGCGGTGTCGGAGCACGTCAACCGCCTCGTCGCCGCGCGGCTCCAGTTCGACGTCATGGGCGTCGAGACCGTCCTCGTCGCGCGCACCGACGCCGTCGCCGCCACGCTGATCCAGACCAACGTCGACGCGCGCGACCACCAGTTCATACTCGGCGCCACCAACCCGCGCCTCATGGGCCGGAGCCTCGCGGCCGTGCTGTCGGAGGGCATGTCGGCCGGCAAGAACGGCAGGGAGCTGCAGGCCATCGAGGACGAGTGGCTCGCCGCGGCGCAGCTCAAGACCTTCTCCGACTGCGTCAGGGACGCCATCGCGGGCCTCGCCGTCTCCGCCCAGGAGAAGCAGCGCAGGCTCCAGGAGTGGGACCGCGCCACCGGCGGCTACGACAGGTGCGTGTCCAACGAGCAGGCGCGCAACATCGCCGCGAGCCTCGGCGTCGCGTCCGTGTTCTGGGACTGGGACCTCCCGCGGACCAGGGAAGGGTTCTACCGCTTCCGGGGCTCCGTGGCCGCCGCCGTGGTCCGGGGCCGCGCCTTCGCGCCGCACGCCGACGTGCTGTGGATGGAGACGTCCAGCCCCAACGTGGCCGAGTGCACTGCCTTCGCCGAGGGCGTCAAGGCGGCGTGCCCCGAGGCGATGCTCGCCTACAACCTCTCGCCGTCCTTCAACTGGGACGCGTCCGGGATGACGGACGCCGAGATGGCGGCCTTCATTCCCAGCGTCGCCCGCCTCGGGTACGTCTGGCAGTTCATCACGCTCGCCGGGTTCCACGCCGACGCGCTCGTCACCGACACGTTCGCGCGGGACTTCGCGCGGCGCGGCATGCTGGCCTACGTGGAGAGGATCCAGAGGGAGGAGAGGATCAACGGCGTGGAGACGCTGGAGCATCAGAAGTGGTCGGGCGCCAATTTCTATGACAGGGTGCTCAAGACTGTGCAGGGTGGCATCTCCTCAACTGCAGCCATGGGCAAAGGCAAGCGCCTCATTTCATTTAACTCCAGTGCTTTTTGAAAAATAATTGACTGCTCGTGCATGCTCCCTCCGTTCCTAAATGTCTGTCACTCTGTCATTTTCGCTTCCCCAGAAACAACTTTAACTAAATATATATTAAAAAATATTAATATTTATGATACATAATTAGTATCATTGAATAGATATTTGAATCTAGTTTTTTTAATAAATTTATTTAGAGATATAAATGTTGTACGTATTTTCTATAAATCGAGTCAAAGTTATCGGCACGCAAATCGTGACGACTAACATTTAGGGACGAAGAGAGTATATAATTTTGATGGTTTTTTTATATACCTAATAATCTGATTTACCAAGCCAAGCTGCTCATATTGTGTTTGTACTTGTGCTTTTCAGGAGTTACTGAAGAGCAGTTCAAGGATTCAAGGCCCGCAACTGGGAGCAGTGGCCTGCAAGTTATGGCTAAATCCAGGATTTAATGAAGACCGAGAGAGAATAATATGATTCGGAGAAGGCCCTAAATAAATGAGAAAAAAAATAAGTTGGACTCAGATCATCAGCCATGGGAAGATGTTTTCCAAACTGAACTATAATCAGCATAAATGAATCAATGAGTCGTGTAGCAATGTACGAATGGAGTTCTGAGTTATGACTCCAAATGAAAACCCAGGTTGGGTTGAAAGTATTGGTGTCAATATGTGAGATTATTTATCACTTGAGATTGAATACAAAATTTGATTCTGGTACTCTGTTCTCGGGATTAAAAATCTTCATTTTTAGTACTGTTATATGCATGTACATAGGATTGTTGAGCCTGTTGTAAAATATGTCGTTAGCGGTTAGGGCATTTCCTCCTCGGTCTCTCATGTTCAACATATATAGTACATGAAAGTAGAATACATAAATACAAAAGATAGAAAGACTATTCTTTAATCCTCTGAATATACATGATTATAATAACATAGAGCTCCCACGTATATATATAACCATACTCAGGTCTAAAATTTATTCCTCTGAATATACATGATTATAATAACATAGAGCTCCCACGTATATATAGTCTGCTAAGGTTTAAGAGTTTGGCAAAAGCCCACATACAATGATGCAAACAACAGGATTAAGATTATTCCTCCTCCATTCCCTCTAGTACATAGTTCGTATGTTTTACAACACCCTGCCAAGGTCTAAGAGTTTGATAAGAGCCCACATATAATGATGCAAACGATAAGATTAAGATTATTTCTCTTCCTTTCCTTCTATTATAGAGTCCAGCAAGACTTCTTCTACCCAAGAGTACATCTGAAGATCGGATTAAGCGCCTGAAGTCTGGCGATGATGATGATGATAGGAACCTGTGAAGACGTATGCTGCAAAACAAAGACCTGCTGATGCTCGTATTTGTCTGTTGGGTAGTTGTATGATCATGGCTGTTCTGTTTGGTTGTCTTTTTTGTCTACCTCTCTTCCCTTCTGGAATTCTGGTATCAGGTGTTCGTGTCTGGTAGTTTGCCCTTCTCTGAGTCAGAGATGCCGGGCGCTTGGGTGTTTAGAATTGTGGCCCTGAACTCTCTTTTCTCTCTTTCTGAACAATCTCATGTATTTCCGTTTATCCTTAAATGGAAATGGAGGATGACCTTCGAGTGAAAAAAAAAACAAAAGGGCCTACCAAAATTTAAAACGGTGTTACACCGACAAGAACCACTCTGTGAATGTCAACAGTGGTGGAGCCAGGGGCCAGACAGGGGCAACTCCCCCCCCCCCCCCCCCCCCCAACCCAATAAGATATCACAACAATTTTTGTAATTGTATAACTATAGTTTTTATTTATATTAAGTTAGAGAATATAATAAATTTTATTATATATACCTATTAATATCTTCTAGATAATAAAATCATATAAAACATACTATACAATACAATGACATATATGAGCACATCCAAAAGATCCTAAATAATAAAATCATCCCTATGAACATTTCCAAAAGTCTGGCCAATAAATCTAGAGATTTATGATATCATTATAGAGTCTTACTATCAACAGGCAAGTCATCTACTACTGAAAAAATAATGCATTAAATCCTAGAATACATATATAAGAAAATGCAATCACCCGTGTTAAGTCGATAAATTAACTAGTTGTGCTACGCTCAGTTTTTACAAGTTGGATCTTTTTAGCTGGCCCCATATATATAATTCCTGGCTTCGTCCCTGAATGTTAATGGCCACAATTTTCAATGAATGCCAATTAAGGTTCATTGGCAAAGAGAAAGTTAAGAGACAGGGCAGTCAGCTCACAGCTAGAACCAGAGCGCTCAGGGACATAATCTTTATATCTCAGTTCTCTGTCTCAAAGAATATAACTCCTGAAAAGCTTAAAAAGAAAATGTAGTACACGAAAACCTCCACATTAACATTAGCATGATACCATGCTTGTTCAGTCATCATCGTATCACTAAATTGAGTCCAGATGGCAAAATTCTTTTCTCGTTTCAAAAATCTGGAAAGGCGAAATGTTTACCCTTTGATGAGTAGCGAGGGAGCTTGTAGGTCCTAGACCCTCCAGTTCACCGCGCAAATCTCACCATCGGCGGAGTGCTCCACTCTTGGACGAACATGACACTATGAGCCATTTAGACTAGAATTATTTTGCATAATATGGTGAATAAATCATATGGTAGTACTAGTAAGACTTGACTTGCGGCATTTATTTAGTTCATAAAAAAAGATAATGATACTACCGTAAATAAATAGAACTCAAAGAGCAATAAAATAACTATACAATTACCTCAAACAAGATAAATAATGCTTTTAGAAAGACACCTCCGGACATTTCTTGATGATGAAATATCATCAGGAACAATATCAAGACAAATGTCGAGCCATTCAATCTTTCTTGTAACGTAGTCGACCTTAAACGAATTTTGACCTTAAACTGTACGCCTGCGCCGAATGATCCTCTTTCCGTGATTCCGTGTGCACGATGCGGCGTTCGCGGTGGCGATCTCGCAGAGAGCCAGAACGCTGATTCACTCGCGGCTCACGGAAAGACGGGCGAAACACCGAAACGGGAACTGCGCTAGCGTGGCCCTTCAACTCCACGCTGATGGGCCACACACACATCGGATGGGCCACACACACATCGGATGGGCCGAGATTGCTGGACTGTTAGCAAGGCTTCAATTCCACCGTACAGAAAGACGGACGCGAAGATGCGCCGAACCTGTCGACTGGAGGGGACCGAAGCGAAGCGGCGAGGAAGCTGTCAAAGTCCACCAAAACCACGCCGGAAGTCGCAGGGCAAAAGTCGCCCTGCACATCCACCTTCCTCCTTTCCCTACACACTCCCTACGCCGCTGCATCCACCCACATGCCTTCCTCGTCGCTGTGCTTTGCTCTTAGGTGATCCCCACCAATCTTCGTTTCCTCCCATGGAAGGCGTTCATACATATGGACTGCACCCCGCGACTCCCCACTCCGCCTCATCCGCCACGGCTTCAACGCGCTGTTCTCACCCCGTCCTCTGCGCCACCGAGCTGCGCGGCGCCGACGAGCACACCGGTGACCTTCACGCACCACCCGCCCGCCCTCTTCGCCACCGCTGCCCATGCCGCCCCCACCCCGCCCTCTGTATGCCGTCGCCCAACTCCGTGTTGCTGGCGAGCACACCGGTTACCTCCACGCGCCGATGAGCCTCCATTCGCCGAAATTGCAAGGAGATGTTTGCGCTGAGAAGCGCATGTTGCAACTATATGTTTTAAGTGTTTTATGTGTTTCAGAGGTATGTTGCAAATGTTTCGTATCGTTGTTGCAAAAGTAGACATGGATGTTGCACACGTTGCAATGGTTATGCACGTATGTTTTTAGTGTATGTTCCAAATGTTTCATTTGTAGCAGACGTATGTTACAATAGTAGATCTAGATGTTGCATATACATGCATGTTGCAAGTGTATTTTTCAAGTGTTCGGGTGTTTCATACATCTGTTGCATGTTTTTTTATCTGGATGTTGCATATGTTTGCGACGGTTTTCAAGTGTTTTTAGGTATTTTTGTAAGTGTTTTCAGACGCATGTTTCAAGTGTTTCATATGTCTTCTTTTGTATGTTGCAACTATTGCATCTGGATGTTTTAAAAATAGATCGGGTGTTGCACATGGGATGCGCGTGGGAAGTGGCTGGAGGTGCGGGCGACGTCTGGGGCTGTGCGGGCGATGTCCGAGGCAGCGCGGGGCCACTGCTGGGGCGCTCGCTCGCAAGCGCGACGCGCTAGGGTGGTCGCTCGCTCGCTGACGCAGCAAGTTTGTTATTAAATACTCCCTTCATCCCAAAAAGAATGCAATTCTAGCATGGAGTGCCGCGTTTTAGTACCTTATAAGTTTGACCAATTATAGATAAAAAAGTAGCAATATTTATGATATCGAATAAATATCATTAGATTAAAAGTCATAATACGAATAACATTCCCTATAAAACTTGGTCAAACATGAATCATAATTATATATTTTTTTAGGACAGAGGTAGTAATCTACTGAATGCATTGAATACAAGCGGGCCCTGCCCAACACGAGAAACTACACTAATGGTGGACTCTTGTTGAACGTCGTGTGCTTGTTCACTTCGTATTAGATCCATAACGCGCGAGGTTTTTTCGACGACGATTGCCAAGGCAGCTTGTAGGCCTTGGCCCTCCTCTTCACTACGCAAAGCTCACCTTTCCAAGAGTACTGGACTCGGAAGGTTACTACGCGAAGCAGCATGGGCACGATGAGACCGAGGGTATCTGAGCGGTCCTGGTGCGGCTGCGTCACAGTCTCGAGGAGGCAGAACCTGGCGTTGCCCATATAGACGAGGCTGGCGCTCACGTGTCTCCTCCACATTTGCCTGAACAGCAGGTCCCTCCCGCACTTGCAGGCCGGCTCCGCCCCACCACGGCGGTCGTCCACCACCCGGCACGCGGCAAGTCGCCCCCTGTGCCGCGAGCAGAGGCCGACCCACGCGTCCAGGTCGCGGACGTAGTACGCCTCGCCGTGGAACGGCAGGACCCAGTCGCCGTGGCGCGCCCACTCCAGGCGCTCGGCGTCGAAGGAGAACGTCCCGGTCATTTACACGGACAGGAACACCGTGGCGCCGTCCGGGTGCACGGCGTGGGACACGACGATGTGGTCCATCTTGAACGGCGGCCGGGGGAGAGCCTCCCACTGCCAGGTCCCGTAGTGGCGCTGCGGCTCGGGGCCGAGCCTCTCGAAGACGCAGCGCTCCTTTCCATAGCTGGGTTCGTCGGCGCTCGTGTCCAGGGCATAGACGGTGCCGCCGATCGCCCAGAACGCGTCGTACTTCTTGGGTGAACGGGGGGGGGGGGGGGGGGGGGGGGGGGGTGGCGGACACTAGCCGCGTTCTGGCGTCGAAGATGAAGTTAACGGCCGTGCTGGCTCGGTAGAAAGAGCCGCTGTCCAGTCCAACGATCTTGGTGGCCGCGGCGACGAACTCAGGGCACCCTCTGGTGGCCAGGCGGGCGACGAGTCTGCGGTGGCGAAGACGGTGAGCCCTGGAATCCACGTCGTACTCGGAGTCGAAGCGGGCTTGAGCGGCGAAAGAATCCACGCTGCCCTCGGACTCGGAGGAGCAGACGGAGCAGGAGTCGTCGTCCGCGTCCTCGGAGTAGGCATCGTCGGAGTCAAAATCGTCCTCGTTCGACTTGTATATGCTCACCCCAGAACTGCCGCCGTGATTGCTTAGTATGTAGAGGCGCCGCCGCCGTCGCCGCTGCTGTTTGTCGCCGTCAGATCTCCTCGGTGGCCTCGCCATCTTCTTGGTAAGATTTCTGTCAATGTCCTTTCGTATCTCTAATTTGCTGTATTATAGCCTGACAGTTGCTACTGCTAGTCACGACGACTGGCCGGTTCAGGCCTCCCTGATCGGCAAGAGCCCATTATCGTCCTGTTTGTTGGGGCTAGTTTGGCTTATAAGGCATGGCTCAAACTACTATTGGCTGGTTTAGCGTGGGGAAAAAATACTGTTCATTGGTTGATAAACCATGGCTTATAAGCCAAATACGACCAAGCGAACAGGCTGTATATACCGTTGCCTTGCCGTACGTGGAGGCGGCAGGTTTACCATGCCGAGTTTGAGTCGGATTCGGGCATCCTTACCTGAAAGCTTGCCCCAAAGGCCAAAACAGAGTTGGATTCGTGCATCCTTACCAGAAAAGCTTGAAAAACAGACCTGCCTTCGTTCATCCTTACCAAAAAAAAAGTATTCGTACGTGTTTATTCCGGTTCTACTCTTGTGGTGGTTTCTAAGAAAGTGATCACAGTCCTACTACAAACATATTAATGTATAAAAAATCTGCAGAAAAAACCAGCATGATAAACTGAAATTTCATTTGTTTGCAATAATCTACTTCCACGGTAAAGATTTTGGTTTTCATGACACTTTGGTATGTACTCTTACATGAATAAGGCTGAATGATATAGCCGAGGGAATTAGTTGCAACTTACACGAATTATAAGTAGACTAGTACGTTTACAGTACATGCAACAGAAGATTGTATTTGTTTTTCCTTGCTCCTCCTTACTTAGATTTAGCCCATGGCTTTAGAATCGAAAGCACAACTATGATGGCAATTACCAGCAGAATGATAATCGCAATCATCATGCACTTTCTCGACTTCTTCTGATAGCTCTTTGCTTCGCGGAGCGCTTCAGTACCAGTTACCACATGGTTCACAGCATTTTGAACCTGACGGTGGAAATGGATCAGCGCTCAAACTTGACAATTTTCCAGTAGCACTTCTTTTCTTTTCCAGTTACATATACTAATCAGACCAAGAAGTGAAGTTACAAACCTGATTCTCTATGTTGTCTACAACCTCTCCTTGTGCATCAACGAGTGCTGCCATGTCTGCAAAAATCTGAAAATAAACAGTACACGCCTTGGTTTAGTGGCCATGGGAATCTGGAAATTGATGTAATCAATTATGTTCCTGTTATAGATTATTAGATTATAAATAGTAGTAAACATTGTTATCTTGTAACAAAATATCTAAGTTGATGTTTTTGAACAACTTCGTCTAAGCTGCATTCTTGCTAGAAACTACCTGCTGCAGTTCAAGGAGCCTTTTTTCTATCTCCATGACTGCATCATGACGTTCCCGAATTTCTTCAACCGTGGCAAGATTCTATACCTCAATTGCAATTTATGAAACATAAAGCAAGAATAGTTAGACGTAGCACATCGAGATGAACAATACAAGTATGAACTATGAAGTGAAATTAAATAATAATGTACTACTAACTGACCTGTCCTCTACCTGTCCCTTGGATTGCTCTCTCGAAGATCTGCTCGCTGCTTCCAGTCTCAATGGGACGGTCAATCACCTAGTCATTGTGCCAAAATGTGGTCAGAACTCAGAAGAGGTAAGTATTTTCTCTGCCTAGTGTAGTGTGGTAGAACCAGCATCCTCACCTCCTCAGAAGGCTTTGTTCCCGTGACTGTTCCAATTCAAGATTAAGGTTCGTAAATATTCAGTCAACAGGATAACTCAAACTAAAATGATGGATAAGATAGATCATAAAGCCAAAATTACTAACCTGTGAAGATCCTTCTCTCTACAACTTCTCGGTACTCTTCTTGTATAGTTTGTCTTAGATAAAGCAATGAATGGAAAACAGTATGATTCCCAGTCTTTACTTTGTTTTGACAAAAGAAGATGGAGAGGAAGTGTAAGGTCATTGCACCTGGAAATCGTTCATTCTTTCTTTCAGCTTCTTCTTCAATGCACTGCAATCGAAGTTCACCTTTTGTTTAATTATTTTTAGATATATTTGATATGCAATCTTGCCCTCTATGCAACTATTATTCTGTCTAGATTCAAATATTGTGGTTTTACCGGTAAACTAGCATGGTCTTGAAACATGTTCTTACTGAACTTATTTGCCAGAGAAATGTGCGTGGTGGCTGGAGATGAACAGTGATCCTATTTTAAATTATTTAGGGGTACCTTATATAGTCATTAGGATCAACTAGTAAATACTAGCTACTAGCTAATCCTTAGCAGCATTTGCTGAGCCCACCGTAATAGATGCTTGCATTAGCATAATAAATGCATGATGAGGATCTTACATGGTCGTTGACATCCTTGATCGGTCTACGCTCGTGCCCTTCCCACACCCTGGCTTCTTTCTGTTCTCAAGATTCTGCAAACTGAAAAGGAGGATGAACACTGACGAGCATCGGGTGAATGTGAATCACATGCTGAAGATATGGTCAGGCTAATGTCTGTACGTTTCTGTCCATTTGTTCCAACTTCACTTTTACGTTGCGTGCGATCTTCCCTACTTCATCAATGTCTTTCTCCATGCGCCCTTTTATCGCTGGTAGACGAGTTATTTCAGATGAGGGTTCAGTTAGATGTTCAGTTTAGAAATGCTGATATCAGTCTGTGTCAACAAGTGAAGTTGCACATGCACCTTTCATTGCAGAAGCCTTAGTGACTGACTTCGATTCCTCATTAGCTTCCTGTAGATTTGTAGAAATTATAAATTGTGTCTACATGGGTCCAAAACTAATACGAGGAAGAGCAGGAAAAACATGTTGTCACGGAGAACTAACATTTCCGAACTAAGCTACAAAAATTGAGTAATAGTTACCTGAAGCTTGTGAACTATGTTGGACATCTTATCCAACAGGGTCTCAATCTCTTTGACCTAACACAAGAAAAAAAAACTCCTTGTAAGAAAATAGCAAATACTATGTCTGCATAATTAACTACCACTGCTACAAAACCGCATAAAAGAAGAGTTGATAAAACTTTCAGATCTGCACGTGTGCTTTCATTATAAACTGAAGACCAAACCTGTTCAAAGAAGTCTTTGAGACCATAATCAGAGTTGTCCTTGGGATTTCGATTCCCCATCTCAATGTCCCTCTCCCTTTCTGGCTTCTCATCCCTCTCAAAGGAATCCTGTCATAGAATTAACCGAACCGACAGCGGTTCCAACAAGCATATTAGTAAATTATCATGAAGACAGCCCCTACAAATTTTGCACTGAAAATTTGGTATCTCTGTTTTTGCAGGTTATATATCCCAACAGGAAAGTCAGTTAGCTTCAAAGCCAGACATTCTGACATGGCCAAAAATAATTGTTACAGTCTGAGTTCCCAGTATGAAAACTAGAATAAAAAGGAGAGACGATCTTGCAAGAACGAACTGCACATACCGTCAGAAGATTGTTCATGTTGTGGTCCTCGGAGAAAGAGACGGGGGAGCCTTCCCTTGGGTTTCTCGTGCAGCAGTGCGAAGAACAGCAAGCCGCCGATGAAGAAGGAAACGGTGTATTCAGAGGACTTTGGAGAAGCCGTTGTGACGAGGATAGCTAGCAGGAGTAGTAATAAACTATAGTCAGCAAGGATGATCTTGGCGACGGCGGTCAGCACTAGAAGCCATTAACTAGCAAACAACCGGGTTTAGCAACTAACTAAATAGACTTAATGCCTATTCAATGGTAATGACTACGCTGCTAACGGATGGAAGAATGCACGGCGTTCTCCTTCGGTGGTCTCCCGGTCATCCCCAGCGAAGACACGGCCGTGTTTATTTATTCACTTTTCTTTTCTGATGAAAGAATGCTATTTCTTCTCTATAAATAAATAATCTTTATTATTATTACTGATCCTCGAATCGCCATGAGTGTGTGGCGCGTGGGCTACTGGGCTCCATATGTCGCCCGGGTTTAATGGGCTGGGCTGGTATCGGTCAGTATCCTACCGGTGATGTGGCAGATGCTCGGTGGCTAAAGAGGCTGTTGGGCTACATTGGGCCTCATTATTCCAGCGCGAGCGAGATGTTCTGCAGTTCGAATGTTCGATCGGATGTACTCCTACGTTCTGCCTAGCAAGTATAGTTAAGTTCGTATTATTAGCTGTGTATTAGATTAGCAATGCACATAGACACAAGTGCTTGTCATCACAGGATCCAGCTGCTCTCGATGGACGAGCAAGCCGGACGAGTTGACGCACAACCGAGAGAGAGAGAGAGAGAGAGAGAGAGAGAGAGAGAGATAAAATCAACGGACACTTTTTTTTTTATCTTGGATAAATGCTAATTGTCTAAATCTATATATCTAATAATAAAGAGATAAAATCCTATTTTTTTGTCCGGACATCCCTTAGCTAACTCTGTGAATATGAAAAACCGTCTATAGCCCTTCTCTTTATAATAACTAGGAATCCTAATCCCATTAGATCTCTCCGATTTCGGGTGAATAGTAATCTTAATCAAATAGAAAAAATATAATAATATGAACAACTAGGAATCTTAATCCAATTAGATCTCTCCAACTCCAAGTAACCGAAATAGGAATCTTAATCCAAATACAAAAATATAAGAATAGAAATCTAATAAAGAGGAAAGAATGGTATAATTTCTTTGTTTCGTTTCTTTTCTGTTCTTTTTTCACTTTTCTCTGGTTTGTCCGTTTTTACTTGCTCCGAGTACGTGTTGCATTACGTTCATTTGGACGCTTTTCACTTGGCTCCAAATATGTTCTGATTTTTTTCCTTGGCCATTTTCTAGAGTACATTCCAATTTTTGTCATAACTGTTTTCTACTTGGCTTCGAGTATGCTAAGAGTTTTTCTCATGGATGTTTTTGACACTACCTCGACTTTTCTGATTTTGTTTTCATTGTTTTCTCCACCTGGTTTTTTTCGTGTTCTAATAAATATAATAAGAGTAAAAACAAATAATAAATAAGAGATCACATCCATTTTAATCTTTGACTCTTTAGAAAACAATAATTTTTACCACTAATTTAATTTAATCTTTGACTCGAACTCATGACCCGTGCTATAACTCACTACGTATTGGATCCCGTTGCAATGCACGGGCATGTTTGCTAGTTGAAAATAAAAAAAGGACATTGTTCATAAACTCAACGGTTCACCTCATATTTATTTTATCTACCTACATAAAATTATATATCAGGAGATATAAGTTGAGAAAAACAAAATAGAGAGCTCCGGCAATTGCTCTTGCAGGGTGATCTGGCCGACTGGCCCTGCTGCCAGCCTCCGCCTCTTCCATGCGTGATCTGGCCATTGCCCTTGCAGGGTGACTAGGTGAGGAGGATTCAAGATCAGCCTGAATCGGTTAAAAGACACGTGCCCTTAACGAGGAAGGTTCGGAGTAAAATTAAATCGATTTGCATGCAAGTATTTTATTTGCGATTAATCCACTAGCCTGTTAAATTAACCAGGTCACCAGCGCATACCTTAGCGACCGAGACAATGTACGTCCTCATCACGCGTAGTAAGGCCATGTCTGCAGCCTATGGTCGTTCCAAACATGGAGCTGCCAAAATAAAAAAATGAAAAAAACCTCCAATTGATGTGACTTTTTAATTGGAATCTGAATCTCCTACTACCAACCCGGCAGCCAATGCCTGCCGAGTGCCGACCAATGGAGCCCCATTGACCCGCCCCTAATAAGCATAATATAAGTTGAAAGCTATATATCGTATGAACGTCAGAGCCTTTGAGGTATAGAAAAACAATACTCCCTCGGTCTAAAAGAAATAATCTAGCTTTCCCATAAATCAAATAATCCTAATATTAACTATAGGTTATAAAAAATACTATCAATATTTATATTTTAAATAGATTGATTATAACAATATACTATTTCATAATTAATCTCGTATTAGTTATTACGCGTAGACATAAAACTTGTGATTGTTTTTTTTTTAGGAAAACGATATTTTTACTTTTCCTGGAACGGAGGTAGTACTCGACCTACTACGAAGATGCTCCAGTGGACCGGACGACTGTCGACTGGTGAACTACTTTGTTGCACAACTTGTGCTTATCAAGGTGCATTGACAGAGTCAACAAACACACGGAAGACCTAGCTTGTAGTACTAACTACTAATTAAATTAAAGCCACCATCTGTTCTTTATTTAGTTGGGCCTTGATAGGTCTCGTGGATCCTTGGAGAGCTAGCAAGTGTTCATAGTAAACGCCGCAATTGTGATGTCAACGCGGAGCCCTAGCGGAACTAGTCTTAAGTGCACTTCAACTTGTGCACATCGAGACACAGCACATTGTTATATATGTGCAGGACACAGTGATCGATCTTTCACGGCAAAGCACGCAGGCACAGGCACGAGCAAATACAACAGCACGATACTTGCTCTCTGCTGCATTGTTGCCTTCTTAGCTGCTGAGTGCTGATCATCATCGCCGGTGCCTCCGATCCGATCCTCTTCCTCAGCTCGATCGCATTATATTGAACGCCATGGGTTCTGCAGGCAAGGTATTCGCGGACTCCGGCCCGATGCATATGATGACGAAAATTGGCGCGGCTTCCTCTCCAACGGCGGTTGAGATTGACTGGTATGTACGCACGCACGCAGGCTCAAGATGCATATGATGCATCACACGTCTTCCTATGCTAGCGGCTCTATTCTCATTACCCTCAGTTTGGGGTATTTTTTACCAACTAGGACTAGTTATTAGCTAGCTAGAGTCAAAAATCAATGGCTTAAATTAACTAAGTTTGATTATGTACAATTGACTAAAACTAGTGGAAGGCTTGACTAGAAAATTAACCCATCACCTATTAATCCTCTGTTTGGATAGGTTAGAGTAAATAACTAAATTTTAGCTCTGGCTAATAACTAGCTAGCCCTTGGTATCAAACAAGCTCTTACTCAAAGTCACTTGTCTTAAGTTATACCCTGCAATTTACGAACTGCTGTCTTAAGTTATACCCTGCAATTTATGAACTACTGTACTACTATAACCGTCCAGGATCAATCCTCCTTTTACGCTTTAATTCATGGACTAGATATATATGTTCTGTTGCAATACACGGGCACGTTTGCTAGTAAATATAACGTGTCTTAAGTTATACCCTGCAATTTACCTTTTTATCTTTCAGGGACATGGAGGAGCACCGCCGGTGCATCACCGCCTGTCTTGTTAAAGGCACTTACCTTCTAGAGAGCGAGCGAGCCAATTGCTGGGAGGACGACGCCAATACCGAGCACCTCGCGCCGGCGTGGTGGGAGAGCTTCCACTTCCGCCGCCACCGTGTGCTTGCGTGTGTGTGCGAGTGCCTCCTGTGCAAGATCGGCCACCACATCCTTGCAGCCAGAAGCACGCCCTTCATCTACGGAGCTATCTTCGAGTACGTGCCACCGGCCGGCGCGCCCCGCCACCCGTCGGCTCCAAGCTACGTCGTCGCCTTCCGAGGCACCATGCGACGGGATCCCACAACGCTGGGCGACATGCGCCTCAACCTCAGGATCCTGCTCAACGAGCAGCACTTCTGCGGCCGCTTCAGCCATGCACGCTCAAAGGTGGAGGAACTCCTCAACTCCATCCCCAAAAATGGCGGCGCCGGCAGCAGCAGCGGGGTGTGGCTCGCGGGGCACTCGCTTGGCGCGTCGATAGCGTTGGATGTGGGGCGCCATATCATGACCGAGTATGAGCTGAAACTCCCGACCTTCCTATTCAACCCGCCACAGGTGTCGCTGGCTAGCCTGGCTCCGGCGATCAACAAGCTGCCCATCGCAGAGGTGGCGAAAAAGGGCGTGCACGCCTCGAGCTCCGCCGTGAAGCACGTGCTGGGGAAGACAGTTCTGAGGCCCCACAGGAGGAACATGGAGGAGAAGTTTGAGCGGCTGTCGCCGTGGGTGCCGAATCTGTACGTGCACCCGCGGGACGTCATCTGCAGCGGCTTCATCGACTACTTCGAGCAGCGGGAGCGCCACCCCCGCGTGGCCGCATCGGCTACCCTAATGTCGTACCGGGATATGTGCCGCTCTGCTATCGGCAAGCAGAATGATCGCCCGCATCTCCTACCATCCGCGGTAGTGTGGAAGAACCAGAGCTCCCAAGGCAACCCACACGAGCTCCGGCAGTGGTGGCAGCCCCAAGGCCCGGAATTGGAGTTGACCAGCCAGTTATACAAGTGGTCTTGAGTATTGACCGGTCTTATACATGCTTGTTCCCATCTATTCGATCCCGTGGATGCTCAATATCAAAAAAAAAAAAAAAAATCCAGTGGATGTTTGTAGTTTTAATTTGATGTGTTAGGACAAAGTATATTGGTGGTTGTTTCATAGATTATGGTCTTATGCTGTGCCACTAATCATGCGACATTGAATAACCAACTCATACATTGAATAATCTTTTAAGTTGCCTTATAGTAATTCAGTTATCCTTAATTTGTACAATCAACAAAAAAGGTTATGGGTTGTGTGGCAATACTAAATTGTACAATGATGAAATAGTTGTCTTATAATTCTAAATTTTTTCTTATGATGTGGTCACTTCACAATCACCTCTTTCTCTTACCTTTCTCTCTCTCCTCCACGTCATCAAAAATCCTATATGGCATTGTATGAGACGGCCTTTGACACTACTGACATGTAACAATATACCTGCCCTAGAGACAAACAAGTTCGATATGTAACATGTGTTAGAATTTATATGAGGTAGTTTCTCTGAGCCCATATGCAGAAATTCTAATAAATCTCAAAGGTGAATTGCACATGTTCTCTAATGAACTTTAATGTTCAAGCCCATGAGTAGAAGTAAAATGTGCAAAATTAATTAGTATCATATTGCTAGTTGACACGAAGGTACATAGGTGTGTGGGGGGAGTGTTGAGTACCTAATAGCAGGCTTTATTACCTAAACCCCCGACGAGTGCCGAAACAATGCAATTAACCCCCTAACCGATTCCCTTGATCGGTTAGGGGCTTAGGGGCTACACTTAGCGGAGAAAAGGCCCATTAGGCCTGAGGCGGCCCACTCGCAAAGTGGCCTCGACACCTAGGAAGAACGCCATGGAACAGTCCCTCGATCAAGTCTCACACTTGGGGAGCTCCCGAGCATGCCCGACCTCGGACGGCCATGACCCCTACCAAGGGAGGTTAGGAACTGTGGCCCCCCTGAGGAGCCGTTCTAGCTTCCTCCTGCGGCGACGAAGGGAATCTCCTAGCAGATCTTAATAGGGGTCTAGAGCCTAACACGTGGGCAGAGCCACAAATTAAGCTCCAGATCCTATCAGGGCTCTGTCTCCTCACCCGCGCAAGGCTGTGTCGGTCACCCCTGGTCCAGGGTTGCACCCGAAGCATGACGCAACACGACAAAGAGGACGCGGGTTGTCTCTACATGAGGAAGACGATGACGCGAGAGGGTCCCACCACTACTACAGAATGGACTTGTTGTCCCGGGCGGTAACAGCCTTTAGTCCCGGTTACCGCGTCGGGACAACGATCCCGGGACTAAAGGTGGAACCTTCAGTCCCGGGTCATCGAGCCGGGACTAAAGAGGGACCTTTAGTTCCGGTTGGTAACACCAACCGGGACTAAAGGCCCTCCAGTCGAGCAAACCTGGCGCACCCTTTAGTCCAGGTTTGTAACACCAACCGGGACTAACGGTTCACCCTTTAGTCCCGGTTGGTAACCCCAACCGGGACTAAAGGTTCCTTTTCTTTTTCTTTTTTTTGTTTAATTTGTTTTCAGTTCAGTTACATGTATTTGTTTAATATATAATATGTTTTTATGTATGTATTCTATGCTGCTAATATAAATACACGCATGCGTATAATTACATCTAATTCTCATCTTGAGCATTATTATATTCGAATATATATATATATATATATATATATATATATATATATATATATATATATATATATATATATATATATATACAACACTTTCATAATCTTGTTCTCAAAAATAATGATATCAATAAACATTTAATTTACATCATTTATTCCTTAGGATCAAAGTAGAACTCGCCGTTGGGATTTAGCACTTTTTCTAGAAGATATCCTGCTATTGACTCTTGAACTGCTTTCAGATGGTCTTTTTGCATGATCCTTCATTTCAACCATTCAGTCTTGCATTTGAAATAAAAGGAAAAGTATTAATACACATATATGTATATATATTCATTTAAAAATAAATAAAAATTGATATATACGTACTCTGAGGACATCTTCAGGAGTTCTTCTTATGTGCGCAGTGATAAATTCACAAACGTAGTATCCACACAAGTTATTACCTGGTTCCTGCCGCAAACACCACTGTACGAGAAGAAGATTATTCTCATCATCTCACACGTAAATTGAAGTACGCTATAGTAATTAAACACGTGGGGAAGTGTATATAGTACAACTTACTGGTATTTCAACTACATTAAGTGGTGCCTTGCAATCCTTGCGATGTTGCCGAATAAACTCTTTTCAAACCCTGTGCGACCAACAATGTACGATCGTTAATAAATTATGGCAAAGTCTATTCAATAATAGTTGTGCGCGAGAGATCGAAATTACCCCTAGATAATGTCTATCATATCTTGGTATAGTGCCCGTTCTTTTCTCAACGAGTCAAAGATTAGTAACCGACTTGAGTTTAACTCAATGACAATGAGTATCCAATGAAAACTGCATTGGTTTATACACACACGTACATGCATATAAGTTGTATTGATATTACATAAAATGTGTAGACTACATTATTATTAACACTTACTCAAAGTTGTATGGGAAAAGTATTGTTGTCTTGTCGTGCTGCTTCACGAAGAACATCATGATATTCTCCTGTGCTTCAGATACCCATCGCTCCTTGACAATAATACCGGTTTTGAATACGATATAAGGATCAATGAAGCCAACACTGGTGTCTTGTATTCTTTGGAGCTCTGACATCTGGAATCTGTATATAAATATAAGTTACATGTGAGGATAATTATATACACGTACGCATGGAAGTGAGTTTATTAAATAAAAGTAAGAATCACTTACAAACAAAAGGAGCTAATAATTGATTTGTCCAGAGCGTCCATGTAGTATAGTTGATGCAATTCTTCGAAACTAATATGTAAGATGTCATCGCCACGGAAGTAATGATGGTCTCTAAATCTGACAAAGATCCACTGCTCACCCCTGCCACACGCCTGCATGTACCACTTGTTGAGCAAGTACATTTGCGTACCCAATTTATTCAGAGCCGCATGGTTGTATAGATTTTTGCCATATTTATAAGTCTTCCAGGTATCAACTTTCAGGTTCTGGATTGGAGCTTTGCCCATCAATTGATCCAAGGTTAAACCAGTATCTTGAAAAAAAGCATTAAGGGCTTGAACCGACACTTCTCCAGAGTTGTCTGGTCAATAGACTTCTATGTTGGAACCATATTGATTAGCAACAATAAGATTTTGCATTGGTTGCTTCTGTTGTCCGAGCTGTGGGACATCCTTCCCTGATGTTCTTTTCCTTTTCTTATCTGCATCATGTGACTTCACGAGGGAGCGGTCATAGTCTGATAGTGGCGAAGGCTTACGAAGTTCAATTATCTTTTTCTTGTGAGCATCGACCTTCTGCCTCAGCACCTCTCGTGGTAGGTAAAAGTACGGCTTCTCCTTAAGCTTCGCTTGACTCTTCTTTTTGGTATCTATAAAAAAATCTTTCACTTTTTTGTCTTCTTCAGCTGCTATTTGCTCATCAGTCTTTTCAGAAAGTATTTCTTGAGAAATAACTCTTTTTCTCGGGGTCTTCTTTGCCGCCGGGACCTTAGATGTCTTTGTAGTGCGTCGTTGTGGAGGGGGTGGGGGCGGTGTTGGAGACCGGCGTGGAGGCGATGTGGCCGGTGTTGGTGGAGACCGGCGTGGAGGCATTGGAGATCGTTGTGGAGGCGGTGGGGCCAGTGTAGGAGTTGGAGATCGTTGTGGAGGCGATGGGGCCGGTGTAGGAGTTGGCGATCGCCGTGGGGATGAAGTCGTCTCGCCCCCCGCGACGCTGTGATGAGATGGGGAATGAATGATTAGGCTAGGCTAGGGGGAGACCCTGCTACAAAAACAAGTTGTGTGTCAATTATTTTTTAAGCCAATAGAAAATTAATGGAAAATAATATTTCATTCACTTTCATTCGTACCTAGGGTGAGGTAGGGGAAGCGGTGGCGCCCTAGGAATGATGATGAAGCGTTTGCGCCATTGAATAAATGTCTTTTCTGCTTCTCCTAGTGTCTTCTCCCCATCACCGCCTTCAATGTCAAGAGGAACATTGCTGTAACCTTTGAGCACTCTATCGACTGAGACACTAGCATATCCAGGTTGAATAACTGACCCATGGATTCTTGGTGTCTTCGTTCGGTCTATTGGAGATACAACCCCGACAGCCACCATGATTGATGCATTATTACCATCTAGAATGTGCAGCTCACATGTTGTTAGAGGCTCGGTAATGTCATCAACAGGGAAGCGCAACCCAGCGTCGTCTTGAATAACTGGCAGCTCCGTAGAAGCACAACTGCTTTTCATCTGACCAACGGGGCTAATGGTGACTCCCGGCGTTGATTGCGATTGCATTTGACTCATTGCTAGCTGCACTTGCCTCTTGATCTCCTCCTGCATTCTTGCCTCAAGAGATTTTTCTCTGTCGGTGTTCCGGACCGGGGGGTCCTCGACCGACTAGTGAATTTGTTCTGCGTGCTCCCGATTCCGGATGGTGATGCAAAGAGACACAAGGTTTATACTGGTTCGGGCAATCGGCGCCCTACGTCCAGTCTGAGAGATCGAACTTGTATTCCTTGCACCGGAGTGCTCGTAGTAGGGGGTTACAAGCTAAGAGAGAGAGGGAACTAGTCCCAGGTCTCGGCAGGGTGTCGTGTGGGCCGTCTGAGACGTTGCTCTCAAGCGGCGGGAATGTGTGTGTGTGTGTGTTCTCTGATCCCCCCTCTAAGTGGCCCAAGTCCTCCCCTTTTATAGTTGAAGGGAGGACAAGGGCAGTACATGTATTACTATGCAGCGTCGTGCCGACAGGGGCGGCATGTCCGAGCCCTGTGGCCTGTTCCTGTGGCGGCGTGGTCGTCGGAGTGGTCCTTCCTTGGAGTACTGGGGCGGCGTGGTCGTCCCATCAGATCCTATGTATCGTGGGAGCCCCCGGAATGCCTCGGAGTGGGCATGGCGGCGAACATAGCCACTGTGGACGGACTATGCACGAGGCCGAAACTCGGTCGGTGCCGAGGCTGGTACTACGGTGGGGGGCCTCGGCGGGCTCGGACCCCAATATAGCCGAGGCCTTGGTGTACAGTGCTGAGGCCCTGAGCGGGCGGCTGATCGTGGACATAGTGGTAGGGTACAGTGGCCAGTAACCCCTGTCATATCCTGTCCCAGGCGCAGATCGTGGTCACAGTGTTAGGACACAGTGGCCGGTATTCCCCGCCGTGCCCTGTCCCGGCCAGTATGGTGGTGATGCGACTTCGGGTCGCGTCGGTCATTCTGTGACATTGAGCCGCTGTCCGGCTGAGATCATGGGGGTGGTTGAAAGTATTAATGTGACGTGACGCGCTGTCGGGAGGGTCGGCCGAGGCGGGGGGTGACGGACCGCGGACGAGCCGGCCTCGAGCGACATGGAGAATGAGGCCTCGCGCGAGACGGAGACCAGGCTCCTTCCCGAGGCCTCGCGCGAGAGGCCTCGCGCGAGACGGAGAATGCGCCTCCTGCCGAGGCCTTTCGTGGAGAGCCTCGGGCGGGGCGGAGACGGCGTTCCCTGCCGAGGCCTTCCCTGGGGGGGGCCTCGCGCGAAGCGGAGTTGGTGCTAGGATGCCGAGACCCCCTGCTTGAGGCTTGAGGCGAAGAGGAGGAGGATCCAGTGGGCTCGGTCGCGATGGGGAAGGGCCCACGACTTACCTTTTTGCTTTTATTATTTTTAGATGGGACTTGGGCAACCCATTTGATGTTTTGCTTGGGGTACCCCATTCCAAGGTACCCGACAGTAGCCCTCGAGCCTCGGGGGGAGTGCGTGTATTCCCCCTGAGGGTTTGCCGAGGCTTGGTTTCTACCTGTCCCGTAGGAATTGGGGTTTGTTGTTTTAAGGTTCCGGTGGGTGCGCGCGAGCGCACCTGCCGGGTGTAGCCCCCGAGCCCCTGGGGGAGTGGAGTTACTCCTCTAGGGGCTTTCTTCATTTCCATGTCTGAACGAGTAGTTCTTATTGCATTTGCCGAGCCCCCAAGCGCAAGTTCGGGTTGCGGGGGTCTCGGCGAGGTTGCGGGAAGAAGCCCTCTTGCCTCCGCACGGAGCGAGAGGTTCGTCAGGGGCCCCCTGACTTTGGGTATGACCCTCACGCTTCCTTTCGTTCGGAAGGAGGGGTGGAATGTGCCAGGCTACCCTCGATGGGCACGAGCGTGGACACTTCCGGTGAGCTGTTAGCGGGTAGTCCGAGTGGAGGCCCGAACCCCGTTCGCTGGGGAACGGCTAGTGGTCCAGAGACGCACTCCAAGAGTACCAGGGGGTTTCTCTAGTGGGTGCCAAGGCTGTTCGCGGGCCTCGGTGGCTCGGTGCCTCCCTACGGTGGGATCCCATTCGGATACTTCCCCGCCGGTCTCAGACACGACTTAGGGCGCCCCGAGCGAACGTTCGCTCGGGCCTGGGCCATTCGTAGGCTCGCCTCGCCGTCGTACCTGACTCTATTGCCCTGGGGCAGCTGTCGAAACCTTTTGGAAGCCCAGCCATGGGAAGATGTTTTCCAAACTGAACTATAATCAGCATAAATGAATCAATGAGTCGTGTAGCTATGTACGAATGGAGTTCTGAGTTATGACTCCAAATGAAAACCCAGGTTGGGTTGAAAGTATTGGTGTCAATATGTGAGATTATTTATCACTTGAGATTGAATACAAAATTTGATTCTGGTACTCTGTTCTCGGGATTAAAAATCTTCATTTTTAGTACTGTTATATGCATGTACATAGGATTGTTGAGCCTGTTGTAAAATATGTCGTTAGCGGTTAGGACATTTCCCCCTCGGTCTCTCATGTTCAACATATATAGTACATGAAAGTAGAATACATAAATACAAAAGATAGAAAGACTATTCTTTAATCCTCTGAATATATATGATTATAACATAGAGCTATCACGTATATATATAACCATACTCAGGTCTAAAATTTATTCCTCTGAATATACATGATTATAATAACATAGAGCTCCCACGTATATATAGTCTGCTAAGGTCTAAGAGTTTAGCAAGAGCTCACATACAATGATGCAAACGACATGATTAAGATTATTCCTCCTCCTTTCCCTCTAGTACATAGTTCGTATGTTTTACAACACCCTGCCAAGGTCTAAAAGTTTGGTAAGAGCCCACATATAATGATGCAAACAACAAGATTAAAATTAAGATTATTCCTCTTCCTTTCCTTCTATTATAGAGTCCAGCAAGACTTTTTCTACCCAAGAGTACAGCTGAAGATCGGATGAAGCGCCTGAAGTCTGGCGATGATGATGATGATAGGAACCTGTGAAGACGTATGCTGCAAAACAAAGACCTGCTGATGCTCGTATTTGTCTGTTGGGTAGTTGTATGATCATGGCTGTTCTGTTTGGTTGTCTTTTTTGTCTACCTCTCTTCCCTTTTGGAATTCTGGTATCAGGTCTTTGTGTCTGGTAGTTTGCCCTTCTCTGAGCCAGAGATGCCGGGCGCTTGGGTGTTTAGAATTGTGGCCCTGAACTCTCTTCTCTCTCTTTCTGAACAATCTCATGTATTTCCGTTTATCCTTAAATGGAAATGGAGGATGACCTTCGAGTTAAAAAAAAACAAAAGAGCCTACCAAAATTTAAAACGGTGTTACACCGACAAGAACCACTTTGTGAATGTTAACAGTGGTGGAGCCAGGGGCCAGGCAGGGGCAACTCCCCCCCCCCCCCCTCCCCCACACCACCAATCCCAATAACATATCACAACAATTTTTGTAATTGTATAACTTTATAGTTTTTATTTATATTAAGTGAGAGAATATAATAAATTTTATTATATATACCTATTAATATATTCTAGATAATAAAATCATATAAAACATACTATACAATACAATGACACATATGAGCACATCCAAAAGACCCTAAATAATAAAATCATCCCTATGAACATTTCCAAAAGTCTGGCCAATAAATCTAGAGATTTATGATATCATTATAGAGTCTTACTATCAACAGGCAAGTCATCTACTACTGAAAAAATAGCGCATTAAATCCTAGAATACATATATAAGAAAATGCAATCACCCGTGTTAAGTCGATAAATTAACTAGTTGTGCTACGCTCAGTTTTTACAAGTTGGATCTTTTTAGCTGGCCCCATATATATAATTCCTGGCTTCATCCCTGAATGTTAATGGCCAGAATTTTCAATGAATGCCAATTAAGGTTCATTGGCAAAGAGAAAGTTAAGAAACAGGGCAGTCAGCTCACAGCTAGAACCAGAGCGCTCAGGGACATAATCTTTATATCTCAGTTCTCTGTCTCAAAGAATATAACTCCTGAAAAGCTTAAAAAGAAAATGTAGTACACGAAAACCTCCACATTAACATTAGCATGATACCATGCTTGTTCAGTCATCATCATATCACTAAATTGAGTCCAGATGGCAAAATTCTTTTCTCGTTTCAAAAATCTGGAAAGGCGAAAGGTTTACCCTTTGATGAGTAGCGAGGGAGCTTGTAGGGTCCTAGACCCTCCAGTTCACCGCGCAAATCTCACCATCGGCGGAGTGCTCCACTCTTGGACGTACATGACACTATGAGCCATTTAGACTAGAATTATTTTGCATAATATGATGAATAAATCATATGGTAGTACTAGTAAGACTTGACTTGCGGCATTTATTTAGTTCATAAAAAAGATAATGATACTACCGTAAATAAATAGAACTCAAAGAGCAATAAAATAACTATACAATTACCTCAAACAAGATAAATAATGCTTTTAGAAAGACACCTCCGGACATTTCTTGATGATGAAATATCATCAGGAACAATATCAAGACAAATGTCGAGCCATTCAATCTTTCTTGTAACGTAGTCGACCTTAAACGAATTTTGACCTTAAACTGTACGCCTGCGCCGAATGATCCTCTTTCCGTGATTCCGTGTGCACGATGCGGCGTTCGCGGTGGCGATCTCGCAGAGAGCCAGAACGCTGATTCACTCGCGGCTCACGGAAAGACGGGCGAAACACCGAAACGGGAACTGCGCTAGCGTGGCCCTTCAACTCCACGCTGATGGGCCACACACACATCGGATGGGCCGAGATTCCCGTACAGAAAGACGGACGCGAAGATGCGCCGAACCTGTCGACTGGAGGGGACCGAAGCGAAGCGGCGAGGAAGCTGTCAAAGTCCACCAAAACCACGCCGGAAGTCGCAGGGCAAAAGCCGGCCGGCAACGCGTCGACCGAATCCACTAGTATCCCTCTTCCGCTCCTATAATAGACGGGACCTGCGCCCCGCACCCGACGAGAATTCCACACCCACCCACCAAACTGAGCAGCGCAGCGGCGGCCAGCGCCCAACTAATTTCCCCTTCTCCCTCGCGCATCCTCGATCTCGCTGTCGTCGTCGGCATGGCGACCGATGTGTTGCGCGCGCACAACATCCTGATGCCGGTGCCGCAGAGGATCCGGGCCGCGGCGGCGGCGCACCGGAGGTCTGCTGGTAGCGGCAACCACCACCCTGGCTCCTCCACGAGGAGGTCGCCGCCAGCTGGGACATCGTCTCCTGCGGCGGGCCGGAGACACCACGGCAGGAAGGCGAGGCCTACAGCGGAGGTGTACGCCGGGCCGGCGTTCTCGACGTCCCCCGACCCGAGCTCGCTGCCGCTACCGCAGTTCTCCGCTAGAAAGGCTGTAGCTGTGGCCGCCGTCGACGCGGCCGCCGCCGCCGCCGCCGCGACGCGCGACCTCAGGCTTATCCTGCGGCTGGAGTAGCCAGCTGGATACATATCTCGTCTGCTGGGTCAATTGGTGGCTTCGGTTTCTCTTATTTCTACTCCTATACTTAACTTACTACAGTCCTAGTCGACGCATGATCGATCGAGCTGCATGTTAGTTCTGGCTGCTCTCCTGGTATGTGTTCCGCGCTGCAGCGGCGAGGCTTCCGGCTCAGTTTTATTGTGTGGCCGGCGGCGAGGCACGCGGCGGCCGTGGGATCCCACCGCGACGGCGGTGCAGAATGATCGCAGCAATATACTCTGTACTGTGACGTGCAAGTAGATTGTAGTATAAGATAGGAGTATGTCATTATACTCATATGTGTAGAGTAACTGTGGGGGTTCATCCGTGTAACAAGTCATCAGCATGTAATCCTCTCCGTCTCTATTCATCAATACACATTTCTACATATTTCAACAATCGCTGCACAATCATCATTCGTTCTCTCTCACACCAACCGCTCCCGCCATCCAGCATCTTGTTTAAGGCCGCATCCTGTTGTAAGATAACTTAGGCATGGTCATCCTGTTGCAGCAAAATCACTGCCTTTTTTCAACGTAAAAAGTCTACTTAACCCCCACCTTTCATACTTGGTCTACTTCATCTCCAACCTGTTTTACCCCCTGAACTTTCTAAAACCGTCTATTTTACCTCCGGGCGGGCTTACAACGGGTTTGCTACAGTAACAACGGTTTACTACAGTACCGGTGGTTTTGAATTTTCTTATTTTTTATTTATTTTTGGTGAATTTTTTTTAAAATCATAGTAAATCATAGAAAAATCATAAAATGAAAAATATAATTTTATTGGACTCCACATGAGTAGATCTACGCAATGAATATATAATACGGTATGCTTTAGTACAAATTTTTTACTGTAGCCTTAGATTAATTGAAAAATCTAATTTTGTCTGTAATTAATTGGAATAATTCATAGCTACAGCTTCTATGGTCCAATTGTGGTAAAATTTTTATGGTACGCTAATTATTGTATGCTTGAACTATAGTACAAATTTCGTACTCATTGTACTATGTATAACTTAGTTATAGATAAATTTTAATTAATTACAGACAAAATTAGATTTTTCAATTAATCTAAAGCTACAAAAAAAAAATTGTACTAAAGCATACCGTATTATATATTCACTGTGTAGATCTACTCATGTGGAGTCCAATAAAATTAGATTTTTCATTTTATGATTTTTCTATGATTTTTCAAAAATTCACCGAAAATAAATAAAAAAAAAAGAAAATTCAAAACCACCGGAACGGTAGCAAACCCGGTGTTACTGTAGCACAACCGCCGCTGAAAAACCGCCCAAGGGTAAGATAGACGGTTTTAGAAAGTTCAGGGGGTAAAACAGACGGTTTCATAGTTGGGGGGTGAAGTAGACCAAGTATGAAAGGTGGGGGGTTAAGTAGATTTTTTCCTTTTTTCAACTCAAAGAAAGGGGTGGCTACGACAATGTAACACTGTGCCCTTGCGAGTTCCGGCTTGTGCTCGGCAAGCATTCAGCGCTCGCCGCCGAGGGCAGAGCCACGAAATAAAAACGAGGGAGGCCAAATACTATCTGATGAATTATTGAGGATAAATATCAAAAAAAATTCTTCAAATGGTGGAATTTTGTATACACAAGATGAGCTCACCAAGCATAGAGGTGCCTGCCCCCTCAGCCCCTTCCTCCCTCTGCCCCTGCTCGCCACCTATGGCGCCATTGCGCATTCCGCACCGCCCATTGTGGCAACACGCCCTCTCTGGTCGCCGGAGTCCCGAGTCCGTCGCTAGGCCACCGCCCAGCGCTCGCCGTGCTAGAGTTTGAGGTTGGAGAAAACAGGAGAGAGAACATAGAAGTTGTACCTAAGGCTCGTGGCGACGCGACCTCGCTGGCCGCTGGAGTCCCGGATCCGCTGCTCGGGCATCGCCCAGTGCTCGGCGTGCTTGGGTTTGAGGTTGGAGAAAACACGAGATAGAACATAGAAGGAGTAGTACCTAAGAGCATCTCCAATAGAACCCCTTTCTTCTTTCCGTTAAAAATTGCTATAGGGAATTGAGGAAACAGTAATTCTAATTTTAGGGGAAGGTTGCTTAAGCAGATTGAGAAAAAAAATCACATCCCTCTTCTCTCCGGTGACTCCCTCCACCCTCTTCTCTCTTGGTCTCTCGTGACACTCTCCACCCTCTTCTCTCCCTGTGGCCGGCAAGGGGGCACGGCCGGCGGCCGGTGCAGCGGCGGCGCGGCCGACCCGCGCGCCTGCCTACTGGGTGCGGTGACAGCATAAAAAGAGATTGAGAAAAAATACTAGCAGATCCCCTTTATTTGAGGTACTGAGAAAAAAATTAAGAAAAGAATATTAGAAAGGGGATTTGTTGGAGCATGTTTGTTTTCTCCAATTCTCTTTGTTGTTGGTTATATGAAAAGGAGATAGGTTTTTCCTTAATCTGATGGAGATGCTCTAAAGGGTGAGAGAGCGGGCGATACGAGTGCACTCGTGGGAGAGAAGTTGGGTCATAGGCTGTTGGGCCTTATTGGGCTATGGGGTGCAGTAGAAGAAAGTATGTTTTAGGCTCGACTCTTGATATTTCTCAGCACCTCAAATAAAGGGGATTTATTGGAGCATGTTTGTTTTCTCCAATTCCCTTTGTTGTTGGTTATATGAAAAGGAGATAGGTTTCCCTTAATCTGATGGAGATGCTCTAAAGGGTGAGAGAGCGGGCGATACGAGTGCACTCGTGGGAGAGAAGTTGGGTCATAGGCTGTTGGGCCTTATTGGGCTATGGGGTGCAGTAGAAGAAAGTATGTTTTAGGCTCGACTCTTGATATGGTATTCTTTTTTGCTTTATTTTCCTTTTTTATTAAATCGAAAACGCTTGAATTAGGGCGTTCGGACGGTTCTCTTTCCGTCGGACGCCGCATCCACCATTAACGCCATGGATCGAAATGAGTTGGCGCACCGCTTCGGGCTTCTTCGCACAGGCCCACACGACTCGCTCATTCTCCACTGCAAGGTCTAGCTCGCTACACCGCTGCATCCCTGCGTCGCCCTGCACATCCACCTTCCTCCTTTCCCTACACACTCCCTACGCCGCTGCATCCACCCACATGCCTTCCTCGTCGCTGTGCTTTGCTCTTAGGTGATCCCCACCAATCTTCGTTTCCTCCCATGGAAGGCGTTCATACATATGGACTGCACCCCGCGACTCCCCACTCCGCCTCATCCGCCACGGCTTCAACGCGCTGTTCTCACCCCGTCCTCTGCGCCACCGAGCTGCGCGGCGCCGACGAGCACACCGGTGACCTTCACGCACCACCCGCCCGCCCTCTTCGCCACCGCTGCCCATGCCGCCCCCACCCCGCCCTCTGTATGCCGTCGCCCAACTCCGTGTTGCTGGCGAGCACACCGGTTACCTCCACGCGCCGATGAGCCTCCATTCGCCGAAATTGCAAGGAGATGTTTGCGCTGAGAAGCGCATGTTGCAACTATATGTTTTAAGTGTTTTATGTGTTTCAGAGGTATGTTGCAAATGTTTCGTATCGTTGTTGCAAAAGTAGACATGGATGTTGCACACGTTGCAATGGTTATGCACGTATGTTTTTAGTGTATGTTCCAAATGTTTCATTTGTAGCAGACGTATGTTACAATAGTAGATCTAGATGTTGCATATACATGCATGTTGCAAGTGTATTTTTCAAGTGTTCGGGTGTTTCATACATCTGTTGCATGTTTTTTTATCTGGATGTTGCATATGTTTGCGACGGTTTTCAAGTGTTTTTAGGTATTTTTGTAAGTGTTTTCAGACGCATGTTTCAAGTGTTTCATATGTCTTCTTTTGTATGTTGCAACTATTGCATCTGGATGTTTTAAAAATAGATCGGGTGTTGCACATGGGATGCGCGTGGGAAGTGGCTGGAGGTGCGGGCGACGTCTGGGGCTGTGCGGGCGATGTCCGAGGCAGCGCGGGGCCACTGCTGGGGCGCTCGCTCGCAAGCGCGACGCGCTAGGGTGGTCGCTCGCTCGCTGACGCAGCAAGTTTGTTATTAAATACTCCCTTCATCCCAAAAAGAATGCAATTCTAGCATGGAGTGCCGCGTTTTAGTACCTTATAAGTTTGACCAATTATAGATAAAAAAGTAGCAATATTTATGATATCGAATAAATATCATTAGATTAAAAGTCATAATACGAATAACATTCCCTATAAAACTTGGTCAAACATGAATCATAATTATATATTTTTTTAGGACAGAGGTAGTAATCTACTGAATGCATTGAATACAAGCGGGCCCTGCCCAACACGAGAAACTACACTAATGGTGGACTCTTGTTGAACGTCGTGTGCTTGTTCACTTCGTATTAGATCCATAACGCGCGAGGTTTTTTCGACGACGATTGCCAAGGCAGCTTGTAGGCCTTGGCCCTCCTCTTCACTACGCAAAGCTCACCTTTCCAAGAGTACTGGACTCGGAAGGTTACTACGCGAAGCAGCATGGGCACGATGAGACCGAGGGTATCTGAGCGGTCCTGGTGCGGCTGCGTCACAGTCTCGAGGAGGCAGAACCTGGCGTTGCCCATATAGACGAGGCTGGCGCTCACGTGTCTCCTCCACATTTGCCTGAACAGCAGGTCCCTCCCGCACTTGCAGGCCGGCTCCGCCCCACCACGGCGGTCGTCCACCACCCGGCACGCGGCAAGTCGCCCCCTGTGCCGCGAGCAGAGGCCGACCCACGCGTCCAGGTCGCGGACGTAGTACGCCTCGCCGTGGAACGGCAGGACCCAGTCGCCGTGGCGCGCCCACTCCAGGCGCTCGGCGTCGAAGGAGAACGTCCCGGTCATTTACACGGACAGGAACACCGTGGCGCCGTCCGGGTGCACGGCGTGGGACACGACGATGTGGTCCATCTTGAACGGCGGCCGGGGGAGAGCCTCCCACTGCCAGGTCCCGTAGTGGCGCTGCGGCTCGGGGCCGAGCCTCTCGAAGACGCAGCGCTCCTTTCCATAGCTGGGTTCGTCGGCGCTCGTGTCCAGGGCATAGACGGTGCCGCCGATCGCCCAGAACGCGTCGTACTTCTTGGGTGAACGGGGGGGGGGGGGGGGGGGGGGGGGGGGGGGGGTGGCGGACACTAGCCGCGTTCTGGCGTCGAAGATGAAGTTAACGGCCGTGCTGGCTCGGTAGAAAGAGCCGCTGTCCAGTCCAACGATCTTGGTGCCCGCGGCGACGAACTCCGGGCACCCTCTGGTGGCCAGGCGGGCGACGAGTTTGCGGTGGCGAAGACGGCGAGCCCTGGAATCCACGTCGTACTCGGAGTCGAAGCGGGCTTGAGCGGCGAAAGAATCCACGCTGCCCTCAGACTCGGAGGAGAGACGGAGCAGGAGTCGTCGTCCGCGTCCTCGGAGTAGGCATCGTCGGAGTCGAAATTGTCCTCGTTCAACTTGTATATGCTCACCCCAGAACTGCCGTCGTGATTGCTTAGTATGTAGAGGCTCCGCCGCCTTCGCCGCTGCTGTTTGTCGCCGTCAGATCTCCGCGGTGGCCTCGCCATCTTCTTGGTAAGATTTTTGTCAATGTCCTTTCGTATCTCTAATTTGCTGTATTATAGCCTGACAGTTGCTACTGCTAGTCACGACGACTGGCCGGTTCAGGCCTCCCTGATCGGCAAGAGCCCATTATATACCTTTGCCTTGCCGTACGCGGAGGCGGCAGGTTTACCATGCCGAGTTTGAGTCGGATTCGGGCATCCTTACCTGAAAGCTTTCCCCAAAGGCCAAAACAGAGTTGGATTCGTGCATCCTTACCTGAAAAGCTTGAAAAACAGACCTGCCTTCGTTCATCCTTACCAAAAAAAAAAGTATTCGTACGTGTTTATTCCGGTTCTACTCTTGTGGTGATTTCTAAGAAAGTGATCACAGTCCTACTACAAACATATTAATGTATAAAAAATCTGCAGAAAAAACCAGCATGATAAACTGAAATTTCATTTGTTTGCAATAATCTACTTCCACGGTAAAGATTTTGGTTTTCATGACACTTTGGTACTAAAAGTTAGATGCTAAAAGTTAGATGCTAGATAAAAGATCGTGTGTCACAACTGGATAGGAAACTAATGCATGGAAATAATAAAATACTACAACAAGGATGCTAATCACGTTAAAGATTTTGGTTTTCATGACACTTTGGTACGTACTCTTACATGAATAAGGCTGAATGATATAGCCGAGAGAATTAGTTGCAACTTACACGAATTATAAGTAGACTAGTACGTTTATAGTACATGCAACAGAAGATTGTATTTGTTTTTCCCTGCTCCTCCTTACTTAGATTTAGCCCATGGCTTTAGAATCGAAAGCACAACTATGATGACAATTACCAGCAGAATGCTAATCGCAATCATCATGCACTTTCTCGACTTCTTCCGATAGCTCTTTGCTTCGCGGAGCGCTTCAGTACCAGTTACCACATGGTTCACAGCATTTTGAACCTGACGGTGGAAATTGATCAGCGCTCAAACTTGACAATTTTCCAGTAGCACTGATTAAATTCAGTCTCTTTTCTTTTCCAGTTACATATACTAATCAGACCAAGAAGTGAAGTTACAAACCTGATTCTCTATGTCGTCTAGAACCTCTCCTTGTGCATCAACGAGTACTGCCATGTCTGCAAAAATCTGAAAATAAACAGTACACGCCTTGGTTTAGTGGCCATGGGAATCTGGAAATTGATGTCATCAATTATGTTCCTGTTATAGATTATTAGATTATAAATAGTAGTAAACATTGTTATCTTGTAACAAAATATCTAAGTTGATGTTTTTGAACAACTTCGTCTAAGCTGCATTCTTGCCAGAAACTACCTGCTGCAGTTCAATGTCCCTCTCCCTTTCTGGCTTCTCATCCCTCTCAAAGGAATCCTGTCATAGAATTAACCGAACCGACAGCGGTTCCAACAAGCATATTAGTAAATTATCATGAAGACAGCCGCTACAAATTTTGCACTGAAAATTTGGTATCTCTGTTTTTGCAGGTTATATATCCCAACAGGAAAGTCAGTTAGCTTCAAAGCCAGACATTCTGACATGGCCAAAAATAATTGTTACAGTCTGAGTTCCCAGTATGAAAACTAGAATAAAAAGGAGAGACGATCTTGCAAGAACGAACTGCACATACCGTCAGAAGATTGTTCATCTTGTGGTCCTCGGAGAAAGAGACGGGGGAGCCTTCCCTTGGGTTTCTCGTGCAGCAGTGCGAAGAACAGCAAGCCGCCGATGAAGAAGGAAACGGTGTATTCAGAGGACTTTGGAGAAGCCGTTGTGACGAGGATAGCTAGCAGGAGTAGTAATAAACTATAGTCAGCAAGGATGATCTTGGCGACGGCGGTCAGCACTAGAAGCCATTAACTAGCAAACAACCGGGTTTAGCAACTAACTAAATAGACTTAATGCCTATTCAATGGTAATGACTACGCTGCTAACGGATGGAAGAATGCACGGCGTTCTCCTTCGGTGGTCTCCCGGTCATCCCCAGCGAAGACACGGCCGTGTTTATTTATTCACTTTTCTTTTCTGATGAAAGAATGCTATTTCTTCTCTATAAATAAATAATCTTTATTATTATTACTGATCCTCGAATCGCCATGAGTGTGTGGCGCGTGGGCTACTGGGCTCCATATGTCGCCCGGGTTTAATGGGCTGGGCTGGTATCGGTCAGTATCCTACCGGTGATGTGGCAGATGCTCGGTGGCTAAAGAGGCTGTTGGGCTACATTGGGCCTCATTATTCCAGCGCGAGCGAGATGTTCTGCAGTTCGAATGTTCGATCGGATGTACTCCTACGTTCTGCCTAGCAAGTATAGTTAAGTTCGTATTATTAGCTGTGTATTAGATTAGCAATGCACATAGACACAAGTGCTTGTCATCACAGGATCCAGCTGCTCTCGATGGACGAGCAAGCCGGACGAGTTGACGCACAACCGAGAGAGAGAGAGAGAGAGAGATAAAATCAACGGACACTTTTTTTTTATCTTGGATAAATGCTAATTGTCTAAATCTATATATCTAATAATAAAGAGATAAAATCCTATTTTTTTGTCCGGACATCCCTTAACTAACTCTGTGAATATGAAAAACCGTCTATAGCCCTTCTCTTTATAATAACTAGGAATCCTAATCCCATTAGATCTCTCCGATTTCGGGTGAATAGTAATCTTAATCAAATAGAAAAAATATAATAATATGAACAACTAGGAATCTTAATCCAATTAGATCTCTCCAACTCCAAGTAACCGAAATAGGAATCTTAATCCAAATACAAAAATATAAGAATAGAAATCTAATAAAGAGGAAAGAATGGTATAATTTCTTTGTTTCGTTTCTTTTCTGTTCTTTTTTCACTTTTCTCTGGTTTGTCCGTTTTTACTTGCTCCGAGTACGTGTTGCATTACGTTCATTTGGACGCTTTTCACTTGGCTCCAAATATGTTCTGATTTTTTTCCTTGGCCATTTTCTAGAGTACATTCCAATTTTTGTCATAACTGTTTTCTACTTGGCTTCGAGTATGCTAAGAGTTTTTCTCATGGATGTTTTTGACACTACCTCGACTTTTCTGATTTTGTTTTCATTGTTTTCTCCACCTGGTTTTTTTCGTGTTCTAATAAATATAATAAGAGTAAAAACAAATAATAAATAAGAGATCACATCCATTTTAATCTTTGACTCTTTAGAAAACAATAATTTTTACCACTAATTTAATTTAATCTTTGACTCGAACTCATGACCCGTGCTATAACTCACTACGTATTGGATCCCGTTGCAATGCACGGGCATGTTTGCTAGTTGAAAATAAAAAAAAGGACATTGTTCATAAACTCAACGGTTCACCTCATATTTATTTTATCTACCTACATAAAATTATTATCAGGAGATATAAGTTGAGAAAAACAAAATAGAGAGCTCCGGCAATTGCTCTTGCAGGGTGATCTGGCCGACTGGCCCTGCTGCCAGCCTCCGCCTCTTCCATGCGTGATCTGGCCATTGCCCTTGCAGGGTGACTAGGTGAGGAGGATTCAAGATCAGCCTGAATCGGTTAAAAGACACGTGCCCTTAACGAGGAAGGTTCGGAGTAAAATTAAATCGATTTGCATGCAAGTATTTTATTTGCGATTAATCCACTAGCCTGTTAAATTAACCAGGTCACCAGCGCATACCTTAGCGACCGAGACAATGTACGTCCTCATCACGCGTAGTAAGGCCATGTCTGCAGCCTATGGTCGTTCCAAACATGGAGCTGCCAAAATAAAAAATGAAAAAAACCTCCAATTGATGTGACTTTTTAATTGGAATCTGAATCTCCTACTACCAACCCGGCAGCCAATGCCTGCCGAGTGCCGACCAATGGAGCCCCATTGACCCGCCCCTAATAAGCATAATATAAGTTGAAAGCTATATATCGTATGAACGTCAGAGCCTTTGAGGTATAGAAAAACAATACTCCCTCGGTCTAAAAGAAATAATCTAGCTTTCCCAGAAATCAAATAATCCTAATATTAACTATAGGTTATAAAAAATACTATCAATATTTATATTTTAAATAGATTGATTATAACAATATACTATTTCATAATTAATCTCGTATTAGTTATTACGCGTAGACATAAAACTTGTGATTGTTTTTTTTTTTGGGAAAACGATATTTTTACTTTTCCTGGAACGGAGGTAGTACTCGACCTACTACGAAGATGCTCCAGTGGACCGGACGACTGTCGACTGGTGAACTACTTTGTTGCACAACTTGTGCTTATCAAGGTGCATTGACAGAGTCAACAAACACACGGAAGACCTAGCTTGTAGTACTAACTACTAATTAAATTAAAGCCACCATCTGTTCTTTATTTAGTTGGGCCTTGATAGGTCTCGTGGATCCTTGGAGAGCTAGCAAGTGTTCATAGTAAACGCCGCAATTGTGATGTCAACGCGGAGCCCTAGCGGAACTAGTCTTAAGTGCACTTCAACTTGTGCACATCGAGACACAGCACATTGTTATATATGTGCAGGACACAGTGATCGATCTTTCACGGCAAAGCACGCAGGCACAGGCACGAGCAAATACAACAGCACGATACTTGCTCTCTGCTGCATTGTTGCCTTCTTAGCTGCTGAGTGCTGATCATCATCGCCGGTGCCTCCGATCCGATCCTCTTCCTCAGCTCGATCGCATTATATTGAACGCCATGGGTTCTGCAGGCAAGGTATTCGCGGACTCCGGCCCGATGCATATGATGACGAAAATTGGCGCGGCTTCCTCTCCAACGGCGGTTGAGATTGACTGGTATGTACGCACGCACGCAGGCTCAAGATGCATATGATGCATCACACGTCTTCCTATGCTAGCGGCTCTATTCTCATTACCCTCAGTTTGGGGTATTTTTTACCAACTAGGACTAGTTATTAGCTAGCTAGAGTCAAAAATCAATGGCTTAAATTAACTAAGTTTGATTATGTACAATTGACTAAAACTAGTGGAAGGCTTGACTAGAAAATTAACCCATCACCTATTAATCCTCTGTTTGGATAGGTTAGAGTAAATAACTAAATTTTAGCTCTGGCTAATAACTAGCTAGCCCTTGGTATCAAACAAGCTCTTACTCAAAGTCACTTGTCTTAAGTTATACCCTGCAATTTACGAACTGCTGTCTTAAGTTATACCCTGCAATTTATGAACTACTGTACTACTATAACCGTCCAGGATCAATCCTCCTTTTACGCTTTAATTCATGGACTAGATATATATGTTCTGTTGCAATACACGGGCACGTTTGCTAGTAAATATAACGTGTCTTAAGTTATACCCTGCAATTTACCTTTTTATCTTTCAGGGACATGGAGGAGCACCGCCGGTGCATCACCGCCTGTCTTGTTAAAGGCACTTACCTTCTAGAGAGCGAGCGAGCCAATTGCTGGGAGGACGACGCCAATACCGAGCACCTCGCGCCGGCGTGGTGGGAGAGCTTCCACTTCCGCCGCCACCGTGTGCTTGCGTGTGTGTGCGAGTGCCTCCTGTGCAAGATCGGCCACCACATCCTTGCAGCCAGAAGCACGCCCTTCATCTACGGAGCTATCTTCGAGTACGTGCCACCGGCCGGCGCGCCCCGCCACCCGTCGGCTCCAAGCTACGTCGTCGCCTTCCGAGGCACCATGCGACGGGATCCCACAACGCTGGGCGACATGCGCCTCAACCTCAGGATCCTGCTCAACGAGCAGCACTTCTGCGGCCGCTTCAGCCATGCACGCTCAAAGGTGGAGGAACTCCTCAACTCCATCCCCAAAAATGGCGGCGCCGGCAGCAGCAGCGGGGTGTGGCTCGCGGGGCACTCGCTTGGCGCGTCGATAGCGTTGGATGTGGGGCGCCATATCATGACCGAGTATGAGCTGAAACTCCCGACCTTCCTATTCAACCCGCCACAGGTGTCGCTGGCTAGCCTGGCTCCGGCGATCAACAAGCTGCCCATCGCAGAGGTGGCGAAAAAGGGCGTGCACGCCTCGAGCTCCGCCGTGAAGCACGTGCTGGGGAAGACAGTTCTGAGGCCCCACAGGAGGAACATGGAGGAGAAGTTTGAGCGGCTGTCGCCGTGGGTGCCGAATCTGTACGTGCACCCGCGGGACGTCATCTGCAGCGGCTTCATCGACTACTTCGAGCAGCGGGAGCGCCACCCCCGCGTGGCCGCATCGGCTACCCTAATGTCGTACCGGGATATGTGCCGCTCTGCTATCGGCAAGCAGAATGATCGCCCGCATCTCCTACCATCCGCGGTACTGTGGAAGAACCAGAGCTCCCAAGGCAACCCACACGAGCTCCGGCAGTGGTGGCAGCCCCAAGGCCCGGAATTGGAGTTGACCAGCCAGTTATACAAGTGGTCTTGAGTATTGACCGGTCTTATACATGCTTGTTCCCATCTATTCGATCCCGTGGATGCTCAATATCAAAAAAAAAAAAAATCCAGTGGATGTTTGTAGTTTTAATTTGATGTGTTAGGACAAAGTATATTGGTGGTTGTTTCATAGATTATGGTCTTATGCTGTGCCACTAATCATGCGACATTGAATAACCAACTCATACATTGAATAATCTTTTAAGTTGCCTTATAGTAATTCAGTTATCCTTAATTTGTACAATCAACAAAAAAGGTTATGGGTTGTGTGGCAATACTAAATTGTACAATGATGAAATAGTTGTCTTATAATTCTAAATTTTTTCTTATGATGTGGTCACTTCACAATCACCTCTTTCCCTTACCTTTCCCTCTCCTCCACGTCATAAAAATTCCTATATGGCATTGTATGAGACGGCCTTTGACACTACTAACATGTAACAATATACCTGCCCTAGAGACAAACAAGTTCGATATGTAACATGTGTTAGAATTTATATGAGCTAGTTTCTCTGAGCCCATATGCAGAAATTCTAATAAATCTCAAAGGTGAATTGCACATGTTCTCTAATGAACTTTAATGTTCAAGCCCAAGAGTAGAAGTAAAATGTGCAAAATTAATTAGTATCATATTGCTAGTTGACATGAAGGTATGATGTCTCTATCTCTCTCTCTCTCTCTGGTTACTAAATAATATTGAGTACCCGGGCCCCCGCGCACGCCCGAGAGTCCCAGCCAGCCAAGAGTGCGTCTCGTGAGTCCCTCCCTGCCCGCATCCTAACCCCAAGCGCCGGCCCGCACGAGGGGAAAGGAGCCAGGGAAACCGCGTACCCTGTCCCACGTTCACAGGCGAGGAAACCGTCGCTGACCACGCGCACCAGACGAGACCGCCGAGCAGCCTGTACACCGGCGAAACCCTACCGCGCCACCGACGAGGCTGCTATTGGGGGGCACACCAGAGGCACGGACCCGCCCGGAAGCCCCTCTTCTTCTTCGTCTTTGAGGCCGGCACCCCTCTTCATCCTCGCGGACGGGCGGTGGCCCGTGAATCGCGCGAGCTCACGAGAAGCGGACAGGCGGCGGCGGCGCGAGCTTGGGCGAGGCGGACAGGCGGGTGGGCGGCGGCGCGAGGTCGGACGGCCGAGGAGCCCCCGTCGCCAGAGCCGCGGTGGCCGCCGAGACGCCGCTAACCCTCCCCTGCCGAGAAATCTGCTCGCCGAAACAGCGCACCAGGTGTGAATTACATGAATTGTGAGCTTGTTTACATCAAATTAAAAAATCTGAGTGAACGAGATGAATTTTAGCTTGTGGAGCAATGCTTCTGCGGGTGATGTCTTAACTTCTTCACTTCTAGTGGATTAGATCAGAAGTAATAATGGGTGCTTGTTTTATGTTTGACATGGCAATAATTTATGGCTATACAGTAATCCTTATATGTTTCCGTGATGTTTCTCAGATTAATTATTATTTGAATGAATCGAAGCTCCGCCACTAGTCAGTAAAGTTATTCAGTCAGAATGGGTTGCCGGAAGCAGTTGTTTGGGGAGGAAAGCAATTGTAAAGGGGCTGTGACTGAATCATCAGCATCGCAAACAATGCACACGACAAATGTGGCTGTGGCAGATGGAAGATCAGGACAAGGTCACGATAGCTTACCGGCATGTATTTCAGAAGGTGGAACATCATCGTGCACACCAGGCCGTAACGAGGATGTTGTGGCTGGCATTTCAGAAGCCGGAACATCATCCAGCAGAGGCATGTTCTCACCAATGGTAATAGTTACAGAAAGCGAGAACGCTACACCAGATGCCGAAAAGAAGTACACCCATGTGAGTAGCTTGTTTGTGACATTTGAATAAGAAGTTCGAAGATTCTGCTATGTGAATATGAAATAAAATTAGGTTTCAAAATTACCAAATGATCAAAGTTGTGATGATGGGATTCAGAAAATAGAGATGAGAAGTATTCAGACTTGAGAAATAATGAAAAAAGTAAATGTACAAACTTGACATAGGCTGTAATGTGCATGCTTACAATATTTAGATTGAGGAACCAGACATGTTGAGGTCTTATATAGGCTGAAATTCACTGTAATATATTTTGACTGAGATAAAAATTCGAGCAATTTTGCATTGCCTCTTGGTGGAAAATGGAAATATCTAATTGCATATGTTGTATGCAGAAAGAAGACATTGATCCTGCCCTCATTCCTAGGCCTGGGATGTCATTCAGAAACCGAAAAGAGGCCAGGGCTTTCTATGAAGCGTACGCCGAGGAGGTTGGATTCAATTTGAGCTATGGAAACAGTAAAACATATTCATATATTATACAGTGCAGCAATGAGGGGGTTCATACTTACTTTAAAAAAAATGAGGAGCTGCGTGTTAGGAACAATACCACAAAGAAGACACACTGCATGTCGAAGATGAAGCTTAAAAGAATTTATGATGAAAACAAGAATGAAATATCAGTGGTGATTGAGCAAGTGGATCTAATGCATAACCATCCATGTCTTAAAAAGAAAGAAGAAATAATAAATATGAGATCACACAAGGAAAAGGATCCGGTATTACTTGAGTTTGTTGATGACCTCCAAGCAGCGGATGTCCCGCATCATAGTATACAGAACATTGTTAGGGACATGCATGGGGGAGGTGAGAACGTTCCAATGACCAGGCGGGATCTTGAGAACAGGTCAGTGTGTGCCAACTCTTATACCATCCAGTAAATAGGTACTGTCGATTACATCTGTGTAATAGTAACAAATTTTGCAGGAAGGCGGCTAATGTGAGGGCAGAACATGCCAATGACATTGCGAAGCTTCTAGAATTCTTTGAAGACTGCAAGGCGCAGAACCCACAATTTTGTTGGTATGTCAAGATCGATAAAGAAGGGATGATTCATAGCTTATTCTGGAGTCACGCTAGCATGCAGGCAGAATATAATGATTTTGGAGATGTGATGACATTCGACACCATGCACAAGACAAATATATATGAGAAGCCACTAGCTATGTTTGTGGGTGCAAACCATCACCTACAGAACACATATTTTGGATGTGCGCTGTTAGGCGATGAGACAATAGAAACATTCCAATGGGTATTTCAAGCTTTCAAGAAATGCATGGGAAGACATAGGACTAGGTGCATTATCACAGGTAAAGTAAAACTATTTTAAAAAGTGGAAAACACCTTGAAGGTAGAATGAAAAACAATTTCAAGCTGTTTTGGTTGTATTAAGTTAACGATCCTCATGCTCCTATGTGTGGCAGATCAGGATCAGGCAATGGAAGTGGCCATAGGACTGGAATTCCCTGGTGTCATCCACAGGATTTGTCGGTGGCATGTGGTTAACAAGCATATGCCGAACCTGAATGAGATATTCAGCCTTTATGAGAAACAACACTTCAAGGAAAAATTCAAGTCAGTGCTGAACCACCCCCTGACACCCGCCGAATTTGAGAGAGCATGGGAAGAACTGATAACAGAGTTTGATCTGCAAGGAAATGCCACTATGGAGAGCTTATTCCGGCAACGAGCTAGGTATATCCCAGCTTTCTTTAAAGATGATTACTGTGGGATGATGACATCGACACAGCGTAGTGAGAGCAGTAACTATGCGATTAAGAAGAATTTTGTGGGAAAGCAGACATGTTTGCACAAGTTTGCAAAGCGTACTCTAGATTTCATGCAGACACGGAAGATGAAGGAGGGAGCTGAAACATACCTTGCAACGGTAAAACTAATTTAAACATTGAATGTTCTGTGATTGAAATGGTAGTACACTATGCAAAAACTTATGTTTCGATTGTGTCGTTTGTTGATGCAGAGCAAGACACTTACCAAAAACAAATGGCCATTTGAGGTTCAACTAGGAAGGATATATACACGGGCAGTGTTCAGAAACTTCGAAAAAAAAATGGTCAATTGCACCGCATACAACATAGAGGATGATCCAGAGCTAGGCGAGCATTGGTACAGGGTTTGTCACACGAATAGGTCAGAAGTGATAAGCTGGGGACAACACAAGTTCAAAGTGAAGGCAGATAAAGTCAACGGGGCATACAGTTGCGAGTGCAGGGAGTGGGAGCACACAGGTATTGTGGAAAGACACTAGTATCTTAAAGGATTCATGGAATTATGTCGGTACTGAAAGTTGTTGTCGATGCAGGACTATTTTGCGTGCACCTTTTGCGTGCCTTCATTCATGTCCAAGTAGACAAGATTCCACGTGAATACATTTTTAAGCGCTATACAAGGTTCGCTAGGAGGGAGGTTGACTTTGATACGAGCGACAAGCTTCTAACCGGGGAGGACGGCAACACACAAAGCTATAGAACAAAGACTCTAATACCAAAAGCTATGAAGGCGATCAGATCAGGGAGCATGTCTAACGCTGCTTACAGAAGATTGCTCGAAGTTTTAGAAGATGTCACGAGGGAAATAGACAATATCCCCCCAGACATTGGTGCAGAAGCAAGGAAGGGACAAGGTCCATCAAGGACAGAGGTAAAGACATGTTAGTAAAATAAGAACTATTTTAATGTACATATAGTAATAAAGGAGGTCTCTAAATTATATATGGCATGTAGGACAATTCTAGAGATAGCAGCAGCGACGATGACATTGAAGAAGGAAGATGTGAGGAGACAAGGATAACACGGGTATGTTTTTTTTACATTTAGTAATGAAGCAAGTGGGGGTGAACCTTAGTGAACCATATATGTTAATTCTGGACTATATATTTGGAATTGTGGACAGAAAATTTTACCAGCTGCGAACCAGTTACTACATGGAGGTTGTTCAAAACAAATGAAGGCAGCAGAAATAAAGGTAAAGGTTAAATGGAGATGTGGATTTTGGTTTATTTCAAATGCTATATCAGATCCTATATTACTGCTGCCTGAAATCTGACCATAGCACTTAGGTATTTTAGAAATAGAAAAAATAAAGTTAGTTGTACAATATGTGTCAGTTTGCTTGTGATTGCAATGGAACATCTGAATCCTATTTTTGATCCCTGCCAAGAAAAAAAAATTTGAGAATGAGTTGGTAAAGAAAAAAATGTGTAGGGGAAGTAGCTGGTTTAAGATTAGTCATATAATTCCTTGTTTAGGAAGTTGTATTAACTAGTTACTAAGAAACACATTTCATTAGCAGTAGTGCTCCATTGTTTCCATTTCAGTTGACAAGCATAACTGATTAGCTTTAGATTTTGTCATGCTTGACAAGCACAACTACAAGTTAACTAGTTATTCATTTAATCTGAAAAATTGGTGAATCAGTGTGGAGACTACCATGTTGACTTGATGTTATCACATAATTTTTGTGAATTACACCATCATGAATGAATGCAACATATGGCATAGTTCATGTGCTCTACTGTATTTGGCTTGATAATGTACCATGATCTTCATGCTGATCTGAAATAAATCTGTAGTAGCATAGACATGATTATAGGCTTTGAAGTGAATTGTAAAAAAGGGTTGATGTTGATTTTTGTTGATTCTATGGACTGCTAAATGAAAAACATGTGCCAGGAATCTGGGACCGCATGTAGAGTTGAGGCTAGCCATGTGCTGAATTGCAATAAAGAAATAGGGAAGAAAAAGGCAGCAGCAGCAACAGTGAAGAAGGGTCACAACATGAACAGGTAGATGAGCAAACATGGAAATCAAGAGACGTTGGGCACTAGTTGATGTGTGCATTTGTTCTTACTCTGAAACTTATATTCTAAAGGATTGACAAACCTGATTTTGTGTCTGCAGGATGTGACAACATTGATAAACCTGGTGCCTCCTGAAAAAGCAAAGCCTAAGGGCAGGAACAAGACAGAGTCAGAGAAGGCAGCAGTAACCCTTGGAGCATTAGGCGAGAAATTGGGCACGAGAAAGTGCAAGGCTTGTGGGCAGTACGCTACACATAATGCGCGGACGTGCCTCAGCTTGGAACATAATAGAATGAGGCTTGAAGAAATGAAGAACAAAAAGAGAGGGAGGCCACCAGGCGCTAAAAATAAAAAGGTAAGCTGGGAGCATGTTACTGATCGCGACGAGGAGGACAATAGAGTGAAGACACGACAGAAGGTAGTCGCAGAAAACACCTATACTGGTCTAGATAGTGACAACGAGGGAGAAAAATGAAGAGGATTGCAGGGAGTAATACAAAGTGAGTGGTTGGAGGGGCCATGCGTCACGGCAAAATGCTATGAGAAGGGGTTGCTACGATGTGATGAAGTTTTAGCTGGTGGTATGATTTATCAATCATTGAAAATATTTTTTTCTAAAAGTGTCAGATTCAGAATCTGGTCATAATACTCTAATGTGCATTGCAAGTGGCGTGTGTTCTGACATTTGGGATGTATAGGTAATTTGATGTCGTCTAATGATTGATGAAACTGGGCATGCCCATTGTTATGCATGTTGCAAATGTAAGTTAAGTTTCATGATGAACAGAAACTAGTGATACATACAAAGAGGAGCTTTAGAATAATTACTGTTATGAAAAGAAAGTGCAAAAGAAATGATATTGACCAGGCGATTGGCGGACGGCTCCGGCGGCCACAACATTTACCTTTCAGTACATCAATGCACTTATTGCTCACATTGTTTTCTCTATTTTATCTATTCTTCCGATTCTTACTTGTTGCCTCTTCCCCTTCCTCCTCTACCTCATCCTGCATGATTTTAATCAGCACCTACTGTTACCTCTCACAACCTCTATATAATATTCCCTTTAACTAACTAAAGTCTTGAGGATCACCACTCACCTTGGTTATCTGACCCTTGGTTGATCCATTCCGTGCCAATAGTGGTGGTAACTCGCCGTCTACCAGGCATAGGTCCTCATAAATTTGTATTCCATGCCAGTGCCGCCAGTTGAATACATCTTCTTTCTTTATGATTTGAAACTTTGTTAGTATACTCATCACAAAACTCACAATCAAAACAAAACAAAATGGATTCATGCAAGCTATTACCTTTCCATCCTTTCCCTTGCTGATGCCCATTCCATTTTGCATTTTGTCCTCAATTTCTTCCTTCCAAGATTCCTTTCTTATTCCCTCCATATCGTGTTGTCTGTAGTACGAATGACTAACCAGGAAGTAGCAATGAAGTAATGTGATATGGATGCGTACTTGCAACCATTTGGTCTTGTTCATGCCTTTATATAAGCACTCTGTAACGTCTTGTTCGCACTCGCGCTGCTTCCACAGGCCCATGCAGCGGCGCAAGAGCGTGTCCGCGTGCTCATTCTCGTGCATGCCATGTCTTGATATCATGCATTGGCATAGGACCAAGCCATGGTCACACCGGCACAGGACCAAGCCGGGCTATAAAGGTGGATAAATTTCTATTCAAAGTACCATAAATAGTATTTTTAGGTGGATCCATGCATGTGCTTTATTCCCAAGAGTTTGCATGGCTTGGTTCACTAGTGACAAAACATTTTCGGTTATTTCCCAAGAGTTATTTTCCCTAATTATTTTAAATAAATAAGACCTAAATTGCCTTAACATTCTCTTTACAGGGGTGGTAGTTAACTTAATTGCCAAAGGGTAAAACTGCTTAGCAAAGAGTTATCCGAGCTTCCCTGGAGGCATTTTTCTTATTCATGGTGCTATTAATTTCCATTTAAATTAAAGACGTCTGCAATAATAGGCATGCTATATTAAGACGAGTTTGACTCGTTACATGTGATCTAATCACTCGTTACTACTTGAAGCGAACCATATTCATGTGGGTCCTCACATTTTTCATTACAATATTTCCATATACAATTTCACATAATCCGTCTGCCGAGACATGAACAATACTTGTCTGATGTTTTTTTCCAACCATGTATTCTTTATACAATAAACACATCTGCATGGAACAATTTTGTTGCTTTTCCATTGATCAATCCATAATCGAAACAACAAAATTGTAGAAATTTTACAATCACATTTTGTGTGTGTCAGTATTTTATTACTCACATGACATATGTACACACCTTCAAAAACGTAACTCACATTAGAGACGGAATTTCTTTGTTATTTGAAACACAATTTCATAATATGCATTTTCATTACAAAAATGAAAGGCATCAACAACCTTCCAGTTGTTCTCATTTAATTATGCAACTAAATTCAAAGCAACACAATGACACGCTTATTTCCACTTCTCATCCAACGTTCCATCTAGCTCCTGCCGCATCTTCAATGGAGATGGACAATTTTTTGGATCATGGTGTTGAAATCCGCATATAGCGCACAAGCCACACACATCTTCATCCCATACATCATGCCAAGCCCGATTGTACCAATGCGTCTCATCGTACTGGTCCTCATCGGTGGGAAACCTTGCAGCCATATCTTCTTTTTCTTCCCTGCTGAGTGTCGAAGTCCCATATGCTGCTGCTGCTTGCATCTTCTCAAACCATGCTGGTCTACGTTTCATTTCTAATGGTAATTCCAAATCCTGCATGTGTTAAACATATCAAAGTTTACAACACCCAATTTACCATGTTCCTCGCCAAAGCTAAATTAAATGAGTCAAATTGCACCATACAAAAATATATTATTCAAGTAAACAACACACCTTTCCATCTTTGTATAAATCCATCATTTCCTTCCACCAATCCAAGCACCATACTCCTCGTTTGTTAGAACTATAATATATATGAAATTTCATTAAAAAAAGGCATCAACAACCTTGCAGTTGTTCCCATTTCTTTATGCAACTAAATTAAAAGCAAAAGAATGACATGATTACTTCCACTTCTCATCCAACTTTCCTTCTATCTCGATCCGCATCTTGAACATTCCTTCTATCTCGATCCGCATCGATACTCCTTTTCCTTTGTTTCCTTTGCTTCCTGTTGCCATGTTTCCTCTTTTCTAAATTGGTTTCATACGCTCTCCATTAACTGAACTTTCTCTAATATTTATAATCTAGTACATGCGAGAGAGGTTTGAAAAATTTACATGCCTGGCCATTTCTCCCATCAGAATTGAGTGGTTTGGATCATTCCGTGAAACTAACTAAAGCCTATTTAGGTGCACAACCACCTTTGTCCACTACATGCACCCATGCACTATGACCATGCCTATTAAACAACAATTATCAGCTTTGGGATTCAAGAGCATAAGAGCATCAGGTGGTCAGACATGCAATTGTCAAAAGCATACCACAGTGATTAACAGTAAGAAACCTTAAATCTATAATATCAACAAGTGCATACATAGATCAAGATAGATAAATCATAAAAACAATACCAAATTTATGACTGGTGGAGACAGTGATAAGTCCAAAAAGTGTAGAGCATTGTCCAGCATACCATTTTCGTGCTATCGGCATGCCACTGTTGCTGATGGAGTGCAGAAGAAGAAGACGTCTCGTACTAGTGGAAAGCTAACTAAAATGACAAAAATCAGAAATAACTAGTGTTAATGGTTTCGAAGCTACAGCCGCCATAAATTAAATGTGTAAAATTGGAAAATTAGCAAAAAGAAAAAGAAGTTAATTTCCAAAGGAAACAAATGCAATATTTATACTCTTGTAAATCTTCAACCATAATTAAGCACACAAATAGATCAGTAATAGTAGAAGAAACTACCTATGTGAGTAATCATGGGGAGTAGATGGAGGATGGTTTGATGGCGAGCGCCTGAGATCTGCATAAAAAACAAAGAGTGAGAAAAGAGGATAAATAAGTTCTCCTGTCCTCTGTATTAGCTGAATGGATTACAGTTGAACAAGATTCCATCCAATTTTTTTTTATGCATCAAACCTGATAAACACAACATAGCATGTATATTGTTTTGATGCTTCTAAATTTACAAAAGCTGCTGATATGAACAAAAAGGCAAGACAGAACTACTCAATGCCTTGCTCAAAAGCTACATAGTGTAATGCAGTGTCCAAAAGTGTGACCAGCTAATTTTGTTGCATCTAAAATAACTTGGCTTCATCCTTAGAGTTTCTTGTTGCTTCTTCACTTGCCACCTTGGTCGTCTTGATCTCCTTATCTGCTGCTGCCCAACCAGGCTTGGAATTAGTTGTGGATGAACTTCTCTTCTTGGAAAAGTGATGTTGGACAAAATAAATGCACATTCTGGGAGTGGACCTTGAGGCTGTGAAGGATTAGAATGACGAGCATCTTCAGGAATAAAGCAGCCTTCCACTAATAAAAGAGAGGATGGAAAGAAGGATGGAACTCTCCAATACGGAATTGAAGAAGCTCAGGAGGAGCATGGACTTTGTTGGCAGTATGAAAGGCTAGATATTGTAGCATTTCTGCCCTCATCTCCTTTGATCGATCCTGCAAGGAAAAAAGGTTAGACAGAACAAAAAATAAAATGAGGGATATATTAACAAGAAAAAGGATTCGTACCGGATCTATAGTAGTTTGCAGAGAACCATGGCCCTCACCGTCATAGAACTCAATAAACTTCATGGAGAATATGCCAGAGTCGCAGATATTATTTTGAAATGGAACCCGAATTGGTACACGTCTCCAGTTTGCAAATTGGGGGAATTTGCGGGGTGCAGCTAAAGATAGTGCAGCACTAAGGCGTTCCATGAGTATTTGGCCCATAGGTGAATGATATGTATCCCATGTGACCTCATTGATAGAAGTATAGTTCATTGAGTCTAGGACATCGACACGGGATTGGCCAAGATTGATACAATATACAGACCAGTGACTAAGATGTAAAACCGGAAGAAATATCTGCAAGATGTGTATAAGAAAGAAATACAATTTTAGCAGTATACTAATGGGATGAAAGCAAGAAAGAAAAAAAAATGAACTCGTGATACACATACCATCTTTGCCTTTTGTAAGTCAGTCGTGGGGAGGCATCGCTTGATAGTTTCTAGTACAATGTCCTGGCTGCACTGAGGCTGAGTTTTGTGAATACTGAAGGAGTCTGACTTAAGAATATCCTATACAGTATGATTGGATTGTTATCAATGTTGTAATCAAAAAATAAAATTTGAAATGATTAGTTTGAAAAATGAGGGAGACATACTGAGACAAGAGGTTGTAGGAATATTCTGAACCCATGGCATTCAGGACGAACATTAAAGTCATCTTCGGCTATGCATTTGACAAATGCATCCATGAACACAGGGTCTATGAATTTCCCAATACCAAAGGAAAGTGTAATATCTCGGCCAGTCAATGACTCTGTCCCAAAGTGCATCAAAGTTTTCCTGAATGGAATTCAATAAGCATTCTGGAGTATGGAAGGAAAAGAATGAAAGCTTGAAAATGAAATCAGAATGAACCTTTTCAATGGAGAGTCATCTGCACAAAGGAAGGCATGCATACGCAAAGAAAACTCTAAATTGGGTGGAGGACGAGACAGAATGCCATGCTTGAAGGGTGAATAAAATTTGGATGGCTTCTTGGTTAGTCTCTTTCCAGGAAACTTGAACATAGGCAGATCATCTAGAATCGGCCACTTTAATGCAGAAGTGGTGTCTTTTCCGATTGTTTTGTTACTGCATGCTTCAGGAAGTTCAGGAGCATAAGGAGAGTTATGCTCAGAACGGGAATGGTGGGAGGCAGATGAAGTAGGAATAGTTTCAGTATAAGAGAAGCCTTGTGGCTAAAAGAAGAAAAAAAGAAAAGATAAGATTATTGATCAATATAATTTAAAACTCGAAATAAAAGACTTTAGATTTATTGAGAGAACAAGAAGCTAAGTCAGTAAAATAGCAATGAAATAATAGTGTGCATGTTAAAAATCAAAACAGGGGCTGACATTGAAATTGGAATTGAGACATACATGACTAACTGAATAACAAATAGAAAAATGAAATAAGGTATGGTGGACAAATAATTGAATGTTCAAATAAAAACAGTAGAATAGTATTAGAAAATTGGTTTACAAGTTCAAAATCAAATGAAGGGTGCTGTCGACATTGACATGTCAATGAAAATGACTGTGCACTAAGTACAAGACAAAAGGTAACCCTTTTCAGATGAATCAGAAAACCAGTGACTTGTGGCAGTAAAATGTTATCTAGCAGCATACAGGATGGTGCCAAAAACACAAGCATGTATACAAAACTAATGTTATTGAATTAACAGATAGGTGCACTTACATGAATAATTCGGCCTCTATGTAAAGGAGGATCATTTTGTACCAACTCAGTCTACCAAAAAGAGAAAAATCAGGAAACTAGTAACAGATGCCACCTCAGGAATATTGAAACTAAGGAAATGATAGATGTTGTATAAATGTAATTTAGTTGTTAATTTAAAAAGAAGGGTGGAATGAGTTTTGGAAGAACGTTAGACGGACTCACATCTGTACGGCTGGTCACAATAGACGATGATTGTTGATGGCCTGATTGGTCCATTGTTGACAGAAAAAGTGGGGAATAATCGAACCCATAGGCTGAAAGTACATAGGATGAAAAATAGCAGACATAAAATTGAGGCAAAAACTATGAAACAAAAAGAAAAGCATGGTAACCGTGTGGAGAAGGTGTTGGGCTGCCGTCTTCCGAGGTGGTGCTTCATACTGGAGCCATAATCGGAGTGTGAACTGGACTGTTAGGATGAACAGTAGGATCATTTGTGACGATGAAGGAACCTGTGTGGACGAAAAGGAAATAAAATATATAATTTCAGTTTGCTGTAAGAACTAGATTGTAAACATGAAAAGGAGGCCGTGGACATACCTAAGGTGGGAAAAGAGTTAGGAGCATGTGAGAAAACTGAAGTATCAGTCAAGAGAAATCATAATAAAGGATAGTAAAAAAGTGATGCAGTTAGCACAATGGAACAATAGTTGAAAACATGAGGAAAAACAAACTATGAGGGGTGCACCAGAAACATCTTTTGAAGAGGTGCGCATCGGTACAGTTGATGGACGAGGTAAGTCCTCAGAAATGTGAGGGGGTGAAACTACACAATGAACAGGGGAGCCAAATGGGCCTGTCGGTGAAGTAGGGTTAAATGAACTAGGACCTACAAATGTAGAAGACATGAAACATAACGAAAATGACATAACAAAACAAATAGAAATAGCAAAGAATGGAGATAAAAAAACATGCAATCGGGGAAGTAGACAATACCTGGAGTGTTGCGAACGGGTGATTGTTCATCAATCTGGCTCCGAAGTAAAGTACCAGCAGAAACAAAGCTACCATGAGAATAAATCTCATGACCTGGGCATAAATGGGAAAATTGTGTGACTATATTTGATACGTAGCAATAAGACACAGGGTGAGATAACGAATTTATCAACTAAAGCAAGAGTTTGCCTGGCATTGAAGGCGGGGTACAATGGGCTGATTCACGGGTACCATGATCGTTGCGTGTATGCATTGTCCTAGAAGTGTCACCTGGAATGTTGGTGTCCCGGGTTTGTGATGCCACGAGTTCATGAATGAATGGACGACATTGATCAGCTAACCGAAATTGGGCTCTCACAATGTTTGCAATAGAATTCTCAATGGACCTTTTGTTCTGAGAGAGTGTGTGATCAAACTCAGAAAAGAAACCCCGCACTCTCTCTCTATGCGAGCCAGTCAGATCATCTAGCGGCTCAAATAACAAATCTAGGAGGCGTGGGATGTCTAAATTGGGTATTCCTGCCGCAGGAACATTTATGTTATGACAGGGAGCACCACGGACATCTACAGCAGCATAGCAGGTGGTACTCCATGGCTTGAACTGTTAGAGATAGCATTGAAGTGAAGAAAACAAGCTTCTTAATAATATGGTTGTAAAAAAGAAAAGGAATATAACAGATAAGATAGCTGACTCACAGGTTGGACACCAAAAGTTTGTGCACCCTGAGTGGTTATAGTTGTATCAGCAACAGTTAAGCGATCTATTAGAGCATTATCATAAAAGGTGAGGCGTGGAGTCGAAGTCCGGTCCACCAATGAGACAGGGTGGTCAATGTTGTCGAGATAGTATACCTGTTGACAAAAAAGAAGGGGTGAAAACAAATTGGCACAGCCATACATTGTTAGGTGGTAGGAAAGCTGGAAAAAATAAATAAAAAGATGGATGGATGAAAAGAAATTTACTAGCAGGAAAATGGCACAGCCATATATGTTTTGAGTGAGTTGATTTTTGTCACGATCGTGCCATCTGCGAACAGCTATCTGGACATCATTGAATACAGCCTGGGACCAGTCAACAACTCCAAACAATTGGTGATCCAATGTCCTCTTGATGTCAACTGAACCAATGGTGTTACTGCTGCTGGGAAGTAGAAGCCTGTTGCAAAGTATCATGAAGAAGCATCTCTTCATGAGGGGGTTCACATTTCCCTTTAAGATCTCTTGTTGCAGGTTTGATATATGTATGTCACAATCTTCAGTGAGACTTTGGTTAAGATCAGAGATAAGCTGCTGGCGAAATATGATACCTTCCTTCCATGAGTATTGCTTGAAGTTTTCACCACGTATAGGCAAACCAAGAACCATGCTAATTATTTGTGGGGTGATCGGAAGGACCTTGCCTGCACCAATCCTAATTAGCATACGATCAGGGTCAGTGTGGTCTAATAGCCAGGTTAGCAGATTCTTGTTCTCTACAGCATCGATCTTCATTCTCAGCAAATGACCAAACCCATCAGCTTCGATAGCAGCATATTGCTGTGGGTTCAACAAGTTAGTGGTGAAAATAACATCTTTGGGATTGCACCGAACATTTACAATGGAAGAACGGCTGGTAGCTCTCTTTTTCCTTTGTCTTGCCTGGGACAAATAACAAGAATTTTAGAAATAGTAAGGACAAGAATGGATAAAAAAGAAGAGACACTCGGAATTCTGAGAAGCACTGTAGAAATGATAAACTGATGCATGGGTAGTTGAGAAGAAGACAGATTTTGAAAAAAAAAACTAATAATTGGGGAAAGGGATGTAGGAATGCTAAACTAATGCAGGGGTAGTGTAGTTGAAAAAAAAATTGCAGGGGTAGTAGAAAGCAAAACAGATATAGAAAAGTAGAGATTTGGCAACAAAGACATGATAGTAGATTTGTGGTATATTGAAGGAAAAAACAAACTAGTGATACGAAGAGGAGCTTTATAATAATTACTGTTATGAAAAGAAAGTGCAGAAGTAAATAAATGGTTACACCTCTGTACATGCACCGGTCGACAATCCTGCTCGTGTTTGCCTAGTCTTCCTCGGACCAACATCCTTAGATTTGTCGATGTGTGAGGCTGAACGGGCGTTGCGAATGGGCATGAAGTCGTCGTCATCACTGTCATGACCAGCTGCAGAAGGCAACACATGCTCTGGTCGAATATGATGCTCAAACCTAAAAAAAGGCCACAAACAGATAAACTTTAACAACAGACTAAGAATTAGCATTAATCGGCGATTCTTGGACATAAATAGAATTATAATAAATTGAAACACGTATGGACCTCTCCTGCGAGCTCTCAAAAACCACCCTCTTCAGGTTACACGGGACCCTATCCACAGTACGCTGAGCAGCATGAGTCCTACAAAAAATATGAAAAAATGAACCACGAACTTTTGGGAAAAAAATAAAACCAGGGGTATGGTTACATGGGGATAGAAGCAGATTTTTGTGCAGCATGTTTGTACGGAATATACAAATTGGAAGAGTACACTGATATGCCTCAGACGATTATGATTGGTGGGAAATTTGGTACACAATATTGTAAACAGTACCTTCTCTGAGAGTGGTCACGAGAAGTAGGTGCTACCGCAGGGTTCTTAGAAGGGGGATGACTTGCATCTGAATACCAAAAGGACCAGAAAAGGAAAATAATAAACAACAAAGGTAGATGATTTTAAGAATAGAAGAATCTTGTGAGCTTTCAGAACAAGATGAAAAGTGTTAATTAACAAAAGGACAAGCCAAAGTGGAATCAAAAGAATAATGGAAATTTAAGATAGCAAAATTTAAAATCCATGAATATTAAATTATTCTCAAATTATGTGTACATACATCAGATCATATAAATATAAATAAAAAAATCATAAACAAGATTAGATAAGCTGTAAATGAATGTATCTAATTTTGTCTAGTCATTTGTAAAATACTAACTCCATACTGCAACAGATTAAAATTATAGTACAGCCATTCCCCTTTGCACCTCTATTTCGTGAAGCCGATGCAGATGTTCTACCAGGAGAGGAGGGTAACCTCTCGCCTTGTCGCAAAGGGACCTCATACCTAAATGGAAATTTATCACATTAACTGAGAGAAAAGCAGATACAACAAATGGAAAAGGCCACTAAAATTAAAAAAAAACATGTACTGACCGCTGTTGAGTGCTCTCAAATACAAGCCTTTTTGGGTTGTCAGGCATCTTATCAACTAGCTCCAACCGGATTCTGAAGTCAATGATTTAGAATGCATTTAGAATACTGCATTCGTATACTCTACAACTTAAATTTACAAGCTCACTCCACAGAACAATGTAGTTGCAACTGCTGAGTCAATGTGAATGTATAAAAATAAAAAAATATAACATAATGGGAATATGAAACAAAGAACCTTTTAGTTGACGAATCAGGACCTTTTCCAGCATGGGCATCCTCTGCAAATGCAGAATAAATAGAATTGCTTTATTAAAGTATAATGACGCCATAAATAAAAAATACGTGTATGATCTGAACAAATAAAAACAATGCAAAGCTGAATCAATGTGTGTGGTTTAATCTGTCTTATGTCTTCTTTTTATTAAGACACTAATTGAGTATGAGGCATACACGCGCGCGCAAACACACAACACTGTACCATCACCACCCATGTACATGTGCACCTAAACCCAATACGAATTTATCAGAGGCATCTAAGGTCTCAAAGAGTGTGGGTACATGCTTTGCAACTGATTACTGATGCACCAAGTCAGGCTGGTGGGCTGAGTGCACACCCGCACTGATAAAAATGAAGACCTTGATGTTGAGAGCTAAACACTTCCAAAAGTCAGCTGCCTAGCCTGCTTGCTATTTCTAGAATGCCACATAAAGATCGCTGGTAGAATATCTTGTCAAGTTCATATCCATGTATTTGACCATCTAACTTGTGAGACTGTAACGATAGGAAGTTTTTGTGCCTCTACCTCATGCTTACAACTGCAGTTATATATTGTACTCAGAAATAAATTTGAAGGGTTCAAATTATAGATGCTATAAGACAATGTGTGGGGTGAGACATTGTAGCTTCTTCAATTAAGGGGCTAAGAGGCTGAGTTTGTATCCTAAACCCACGCGCTGTAAAAGGATATTAGAGCGTTCAGAGGCATTCATAATTTGATAGCTGGGCCTGTACATTTGACAGATGATTTACTGATTTAGTAAAGATCACTGGAGGTAGACAGCTATGACTAATGTCTGAACTCAGGGTAGATGTATTGCTGTGCAGTTTCTTGTGGATTTACTGTATTGTGTTTATTAATTCCAAGGTATTGAACACATGAATACTGATGGGAGCACTTGTTGAACTACGAATACATGATATGTTACTCTTTTCAAATGAAGCAACTAGTTCATGATGGTAAATAAAATATTTCACGTGGACATTGAGGGACCTGTGATTCTGATTAAACACAAGTATGGAGAATATATTATTTCTTAAAGACTGGATATCTGTAATTGATTGAGGCTGAATATAATATCATCTTCATGATGGTAAATAAAATATTTCACATGGAAATTGAGGGACCTGTGATTCTAATTAAACACAACTATGGAGAATATATTATTTCTTAAAAACTGGATATCTGTAATTGATTGAGGCTGAATATAATATCATCTTCTAAAGTTCTAATATTGAAACACACATTGTTTTCAATGACTTCGGAGCAGCAAAGCATGGTGTATAGTTTCATACTTCCATAATGTGCTTGCCTTTTAACAAAGAGTACCCATATCAGGGAATCTAATAGTGAAACCAATTTGACACAAAATTAATGGGAACAACAAAGCGAGATACATGAATAAGGATATAAAGGAAACCTGAGGGACCAGGCGGCTCCATCCCAAATGATGCAAGCTCGGCAATCAACGAGTGTAATCGGCAATCAAGAGCCGGCACGATGCGTCTGGGAACGCACAGCTCAGGGAGCGGCGCGGTAGGTACGGTGGCAGGGGCAAGCCGGCCGAGAACGCCAGGACGGGAGACGCGATGCGTCTGTGGCCGCACAGCCCTAAGCGGAGGAGACGCGGCGGGACGCTTGGGAACGCTGGCCAAGAAGGCCCGGCCGGGCGGCGCGCTGCGTCTACGGCCGCACGGCGCTGGGGGGCGGCACGGCGGATATAGGGGTAATTATTGGTTTATCCTGTAATTTACAAGATCATATCAAGGAAGCACTAATGTATCTGAATACTCTTCTCACAATGGTATAGCTTAAAAATGTACAGCTGACTGCATTTTAGAAAACAATGAGATGCCAGCATAGCAAAGGAACTGCTTCTTACAACGCTGAGCGGTGACACGGCAGGGCGGGACGCTGGAGAAGGCCAGCCGAGCACGTCCGACCGGGGGGCGCGCTGCCTCTGCGACCGGGCGGCGCTGGAGGGAGGAACGGCGGGATAGGGGTCGGAAGGGAGGTGCCGGCGATGGAGGGAAGACGGCGCCGCTTCCCCCGCTGACCACGTGCTCCAGGTGAAACGGCGACGGAAGGGGGGGTGCCGGTGATGGAGAGAAGGCGGTGCCGCTTCCCCCGCTTCCCACGCGCTCCAGGTGAAGCCGAGCGGACGCCGGACTGAAGAAGGCGACGGCGAGCTCGGCTCCAGGCGAAACCGAGCGGACGCCGGACGGGCGAAGGGCGACGGCGAGCTACTCGTGCTGCGAGAGCGGCGGCGACCTGGGGTGTGCGAGCTGCGGAGGCGCGGGTTGTGCGATATGGGGCGTGCGATCTGGGGCGTGCGGGAGCTTCGGAGGCCGCTGAAACCAACTCGAGTGCGAGATTAGAACGGGGAAGCGGCGCCGGGATCGACCTGATTGGAATTGAACCGCAGAGAACGTGGGCAGTGGGTTGGGGAGCGGTCATCGAAAGGCCGGGCCGGGTGGCTGAGCCGGAAGGCCGCCCCAAACCCCTTGACGTAGGTGCCTGAGTCTGCGGAGGACGGTGAGCCAGGCGCGCGGTGGGAGGCTCGGGTACTAATTAATATTCAGTAACCAGGTTATAATATAGAAATACTATATATATATATATATATATATATATAAACTACTATATGTGGAGTGTTGAGTACCTAATAGCAGGGTTTATTACCTAAACCCCCGACTAGTGCCGAAACAATGCAATTAACCCCCTAACCGATTCCCTTGATCGGTTAGGGGCTTAGGGGCTACACTTAGCGGAGAAAAGGCCCATTAGGCCTGAGGCGGCCCACTCGCAAAGTGGCCTCGACACCTAGGAAGAACGCCATCAAATAGTCCCTCGATCAAGTCCCACACTTGGGGAGCTCCCGAGCATGCCCGACCTCGGACGGCCATGACCCCAACCAAGGGAGGTCAGGAACTATGGCCCCATGAGGACCCATCCTAGCTTCCTCCTGCGGCGACGAAGGGAATCTCCTAGCAGATCTTAACAGGGGTCTAGAGCCTAACACGTGGGCAGAGCCACAAATTAAGCTCCAGATCCTATCAGGGCTCTGTCTCCTCACCCCCGCAAGGCTGTGTCGGTCACCCCTGGTCCAGGGTTGCACCCGAAGCATGACGCAACACGACAAAGAGGATGCAGATCGTCTCTGCATGAGGAAGATGATGACGCGAGAGGGTCCCACTGATTAGTTCCCTAAGGGCTACTTCAGCAAAGCCCCTGCAGTCTTGCCGACTCCTGACTGCCTCCTGCTCGCAGTCCATACCTGCCCTAACTTCCCCACTCCCAAGCAGGAGCGCCGCAGACCAATGAAGGTTGTCGGCGAAGCCTCACTTGTGCTCGGTGCCGCTACGACCTACATGGCTCCATCCTTTGTTCCCATTCTCCCTAGTGGGCTCCTTGTTCTCCACTTCTCCATGACTGGGAAGCCAGGAGGAGGCGATAGTGTGTGGTTCACTAAATGTGCAAAGTGGATATAAGCCGTTTGGACTCTGGGGCATTACAGTACATACATGTATGTTGTCGGTGACATTATAACTCAAAGCATAGATAGATGATATTGGCTTTTGCGTGTAATAATCAGAATTATAATTGCCTGATGAATACTACTAGAAGAATAAATATCAACCAATAATCATTATGACTAGCAACACCAACATTAGAATTTATGGTACTTGCAAAAATAATTATGGGAAACACATGATGTATTTGCATGTTGTACTCAGACTTGTTGTAATATTGCGGTGTAGTACCTTTGTACTCCTCCATGATCAATGAAAGGATCTTGACCTGATAATTGCTTGTTGCTGTCTCAACAGGAACAATATATAGCACAATAGCAAGCAAAACTACAAGTGATCAATAACAGATGCAATCGTGTTTTGGCTCGATGCAATAGTAATGACAAACAAAGGTGATATATCAATTAAGTAATGGGCTGAGGTAGAAAAAAAATCATCCATTCCTTAGTGGAATTTTCAAAAAGTACGTTGATATAAAAATTGGTCCCACAACCAAATGCTAGAGCGCATAAACCGCAAACAGATCGAGTCGGTGTAATTCCGTAGAAACCAGCCTAGTCAACTACAGAAACCATCCTAGACAATTTTCATGGGATTTGCCCAAGAATGATAACTATCAAACTTGCATGGTGAAAAATGTCTTGGTTTACAAGTAAACCAACAAATGATATGTATCATGCTTACACAATGACGAATGACTAGTTTTCAGGTAAAAACTAGCAAAGTAACTATTAAAACTCTCACCCTAGAGGGATCCTATCAGGGCGTGGATGTTGTCGGATTGGCCTAGGTCGGTGGCAATCCTAAGACGCCACCTCTGGTCATCGAATCAGATGATGAACAACCGATAAGGATTGAAAAAGTAGGGTAAAGGAGAAAATTAAACATGATAAAAATAAAGCTTTGGATTAATTTGTTTAATTGGATTTTCAATCAACTGTCACCTCGATTGTGGGGACGTCATCCTTGCCTAATTTATCATAGCACGTGCATACAAGAAACGCGTGCAAGAACTCGAGAAGGTCAGCTTGAGCAACCAGGGCCGAGTTCAGTCAACAGGGGCCGAGTTCAGTGCTTGACTTTGGAACAATGCATGAACGATCCCATTGAGAGCCACAAAATAGAGCCCAGGGGTTCCGCTGACTTGACATCACAACCCGATGCAAGAAATACTGGCGTACCCCCTCAATTCTAAATTATAAGGCGTTTTAGCTTTTCTAGATACATTGTTTTTGCTGTGTACTTAAATATACACTATACCTATATATATAGAGAGAGATATAGTAAAAGCAATGTATTTAAACAAGCCAAAACGTCTTATAATTTGGAACGGAGGCAGTACTAACTAGATGTGTGATTTGGAAGGGGTTTCACGTTTAGTGTCGATTTCAGGTATTTAAGAGTACCACTGAGCCTGAAATTCCTCAGCAACACGATGTAGCGAAGGGGTCAACAAAATTAAATGAGGGATAGATTTTGAGTAGGTCTCACACTCTGACATGTTCGTCGCACTGACTCGAGCATGCAGATGCATGTATCGTTGCCGGACAGAACGAATCTTTACTGCGTTGTAACTTGCGCGCGAGACACGGCACAACGCGTATATATAGACGGCACACATGGTTCAGTTTTACTTCACGGCAAATAACAAAAGCACAAACACAGGCACGGGTAGAGAAGCCCGTAGTACATCATCATTAGCTTCCACTGCTGCTGCACTACTGCCTTCTTCTTCCTAGGTTGTTCATTTGCCGATTGTTTTTTGCTGGCTGATCATCACCGCAGTGAACAATGGGATCTCCGGCCAACTCGATCCCATTGAACAATGGGCACTTCTGATGATGACAGGGATGATTTCGACGTCTCTGGACCCAGGCACCTGACTCAAACTGAGATTGACTGGTATGCACGCCTTTTATGTGTGCTAGCGCCGCTATTCTCTCTCGTTTTTACTCAAATCCATTCTGCATTTTTTTATTACAGCGAGTATAGTAATACTGGATAGCGATATGGTATCCTGCATGTCACTCTGGTCTTGTCAAAATTTTTTTGAAACGAAATCTGGTCTTGTCAATAGGACAACGCATGGCATATAGGAGTATAGGACATAGGTTGTTACTTGTTAGATTCCCAAAAAGAATATTATTAAATTCGGCTGTGATCAGCTCATCTTACAGTTCTACGGTGCCACTGTGTATGCATGGATGGGGCAGGGGTTCAAGGTTTTATCTTCTTCTGAAGCCAAAATATCGGGGATGTCTAGCCACCGCTGATTGATTGTTTAGACTGCATTTTTTACTACCGCAAAGTACGGAGTATTTTGTTATGTATGTATAAGACAAATCGTAATCGCTAGCACAACTGCTGTACATGCATGTGATGCACTGCAATGAATCTGCAGAAGTCGATCAAGCTAGCTAATAACATGGATCAACCTCAAATTATATATGATTTCAGGGACAACAATGAGCATCGCCGGTGCATTGCCGCCAGCCTTGTTAAAGGCACCTATGTTCTGGAGAGCGATCGAACCAAGAACAGGGAGAACACATCCCATGCACTCGCACCGGCGTGGTGGGAGACGTTCCACTTCCGCAAGCTCCCTGAGTACAAGTTTGAGCACGCGCGCAAATGCGCCATGTGCGAGGTCAGACGTATTTTGTGGGGCAAGCTGTTCATCTACGGTGCTGTCTTCGAATACGCGCCACCGGACGGCGTGCCCCGCCACACCTCGGCTCCAAGCCACATCGTCGCCTTCCGCGGCACCATGACCCGGGATCCCACGGTCTTGAGCGATATGCTTCAGGACTTAAGGATCCTGATCAACAAGCAGCACACGTGCGGCCGCTTCACGAATGCACGCGAAAATGTCCAGCGGCTCCTCCGTGAGAAGGCCGATGACAGTAATGGCGGCTGGGGTGGTGAGACCTGGCTGGCGGGCCACTCGCTTGGTGCGTCCATAGCGCTGGACGTGGGGCGTCACATGCATGATGATCCATCGGGGACTCGACCTGCCCACCTTCCTGTTCAACCCGCCGCATGCATCGCTTGCTCCGGCGATCGGAAAGCATGTCCGGCAGGACGTGTACGCCGTTGGCTACTTCCTCAAGTACGCACTGATGAGCAAAGTAGTCCCGAGTTCCCACAAGAATCACATGGAGGAAGTGTTTGAGAAGCTAAGGACGTGGGTGGGACGCGGGACGGCGTGTGCAAGGGCTACATCCACTACTTCGAGCAGCGGGAGCGGATGATGAATCGGCACCCGTCTGTGGCCACGTTGGCTTCCAAACTGTCCTTCCACGACATGTGGAGGTCTCTGTGGGGCAAGCAGACTGAGCGGCCGCATCTCCTACCATCCGTGATTCTGTGGAAAAACACGGGGGCAGAGAAGAAAGACGCGCACGGGCTCCGGCAGTCAGGGGCGGATCTACAGTAGTAGCAGGGGGGGGGGGGGGGGGGGGGGTACAGCTGTCCCCCAAAATTTCTGAAAAAAAATCAAGTATATATATTCTTTAATATCTTGTATATGTATAATACTCTTTCTAGGCCCAGCTGCAGCCTATTTTCAAACGTACAGCAGCCCATTTTCAAACGTATTGACGTATAATAAGCACTTTGCCGATCTGCCGAATACGAAACGACGCGTCACAGCGATACAACTCCTTCCTCAACCCCGCCCGCCGCCGCTGCAAAGACGGAAACCCTCGTCGTCGTCGTTCGGTCGTTGTCTGACGGCCAGCCGGCTGGCTGAGGCGCTGCTTGCCTGCTTCCGATTTCCGACCTTTCCTCTGGCCGTCTGCCCGTCCTACACGCTACGCCAATAGCCCAATATGCCCAGGAACTGCCAAACTGACAAGTTGCAAAGGGTAAAAATTCAATCTTGTTCTATTGCGATCACTGATCAATCATTTTTTTACCGGAATATTCCCATCAATAATGAGTTCTAGTTTGCGGAATCCCTCTTCTAATTTGACCGATTATTGCAGACTGCAGAACATCAAGGATCAAGTAGCATGAAGAGGAATACCAATCTTGCATCTCTATGGAATGCTCATGCTCAGAAACAGAAAGCACAAAATGTGTCTTCTTCCACTCCAAATCAACTAATTATTCATGATCAGCAAGTAGGACCTGAAATTCCTTGTGAGGAAGAAATACATGAGACACAGGAGATGGAAGATCAAGAAGCAAGACCTGAAAATCCTAGTGACGAAGAAATACATGAGGAACAAGAGACAGAAGAGGGAATTTATGATGTTGATCGTCTTCCCCATGATCCTGGAAAGAGGATCCCCATCATCCAATATTCTGCCAGTGAGCAAGATGCAGTGAGAAGAGGATATATTGCAAAAGGGCCATGCCAGCCAAGGACATATAATTTTCCACAGCGACAAATTGGTGGTAAGCGTCGCTTTCCGGTTAGATGGTTTGACAAGTATGATTGACTTGAGTACAGTGTGGAAAAGGATGCTGTCTTCTGCTTTGTTTGTTATTTGTTTGCGGATACAGCTAATTATGTTGGTGGTGATGCTTTTGTGAATAGTGGGTTTAGAAAATGGAACCAGCCTTCAAAACTTGACTTGCATGTTGGAAGCATTACAAGCACCCACAATGAAGCTCTTGAGAAATTTACTAATTTCATTAGGCCAAGAGCATCAATAGCAAGTACTTACATTAAGCACACCACAGAAGAAAAAGTTAAATATAAGGCGCGCTTAACCTACTCAATTGGTTGTCTGAGGTTTCTTTTGCGTCAAGGGCTGTCTTGTCGGGGACATGATGAAAATGACACATCTAGCAATATGGGGAATTTTAAGGAACTCCAAAAATGGTTGGGTGAAATATTTGAAGATGTTAGAAAGGTTACAGGACAGAATGCTCCCAAGAATTGTCAGATGACTGCCCATTCCATACAAATAGATATCATTAACTGTTGTGCCAAAGAAACTAGCAAACTTATTATTGAAGATCTTAGAGATGACTACTTTTCTATACTTGCTGATGAATCTAGTGATGTTTACCAAAAAGGAACAGTTAGCTTTTTGCATAAGGTATGTTGACAAAAAAGGGAGGGTTACAGAAAAATTCCTTGGTATTGTTCATGTTCAGAATACTACTTCTTCAACACTAAAAGATGCAATAGTGTCTCTTCTTATGGAGCACAAATTGACATTATCTAAATGTCGTGGTCAAGGATATGATGGAGCTAGTAACATGAAGGGGGAAATCAATGGGCTGAAAACAAAAATCATGGACGAATCTCCTTCAGCATACTATATTCATTGCTTTGCGCACCAACTCCAATTGACTCTTGTTGTTGTTGCCAAACAAAATGATGACTGTGTCGCATTTTTTGATTGTGTCACAAATATTTTGAAACCCAGGCACAGGAGGTTTTGGAAGCTTTAGAACAGGGTGAAATTGAAACAGGACAAGGTTTAAATCAAGAGATGGGTCTGGGTAGGCCAGGAGATACTCGATGGAGAACTCACTACAAGACTATTTCTCGTATTATTGCTATATATCCCACACTCCAGAAAGTTCTTGGGAAGATCTCAAAAGATAAATCTAAATCTGAGCGTATAAAAGCTCAAATTGCTTGACAGTAATTGAGTCATTTGACTTTATATTCATGGCACACTTATTGCTGACCATATTTGGATATATTGATGAGTTATGCAAGGCTTTGCAAAAAAGGGATCAAGACGTTATTAATGGTATTGAACTTGTTGAGATGACTAAGTTCCATTTGCAAGTGTTGCGAGAGGATAATGAATGGGAAACCTTTCTAAAGGATGTCACATCTTTTTGTGTTAAACATCGAGTCAAGGTTCTTGATATGGATGGTTTTTATGTGCCTGTGGGGAGACCAAAACGTTACTTTGTGAAAGTAAAGAATCTTCATCGGTTCCATGTTGAAATGTTTCTAAGTGTCATTGATATGCAACTCCAAGAGCTCAATAGCAGGTTTGATAATATATCTTGCTTATTATTTTATTATTGTTCAGCTTTTTTGTTTTTTCCTTTCGTAATAATTTATTTTCTCCTTACTGGGGCAGGTTTGATGAAGTTAATACAGAGCTTCTTGTTTGCATGGCTGCTCTAAATCCAGCTAATTCATTTGCTGCTTTTGATAAAGATAAACTTATGAAACTTGCAAAGTTTTATCCTCAAGATTTTACAAGTACAGATTTGGTCCAACTTTCTTCGCAGCTTAATATGTTTATTGTTGATGTGCGAAACGACACAAGGTTTCAACAAGTGAAGAATCTTAATGAGCTATCTATCAAACTAGTTGAGACAAAGAAGCATGATCGCTTTAAACAGGTTTATTTATTGCTGAAATTGGTCCTCATCCTTCCCGTAGCTACTGCAAGTGTTGAGAGAGTCTTTTCAGGAATAAACTATGTGAAGACCAAGCTTCGAAATAAGATGGGTGATCAATACTTAAATGATTGTTTGGTCACATTTATTGAGCGTGACTTTTTTCGACGTGTAAGCAATGAAGATATCATTAAACGCTTTCAAGCCATGGCGGAACGGCGTGTGAAGCTTTAGCTGGAAACTTGTATTAGTATATTAGAATTATGGAAAGTTGAAAACATGTAACTTATCACAACTATTTTATCATCGTTTAGTGATCTAATTATGTCGTGTCCATGTTCGTTGACTATATCGTTTTCATCCGTACCCCCATGATTGAAATCCTAGATCCGCCACTGCCGGCAGTGGTGGCAACCTATAGTCCCGGAACTGGACTTGAAGCCCATTGAATACAGCTGGTCTTTAATATAGATATTAGAGTTAAATGTACGGTAGGTCTATTAACTTTAGGTCGTGTGTCATCTAGGTCCATCAATTTTTAAACTGTATTTTGGATCCATTAACTTTTGGTGGTGTGTCATCCAGGTCCATCAACTTTTAAATTGTATTTTTAGGTCCCTAAACTTTTTAACTGGTTCACCATAGGTCCATACCCCTTTGTTTAGCAAATAGATCTGACATGACACGCCAAAAAAATAGCCACCGTGGAGTACATGACGAGATCACCATCCGGAGATAATCTTCAATACGAAGAACCTGATGGGATCACCATCTAGGGTTTCTTGAGCGGCGGCTCGACGGGGAATAAACTCCACAATAAAATCCAGTCTAATCTACCCGGTACAAGGCCGAAGGCCATAGGTATAGGCACGCAGGCCACCTGACTCAAACAAAACTTGGACTCCACCAGCCCAGCTAGGACCGATTGACCCTGACTCCCTGATTCGGCTAACATGCACGACACGTCCAAACGTAGTCGCCAATTTGACTCACGTAGGCACTAAAAGCTAGATGCTAGATAAAAGATCGTGTGTCACAACTGGATAGGAAACTAATGTATGGAAATAATAAAATACTATGGCAAGGATGCTAATCACGTTGGGAAAATTTTATTGATGATCTCCACCTCTTTAGAATTAGTACTGATGTATTTTGTTGGCTTTATTTTCTCCTCCTTTCCACGCAATAATAAGGCACCTCTATAAAATATCTTTGATGACAGTCCGACGGTTGTAAATTTTTTCATGTCCACAATATATTTATCCTTAAAAATAATAGTCCCAAATTTAAGACCAGAGGATATTAACGAATCACCAGCTAATATATTTAAATTATTGCTAGACAAGTCTCCATAAACATCTTGAGGAGCTATGGACTCATCACCTACTCTACGGTGGCTGCTTATTTGGTGTGTCATATCCGATCTATTCGCTAAACGAAGGGGTATGGACTTACGGTGAACCAGTTAAAAAGTTCAGGGACCCAAAAATGTAATTTGAAAGTTGATGGGCCTCTATGACACGCCACCAAAAGTTAATGGACAAAAAAATACAGTTTGAAAGTTGATGGATCTGGATAATACACCACCAAAAGTTAATGGATCAAAAAATACAATTTGAAAGTTGATGGACCTAGATGATAAACCACCAAAAGTTAATGGATCTACGGTGCATTTTACTCTAGATATTATTATAGATTGTCTCATACAGATATGCTTTGATTTAATTTAGTCTAAACCTAGTATTTAATCCAGTGCACCTTTGTGATGTTAATTTTATGTTTTATATACGAAATTTACATGTCTAGTTTGAAAGGATGGCGTGTTAAAGAGGGTTAGTAAAAAAATGTACTACTTATTTGGATGCTTAATTTTTTTTGAGGAATTAAAAGAGAACTTTGTTATTTTACTCAACAGTCAACACACACAGATCATTTTCTTTTCTGAGCAATGTATGTATTATATTAATAAAACAATAGTGATTGTAGTCTTGATTCTCATTTATATAGGAGGACTATGGAGATTATCAAAATTAGTTATGCAACGGCATGCACCGTTTCCATATCCAAGTAACATGGGTTCCCATCAACCTCAAATTTTCATCCCTCTTCTGATTAACTCTGTTTCCACTGCAGGCACCGCCCCATGCCCTGGGGAGCACCAGATCCGGTCGCTAGGGTACTGGACCCGGTACCCCATGCAAGCTGGCACCGAATCCGCCCACCCAGGCCGCCGCTGCCATGGTCGAGGAGGAAGGAGCCCCGTCGCTGTAGCCGTAGCAGGCGGCCACACCGAGCCCATGCGGCTTGCGAGAGGGCGTTCCCTGCCGGCCTGCTACTGTGCATGCCGCCACCACCGCTGAGCACGATGAAGAGCCCCGCTGTTGCCATCCCGGCAAACTGTGCGGCCCTGCCAACGGCCTGCTCCGGTGGCGGCATGGCAGGAGAGGGGAAGAAGGGGCTGGCGATGGCTATGGTTTGGCCACCACCAGAGTCTCCTGCGTGGGGGGCGACGCAGGGGCACATTTCTTACTATCAAAGCAGCGAGCCTCAACTGCTCCTCAAGCTGGCCACGTCGCCACCGTCGTTTACAGCCCTTCGATCTTCGCTTCGACGTTCAGAAATCGTTTGTTCGACTGTTCTTGTCTGCCAGTTCTGGAGCCTTCGGTCCTTCATTTACTCTCCGTGTCGGTGCTGTGCCCATCCTCATCCTCTCGCCTCTACGCTCCCTCCCTTGCTTGCGAGTCGCCACGCCACTGAGGCGACGGCGCCGGCCGAACTCGGCGGTCGACGGCTGAAAGGTCCTAATGGCTAGAGGGGGGGTGAATAGCCTAATAAAAATGTCTACAACAACACTTAACCAAATAGTTAGACAATTATGAGGCGAAGCAAGTGTTGCGCTAGCCTACTCAAAATGCAAGCCACCTACCACAATTCTAGTTTAGATAGTGTCAATTCACACAAGAGCAATGACACTACCCTATGTTAGTGTGCTCTCAAAGGCTAACTAAAGAGCCACACCAACCAAGCATGCAAGCTCTCACAACTAGCTACACTAAAGAGCTTGTCAAATAGTTTATGGTAAAGTAAAGAGAGTGATCAAGAGGGTTATACCGTCGTGTAGATGAATGAACCAAGCAATCACGAAGATGAATAACAATGATGACCAATCACCTCGGAATCAATGATGAACACAATGATTTTTACCGAGGTTCACTTGCTTGCCGGCAAGCTAGTCCTCGTTGTGGCAATTCACTCACTTAGAGGTTCACGCGCTAATTGGCTTCACACGCCAAACCCTCAATAGGGTGCCGCACAACCAACACAAGATGAGGATCACACAAGCCACGAGCAATCCACTAGAGTACCTTTTGGTGCTCCACCGGAGAAAGGTCAAGAACCCCTCACAATCACCACGATCGGAGTCGGAGACAATCACCACCCTTCGCTCAACGATCCTCGCTGCCACAAGCCGTCTAGGTGGCGACAACCACCAAGAGAAACAAGCGAAATCCGCAGCGAAACACGAATACCAAGTGCCTCTAGATGCAATCACTCAAGCAATGCACTTGGATCACTCCCAATCTCACTAAGATGATGAATTTATGATGGAAATGAGTGGGAGGGCTTTTGCTAAGCTCACAAGGTTGCTATGTTAATGAAAATGTGCAAGAGAGTGAGCTTGAGCCGGCCATGAGGCTTAAATAGAAGCCCCCCACGAAATAGAGCCGTTGTACCCCTTCACTGCACTGAACACGGGCTGATCGGACGCTCCGGTCATATTGATCGGACGCTGGACCTCAGCGTCCGGTCGTGCGATGTGCGCCACGTGTCATCAGCTTCAAACGCTGTTCGTCAAACTTCAACGGCCACGAAGCTGACCTGACGCTCCGGCAAAACTGACCGGACGCAGAAGCCTCAACGTCCGGTCGTTTCCAGTAAGCTCCCTGAGGCGTATTTCTTCGACCGGACGTGTCCGGTCCACCTTGATCGGACATAGACCAGCGTACAGTGCAGACCCGTCAGTTTGACCGGACACAAAAACCAGCATCCAGTGCATCTCAGGTCCAGCGTCCGGTGCTAAACCCTAGTCACTATGTCGCCATGTCAGTTTGACCGGACGCAGAAACCAGCGTCCGGTGCATCTCAGACCCAGCGTCCGGTCAGTTGACCGACGCCAGCATCTTCACGATCAACTCGTTTTCACTTCTAACTTCTTCACCCTTGCTCCAATGAGCCAACCACAAGGATTTGCATTCGGCGCAATAGAAAATAGGCATTCCATTTAGAGAGAGACCCAAACCCATCTCAACCCTGCAAACACCACCTCCTTTGTAGATGTGCCAACACCACCAAGTGTATCACCTTATGCACAAGTGTTAGCATATTTTCACAAATATTTTCAAGGGTGTTAGCACTCCACTATATCCTAAATGCATATGCAATGAGTTAGAGCATCTAGTGGCACTTTGATAACCGCATTCCGATACGAGTTTCACCCCTCTTAATAGTACGGCTATCAAACCTAAATATGATCACACTTTTTAAGTGTCTTGATCACCAAAAACAAAATAGCTCCTATAGTTTATACCTTTGCCTTGAGCTTTTTGTTTTTCTCTTTCTTCTTCTCAAGTTTAAGCCCTTGATCATCGCCATGCCATCACCATTGTCATGCTATGATCTTTATTAGCTTCTCTACTTGAAGTGTGCTACCTATCTCATGATCACTTGATAAACTAGGTTAGCACTTAGGGTTTCATCAATTCACCAAAATCAAACTAGAGCTGTGTACCTGGTTTGTTCACCTTATCTTCTGCCTTTTTTTTCCTTTTCCATATCCTGAATGCAGTAATTGAGTTGGTCCATGCCTGCTGCAATCTATTTTTTTAGTCTACACTCCCAGCTGCTCACAGTATAGTTAGTAACTCCCTAAAGGGCATGGTCTTTACCTCTCTTAACAAAGGCAAGGGGAACTATCTCCCTATGGTTAGGTTTTCTAAATGTCTAAACTGAGAGATCTATGTTTACATCTGCGATTCCATGCTCCGGTCTTGAAAAAATATGTAGACATGTTTAGATCTGCGATTCCATGCTCTGTTCCTTGTGAAAGTAAACTTATATGTACTGGAAAAGTGATATTCTATAGTTCAATGTGCTGAACCATGCATATCAGTTGATGAAAGTGGGGATCGCATTTTAATCTCTGACAATAACCAGCATAGGATCATCATTAGCAACAGCCATGGGATAATTCTAGATTATGCAACCATAGCTTCCTGTTACCTTGAGTTATGATTTTATTTATATGACCACAAGGTTTACATCCATGCAAAGTTATGAATTGCCATTTTTCTTCACTTTGCAGATTGGATCTTCCGTGAACTTTGAGGATTAAGAGTTTGAGTCAGTCAAATTCTTGCACCCACCTTCAACATTTTAGCATGCTGCCGAAGGCTGTCTATTTATTGTGGATTCAGAGGTATTATCCTTAGTAGATTGCTTTCTCCTGTTATTTTTTAACTGTTTAAATCTCCATGATATTTTCTGATCCAATTATGATATGTCTATATTTTCTAGGTTGACCTCTCTTGCTGATCTAGGGGTAGTATTTTGTCAATCCTGTAGAGAACACCTTCCAAGTTCAGTTCATCGTTTGGGTGAGTTATCCTCTTCCTCTGCCTTTCTTACATGTTATCCTGGGAATGACAATGATTTCTGCTAGACACAACACTGATCATGTTCCTTGATCATTGATATGTCCACATCCTTCTTTCTTAGTCCTCCCTATTTTTCAAGACATTTGTAAATTTTAGGTTCTGTGGACGTGTTTCCTGTCTAAAATGATGCAACGTATTTCACATATTAGACAATGTGCATTTGCTGTCCGAAAAGAAGATTGTGAACAAATTTACAAGTAGTTAGTTCTTTGATCTATCATGTGTCCTAAAAAAAAGAACATAGTGAAATCAGAAGAGATTTATTGCTCCATGATATTTTCCGATCCAATTATGATATATATGTCCGTATTTTCTAGGTTGGGCTCCCTTGCTTATCTAGGGGCAACACTTTCTCAATCCGTAGAAAACACCTTCGAAGCTCAGTTCATCGTTTTGGTGAGTTATCCTCTTCCTCTGCCTTTCTTACATGTTATCCTGGAAATGGCAATGATTTCTGCTAGACACAACAGTGCCTCTACATTGTTCCAGTTAACCGGTCACCGCATGTCAAAATTTTGCTGCCTCTTTTAACTTCAGGCATGTATGAACCGCGTTATGGATTCAGTGCTACACATCTCTGCAGACTATACAACATAATAAGTGTTGTCCACCTGCATTTTTTTTCCAACTTAGGTACTTCCTCTCAAATCACTAATTTAGTCTCCACTTATGCTTTGTTTCACTACATTTTATTGAAACACAAGCCACATGGAATCGCAGCTGAACCTCCATCTCAGCAAAACAAAAAAAAGCTCCACTCTCTTGTTCTAATATTTGTTGGACGTAGGTTCCATACCGTGCTTGTCAGCAAATCTAACATTCAACATATGAATTTGGTGTCAACTTTTCAGGTTTGCCTTCCTAGGTCTTAAGATCAGGAATACCGTCAAGATACCCAACGCTTCTTCCTTCACTGTAGCAGCATGAAAAAAGAATAGCCTTCAGATTATTTTCTATACATTGTTTCTATCTATGCCTTTAACTGACGATGACATAATATTATTATATGCTACATAAAATTTCTATTTCAAAGATATCTTTTCCAACTGCTCCAAAAAAAAGGCCACGTATTAGTTGTTGTGTCATAATGGGCATGTATTAGCTGCTGCTGTGATAGTTCCCCAAAAGATACAGGCCTCCTAATTGTTGACGAAAAGTTAAGTACACACATCTATCTTCGTATGACAAGTTAATTAAAATTGTGGTTGCTCTATAGCTAATGCTCTTGTGTTCGAACCGGCATATTTGTGGGGTTTTGAATCATATATATATATATATATATATATATATATATATATATATATATATATATATATATATATATATATATATATATGCTGGTGAATATAGCAAGTTTTACTTTTTGTTACTGCCCTTGCATAGGATATGTGTACCTGCATAGGATATTCTTTCCTAATTTCTAAAAAAAAGTTATACACCTGCATAGGATATGTGCACCTTCTTCTAACCTAAAGTGGTTTTTTCTGGTTTGCTATGTACTTAATCTATTCTGATTGGTTAGGGACTATGATTCATATTGCATTGCTACAATACATGATTCAGAAGGTACATCCTGATCAATGTCTACCGGCTACTGTTGCCTTGGCGATTCTTATGCTGAGTCCACAGTCATGAACAAAACGAGAGTGGTAAATGTTTTTGTGATTATTTGGCGTCACAGTTATGGTTTAAGCTATGCAGCACTTCTAATTGTCCATCTCATCTTTTTCAGGTGTCCAAGAAATAAAAAACCACAGATGCGAACTCTGCCGAAAACGGACTCATCTGACCATAGGTACTTGCATTTAGTTTACTTTTGTTGTGCTTCCTACAACCTTACAAAATGGCCAGTCTCGGCTTCCTTCCAAGTTTCACTCTATACTTCGTTATCTGCAGTCCAAAGTTAGGCGAAAGAAAGGCTTAGGTTCCTATATGTATCATCATTTTTTCCATTCACTCAGATTATGAATATCCATAAGTACTTCATGGTATATCTCAAACCAATGGTTTAGGTTCCTATATGTATCGTCATTTTTTTCATTCACTCAGATTATGAATATCCATAAGTACTTCATGATATATCTCAAACCATAAGTACTTCATGATATATCTCAAACCAATTCAGTCTCTGCATTTGTAACTGCACGTGCGCGCGATGGTGCGAGCCCTTTCACCAGTCTATATTAAACTCCTAATATTATTTCCATCCAAAGATTAAACATATTTTTTGCCTGCGCCTTAATCAGGCGATTTGCCGGCGCGCGCGAGGGCGCGCGTCATGGACTAGTAGGGGATAAGACCAAAAGGACCTGGCTTGAATCTAGGATGGTCGACTTAGGGGGTGTTTGGTTTCACGGACTAAATTTTAGTCCCTGTCACATCGGATGTTTGATACTAATTTAGAGTATTAAATATAGACTAATTACAAAACTAACTGCACAGATTGAGACTAATTTACGAGACGAATCTATTAAGCCTAACTAGCCCATGATTTGACAACATGGTGCTACAGTAAATATATGCTAATGATTGGTTAATTAGGCTTAATAGAATCACCTCGTAAATTAGTCTCCGTCTATGTAATTAGTTTTATAATTAACTCATGTTTAGTTTTTCTAATTAACATCTAAACGTCCGAGTCTCTGTAACCGAACACCCCTTTAAGCAACCACATCTTTAAGTCCATTTTCACACGTAGTTCGTTTTCATATGTAGTTCGACTAAGTGGTTTGCTTCTCGGAATAGATTTTTAGAGATGGTTAATTGCATCTGAAAATACATTTCTAGAAACGGTTGCTTAGCCGGACGTGCAAAGAACCAATTCCCACGGGCCCTTGGTTAGAGGCAGGCCAAGCAACCATCTCTCGAAGTTAATTTTGGCTGCATGTACAAATCGTTTTCCAGTACCGATGACGATGCCATTTTTTCAGCCATGAGAAATGAAATATAAAGTATATTATTGGTTGTCAAAGTGTGGTCTTGAAGACTATTTTCATGTTCTGGTGATTAATTAGAATCGGGTTAAGTGAACTAGCATTTACGGAGTATATTGAATTTACAGTACAGATAAAATGGTCTTAATAAATCAAAAGAAGTGTTAGGTAAAGATCCATTGATAAAACAGAAACTAAAACCAAAGTGAGGCTAGGAATAATCTTGCGGAATCCTATAGAGATGATTTCACAGGAGATGCATGTTTATCCAGCGACTGGTGCTCAACTAATATGCTTGATTTATTGTCCTTGATTGGTAGAATCTGTTGCGCACATCCGTGGGTGGCAAATTTATGCTCGCTATTTTTTAGCAGAAAAGGGCAATCACTAGTGGAATGGATCAAGATATTAGTTTGTAGGGTGCTTAAAGGTGGAGCAGGGAAATATTTAGGTCATCTGATCCATTGCTTTTCTCTCTTTTACATCAAGCTCTAGAATTTTCCTGATGTTCTAGAACCGCTTTAGTACTCTGCGGTATACAGGTCTTAAATAAAGCACAAAAGTATACCCTATTCTCAAAATCAGTGAAATAAAACATGCACATGGATAATATGGCTAAGCAGTAAGAAGCATTGCATTTTGAATATGATTACCTCAGCTGTCATTTGGTCTGTTTGGAAACTTAGAAATGACCTCTGTCTTCAGAGAATTGGCTGGAGAAGCAAGGAAATGCTCCTTTTTAGGATTTCTGGGCTTTTACTGAACTGGATGATTCTTTGTCCAACCGACAAGAAGGATTTGCTGATGGAGTACATCGACAAGATCAAATCAGCAGCAGGCAAGACCCTCTGGCTCCCTTATGTGAACCAAAGCATCACCTAAAGTTCCACAGAGGAGATGTTGAAGATGTGGCCTAGAAGCACAAGTTGCCTGAAGATCCAGTGACTGAACTGAAGCTAAGGGAGATGCCCTGGTGGAGTTCGCTGAACATCTCGCTTAACTTGGCGTGAAGATATGTTGGTTATAGTGCCTTGGCGGAGTTAGCTGTTAGTTACATCTTTAGAATTTTCAGTCTGTTTCAATTGTGGTTGGCTTAGTCAGCGGCGGATCCAAAGGGGGGGCTGGGGGGGGGGGGCTCCAGCTCCCCCTAATTTCTTGATTTCAAGCCTAATCACTGTAGCAAAAGCTTGATTTCACCATTAAATCTTCATGCAAATCAACATCTCCATTGTTTTAGCCCCCCCTTATCCTGCATCGTGCATCCGCCACTGGGCTTAGTCCTGGTGGACGCTTTTCTGGATTAAAACTCCTGTGCTATAATAACTCGTGGTCTTTTGTGTTAAGTTCATTTAGGATCTCTAGCAGTAGATCTAGGGTTCGTTTCTTTGAATACGGGATGAACAGAGAGGAAAGAACGGAGAGATGAGGAGAGGGGTGCTGGTGTTGAACCTGAGCCCTCGGAGGGAGTCGTGGAGCTGGCCATGTCAGCTTCGGTGATGGAGGCAGCACACAGGCAGCGACAGGTGGAGTAGAGGTGGCACGGATGTCGATGCAGTGCAGACGGGCGGCGTAGCAGTGACGACGGCGAAGTCAGTGGAGCTTCCCATCGCTAGCTGCGCGCCCTCTTAGATCGGTCTAGGGTTTGTCGGTGGGGTTTGCGGCTCACGATGAACCTCGTACCTCGAGCCGCCGGCCCCCACCTCTATATATAGCGCAGTACGACGGGGGCCCACCAACCATGTAGGGTTGGGCGCCCCCGATCAGGGCGCGTGACCAAGGCCCAATAGGCCGTTGGACTTATTGGTTGGGAGATCAATCTAACATTCTCCCCCTTGATCTCACTATTACTTTTATCTTTAAACTTTAAACTTCAATCCTTTTATCCTTACTCATTTCTTCACAGATGGTGCATAGAGCATGTCTCATCGTCACGGTCAATCGCCGATAGATTTAACAGCTACAATGCACGTCTCTGATCTGAAATAGTTACTTTAACTTTTGGGCCCTTTATAGTCCAGGAATCATAGGCTTTCCCTTAAACCCATGTCGGCTACATGTTCTCTGAACACGTTCGGTGGTAAGCCTTTTGTAAGCGGATCCGCGAGCATCTTTTCGGTACTTATATGCTCAAGAGTTATCATTTGATCCCGGACTTTATCCTTCGCAACATAATACTTTATGTCAATGTGTTTGGCAGCACCACTTGATCTATTGTTGTGAGCATACTGTACTGCTGGATTATTATCACAGTATAACTTCAGTGGTCTATTGATGTCGTCAACCACCTTCAAACTGGGTATGAACTTCTTTAGCCAGTTCACCTGCCCTGTTGCCTCATAACACGCTACAAACTCGGCATATATTGTGGACGATGTAGTGACGGTTTGCTTTGAGCTTTTCCATGAAATAGCTCCCCCTGCGAGAGTGAACACATATCCAGACGTAGATTTTCTATTATCTCCCACATGATCAGAATCTGAATATCCCACTATATGGAGTGAATCAGATCATCTATATGTCATCATGAGGCCTTTCGTTCCTTGCAAATAACGCAAGACTTTCTTTACCAATTTCCAGTGTTCTATTCCAGGATTGCTCTGGAATCTGCCAAGTAACCCGGTAACAAATGCCAAGTCAGGGCGCGTACACACTTGAGCATATTGCAAGCTTTCGACAGCTGAAGCATATGGAACTATTTTCATTTGATCGATCTCATATTTGTTCCTGGGGCATTGAAAATCCCCATATCTGTCGCCCTTGACTATAGGAGCAGGTGAGAGACTACATTTGTGCATACTGAATTTCTTTAAGACTTTTTTTATGTATGCCTTTTGTGACAGTCCTAATACCCCTTTACTTCTATCTCAGTGAATCTCGATCCCTAGAACGAACGAAGTTTCACTAAGATCTTTCATATCAAATTTTGAGGACAAAAACTTCTTTGTTTCCAGTAGTAGACTGACATCACTACTAGAAAGTAAGATATCATCCACATACAAGATAAGGAAGATAAACTTCCCATTCTTAAACTTTGCGTAGACACAATTGTCCTCAATATTATCTTTAAACCCAAAATTCTTTATTGTCTGATCAAACTTCAAGTACCACTGTCTTGAAGCTTGTTTTAATCCATAAATGGATTTCTTTAGGCGGCATCCTAAACATTCTTTTCCTTCCATGACAAAACCTTTCGCTTGTGCCATGTAAACATTTTCTTTTAAGTCTCTGTTGAGAAATGCCGTCTTTACATCCATCTGATGTAATTCTAAATCGTAATGTGCCACTAATGCCATTATGATTCTGAATGAATCCTTACATGATACTGGAGAAAATGTCTCATTGTAATCAATCTCTTCTCTTTGTGTAAAGCCTTTTGCCACAAATCGGGCTTTATATCTCTCTATATTCCCTTGAGAGTCAAGTTTTATTTTGTAGACCCATTTATAGCCTACTGTTTTGGCTCCTTTAGGAATTATCTCCAAATCCCAAACTTTATTTGCATTCATTGATCTCATTTCATCTTCCATGGCCTCAAGCCACTTTGATGAATGACCACTTTTCATGGCTTCTTCAAATGAGGTGGGATCATCCTCCATTTAAAATTCTTCAGTGTTGTACACTTCATAATCAGCAGGAATAGTTGATTTTCTGACTCTTTGAGACCTTCTAGGGGCCTCCTCAATTGACACATTTTCTGTTTGAGGCTGTTGTTGCTCCCCCTCATGTGTGGCAATAGTTTCTATAGGATCCTGAGGAACAGGTTCCTCATCATCATTCATTATTGCCACAGGCGGGATAACAACAGGTGCTGGCACCATAGTATCTTGTACTATCGGTGTAGTAATAACAGGTAGTGAGAAAAATAACTCATGAATGATCGGAGTGGGTGCATACACCCGCTTCTCTTCAAGGTCAATTTCTCGAGCTACCATGCTCCCCCTAATCATTTCATCCTTTAGGAAGACAGCGTGTCTCGTTTCCACAAACTTTGTATATCTGTTAGGACAGTAGAAACGAAAACCTTTTGACTTTTTTGGGTAGCCAATGAAATGGCAACTCACTGTTTTGGGATCTAGCTTCCCAATGTTTGAGTTAAAAACTTTAGCCTTAGCAGGGCTCCCTCACACACGCAAGTGGTTAAGTGAGGGTACTCTTCCTGTCCACAACTCATACGGTGTTTTGGGCACCGACTTACTTGGTACTCTATTGAGAATATGAATGGCGGTTTTTAATGCCTCCATCCACAGACTTATCGGTAAAGTGGAGTAACTTATCATACTACGCACCATATCCATCAGGGTACGATTACGCCTTTCAGCTACTCCATTCTGCTGAGGTTTGCCCGGTGTTGAATACTAGGCGACTATACCATTCTCCTGTAAGAACCTTGCAAAAGATCCAGGAATTTGTCCATATGAGGTATGTCGACCGTAGTACTCTCCCCCACGGTCAGACCTGACTATCTTAATCTTTAAATCATGCTGATTTTCAACTTCTGCTTTAAATATTTTGAATTTATCCAACGCTTCTGTTCTTTCTTTAATTGGATAAATATAGCCAAAGCGAGAGTAATCGTCTGTGAATGTTATGAATGAATCATAACCATCCACACTTTTCACAGGAAAAGGACCACATATGTCTGTGTGAATAATTTGTAGAATTCCTGCGCTTTGTTTGGCATCTTTCTTAATTTTCTTTACATACTTTCCTTTTATGCAATCTCTACATTGTTCTAAATCTGAGAGCTCTAATGGAGAAAAAATATCATTCTTAACTAGTCTTTCTATTCTCCCTCTCGAAATATGGCCTAAACGACAGTGCCATAATTTCGACAACGCATCGTGAGCTCTCTTTCGTTTTCTGTGTGCATTGTTCGATGAGGATACATTCTCATTCACATCACATACGAAATTCACATTTTCACGAAGTGATAACAAATAAAGCTCGTCTTGTCAGAAGGCAAGACCAACACATTTATTATTAAACAATATCTGACATTTGCCATTTCCAAAATGGCAATCATAACCATCATGGTCCAACTTTGATACACTAATCAAGTTTCTTTGCAAAGAAGGTACATAAAGAAAATCTCGAAGAAAAAGTATGAAGCCATCAGCAAGCTCTAGAGGAAGATCGCCAATGACCTCAACATCTGCTTGTACTCCATTTGCGACTTTAATGAAACTTTCGCTTCTTTGCAAAGTTCTCATCGAACGAAATCTCTGTAATGAATTAACAACATGAATAGTTACGCCTGAATCAATCCACCAAGTAAATTTTGAAAACTTTACATACAAGGATTCATTTATAAATGTAATGATGTTCTCACCTTTATTTTTTATAATCATCTTTAAGAAATCGGGACAATTCTTTTTATAATGTCCCATCTTCTTACAGTAGAGACACTGGTCTTTATCCACTGGGAATTGCTTGTTCTGAGACGGTTGCATGGGACCTTTTCCAGATGACTTGGAGGAAGAACTGTTATTATAGTTCTTTTTCTTATCTTTTAGGTAGTTGACAGTACCACCTTGTGAAATTTTTATTCTTTTCTCCTCCTGCACACACATGGCTATGAGCTTTTCTAAATCCCATTTTTCAGGTTGTATGTTGTAATTAACAACAAAGGTGTCAAATTCTTTGGGCAAAGAAGCAAAAATCAAATGAATAAGAAACTCATCCTTGAGTGCCAAATCCATTGGTTTGAGCTTAGATGCTAGATTGCTCATTCTCAGTATGTGCTCTCTAATGCCACTGCCACCACCAGAGTACCTTTCTGTTACCAGCTGCTTGATCAGCTGGGTTGCATATGTCTTTGAAGAGCCAGTGAACTGACTCTTTATTCTTTCTAGGTACTCTGTGACCGTGTCACAGTCTGGAATTGAACCCACTATTGCAGGCTCAATTGTATTCTTTATCACAGCCAAGCATTTCTTATTGGCTGTGACCCACTTTCTGTTTTTTAGATCAAAAGACATCTTTACGGGAGCAAAGTCCCACTCTCTGTTCTGCCATGCAGCATCAGTCTCATCAGTTTCCCTCACCGGTGCCACAGGTTCTCTGGGGCACGGTGTGGTAACAACCTAGTCCACCTCAGCGAGGATGAAAGCCAGGTCCATCTTTTTCTTCCACTCAATATAGTTATCACCTTTTAGAGTGGGGATCTCTTTGATACAACTCATCAAGTTGTATCCTCCTGAAAACACAATTCAAATAGTGTGAGAATACAAATAATAACAACAATAATTGCATGCCTTAGTTTAACGTTGGTCAAAATTAAAACATACAATTATTTTATACATTAAATCTACATCACCGTTGGGCAGAAATAGAAATAATGCATAATCATTAAAATTATAATATTGCTATTAACAACGTTGGTCAGAAAATAACAATATCATAATCAACTCATATTTATCTCTTGTCTCTTAAAATCAAATTCTCCCGTTGGTTCGAATTTAATTAAAAGTCCATAATTACTTTAAATACGCAGCGGAAACATTAACATTCAATAATCATTTTCCTATTTTCCAGAAGCAACTTTACTATTTACTAAACAAAAAATATCGTTGGATAAATTTTGTACAGAAAATTATCATAAAAATTCAATTCAAATTGATCAAATTGTTTTCTGGAAAATAAGAAAATCAAAAAACTATGACTGTACTATTTGTTTGGCCATTTCGGCCCAATCCAGCAACAGTGCGCGCGGCCCAGCGAAATGCGGCCCATGGCCTACGGCTGCAGCGGCTTTCAGCGCGCTCCCCCGCGCCCAGGCCGCAACCTGGGCCTGGGCCGGGATTTCGGCCGAGCAGCATCGCCCGCCTAGGCCAAAAGAGGCCCGAGCCCTCCTGGCCGTTGATCTCAGGGCAACGAGATCCGACGGCACAGCACATATTTCGGAGGAATAAAATCGGTAGCAGCGACGATCCCCTGAAACCCTAACCTCCATTTCACTTTAGCTTTTCCTCAGCGTAGCCGTGGTGGCCAGAGGATGGTGGCGCCGCCGCCCGGCCACCTCGCCGGTGAGGTGATGCCCCGCCGCAGTAGATCCGCATCCCCTCCCTCATTTCTTTCTCCCGTTCCTCTCTCCACCCAGCACCGCTCGTGGAACAGCCGCAGCAGCAGCCGTCCGCGGTGGCCAAGGAAGAAGAAAAGGAGGGGCTCCGCTCAGTGCCCTCTCGCCGGCGTGCGTGCTCGCCCTAGGCTGAGCACGCTGCCATCGAGGGGCCGCATGGTGGTGCCCTTTTGCCATGACCGCGGCGGATCTCGGCTCTGTCCCGCGCGCAGAGGCGGCGCGGTCCCATTCCCGCACCATGGCGGTGACGACGGTGGGAGAGAGAACCCGGGTAGGATCCCTTCCCCTCCATCCTTTCTCTGTTCATGCTAGGGTTAGGGTTTTGATTGGATTTTGGATGCTTTTCTGATTTGAAATCAGTTCTTTTTCTTTCTCAGTCAGTCACCGAGCGGGCGCCGGATCCCGGCGAGCTGTGCCCCCGGTCGGCCTATCTTTTCCCCACGCGCTGGCGTGACTGTAGTGCCGTGCAACTGCGAGGTAGGCTACCCTCTTCCCTTTCTTCCCCTTCCTGGGTTAGGGTTAGGGTTTGGATGGCCACTGTTTTCTTTTTCCCCGATTTGATTTCTTCTCGGGTAACTTTTCTTTTCTTTTCCCGAACCTGATTTAGAGTTAGGGTTCAATTTTCTCTTCTTCCCCGATCCAGATCTACGACTAGGCAGGCGTCTGATACCATTGTTAAGTTCATTTAGGATCTCTAGCAGTAGATCTAGGGTTCGTTTCTTTGAATACGGGATGAACAGAGAGATGAGGAGAGGGGTGCTGGTGTTGAACCTGAGCCCTCGGAGGGAGTCGTGGAGCTGGCCATGTCAGCTTCGGTGATGAAGGCAGCGACGGGTGGAGTAGAGGTGGCACGGACGTCGATGCAGTGCAGACGGACGGCGTAGCAGTGACGATGGCGAAGTCAGTGGAGCTTCCCGTCGCTGGCTGTGCGCCCTCTTAGATTGGTCTAGGGTTTGTCGGTGGGGTTTGCGGCTCACGGTGAACCTCGTACCTCGAGCCGCCGCCCCCCACCTCTATATATAGCGCAGTGCGACGGGGGCCCACCAACCATGTAGGGTTGGGCGCCCCCGATCAGAGCGCGTGACCAAGGCCCAATAGGCCGTTGGACTTATTGGTTGGGAGATCAATCTAACATTTTGATGTTAATTGAAAGGCGGGGGCGAATGTCCTTGAACTCTAAAAAAAAATATCAAGTGTCCACTACACAAGATATTTTTAAGTGCTTTCGAATTTTATAGTAGATTGAGGTAATTCAGGGAGATACTGCTCATCAGGGCCTAATTAAAAGTAATATCTTTGTTAGGTGACCATACCAGCTATTGATTCTCCATCGAGTCTCTTGTCTAGTTGTCTTAGTCTTCTACTTCAGCTCAGACCTACCCGTATTGTTTTTCTTCTCCACAGGGACATGGCCACACAGACACAGCCGTGTAGGATGTGTAGGTAACCCAAAACCCACTCTCCGAGGAAATTTGAGCCTCGCCCCCAAACCCGTATAAGAGTAAGTACAACAATTGTTTTATAGTCAAGCTAGTTAGCATTTTTGTTGATGTGAATAAGAAAAAAAAGGAGGAGAGAGAATAGATCTTGGCTCTTGTGCAAGAAACAAGCTCAGCACGGAAACATAGGCAATGGTGGGTCTCAATAGGGATGTATGTGAGGAGGAATAGGAAAAAGAATGAAAACGTATAATAATATACAAAGTTTGTAGACAAATAGAAGACTAACTATTGTATAGCTTAGCTCTTATAACTTGATTTATAGCCATGCACTTGGCTCTATTATTGACATTGCTCTAATGTAGGATGTGTATGTAATTATTAATCTTTTCAACATCAGCATTAATCAGGATGCACCATGATCATTTTATCTTTCATATATTATATGGACACCAACTAATAATTATTGAATCACGGTGAGTGAAGTCATGCACCCACAATTAACTGAAGTTGAATCATCCTTGTAGGTTACTGAGTCATCCCATGCTGAAAATGAAGCTTTTGGTTCTCATAATAGAGATTGGCAAGTTGGCAACTAAGGCAATGGCAACAACATTAATCTGGAATGAAAAGGCAAAGCGTACAGTTAACCTCTTTTGTGTAGTTAGTATTATACTCCTCTGGACTCAATATAGCTAGGAGATAGACTTGTGTAATATGTGAACACATAGTATAGGAGGATGTCATGTTGTCGAATTCCCAATGCCGGGACCAGCTAATATGTACAGATCAAGCACAAACATTTGTATTTGTGGCGGTCAGATTCGAATTTGAATTATATATATATATATATATATATATATATATATATATATATATATATATATATATATATATATGTGGTCAGATTTGAATTTGAATTTTTTTTTGCTTACAAATACACACAGCAGGGGCGGCTGGTGATACAGCCGCCCTTATAGAAGTCCACTACAGAGGCGGCTGATATTACCAGCCAGGGCACTGCAGGGGCGGTCAGGAAACCGCCCCTACAGAGGCACCCTCTGTAGGAACACCCTGGGAAGGGCGGCTGGCGCAGCCGCCCCTACAGAGGCTCTAGAACCGCCCCTACAGTTAACTTCTGTAGTAGTGTATAACCGCTTTAGTACTCTGCGGTCTACAGGTCTTAAATAAAGCACAAAAGTATACCCTATTCTCAAAATCAGTGAAATAAAACATGCACATGGATAATATGGCTAAGCAATAAGAAGCATTGCATTTTGAATATGATTACCTCAGCTGTCATTTGGTCTGTTTGGAAACTTAGAAATGACCTCTGTCTTCGTAGAATTGGCTGGAGAAGCATGAAAATGCTCCTTCTTAGGATTTCTGGGCTTTTACTGAACTGGATGATTCTTTGTCCAACCGACAGGAAGGATTTGCTGATGGAGTACATCGACAAGATCAAATCAGCAGCAGGCAAGACCCTCTGGCTCCCTTATATGAACCAAAGCATCACCTAAAGTTCCACAGAGGAGATGTTGAAGATGTGGCCTGGAAGCACAAGTTGCCTGAAGATCCAGTGACTGAACTGAAGCTAAGGGAGATGCCCTGGTGGAGTTCGCTGAACATCTCGCTTAACTTGGCGTGAAGATATGTTGGTTATAGTGCCTTGGCGGAGTTAGCTGTTAGTTACATCTTTAGAATTTTCAGTCTGTTTCTATTGTGATTGGCTTAGTCCTGGTGGACGCTTTTCTGGATTAAAACTCTTGTGCTATAATAACTCATGGTATTTTGATGTTAATTGAAAGGCCGGGGCGAATGTCCTTGAACTCTAAAAAAAAATATCAAGTGTCCACTACACAAGATATTTTTAAGTGCTTTCGAATTTTATAGTAGATTGAGGTAATTCAGGGAGATGCTGCTCATCAGGGCCTAATTAAAAGTAATATCTTTGTTAGGCGACCATACCAGCTATTGATTCTCCATCGAGTCTCTTGTCTAGTTGTCTTAGTCTTCTACTTCAGCTCAGACCTACCCGTATTGTTTTTCTTCTCCACAGGGACATGGCCACACACACACACACAGCCGTGTAGGATGTGTAGGTAACCCAAAACCCACTCTCCGAGGAAATTTGAGCCTCGCCCCCAAACCCGTATAAGAGTAAGTACAGCAATTGTTTTATAGTGAAGCTAGTTAGCATTTTTGTTGATGTGAATAAGAAAAAAAAGGAGGAGAGAGAATAGATCTTGGCTCTTGTGCAAGAAACAAGCTCAGCACGGAAACATAGGCAGTGGTGGGTCTCAATAAGGATGTATGTGAGGAGGAATAGGAAAAAGAATGAAAACGTATAATAATATACAAAGTTTGTAGACAAATAGAAGACTAACTATTGTATAGCTTAGCTCTTATAACTTGATTTATAGCCATGCACTTGGCTCTATTATTGACATTGCTCTAATGTAGGATGTGTATGTAATTATTAATCTTTTCAACATCAGCATTAATCAGGATGCACCATGATCATTTTATCTTTCATATATTATATGGACACCAACTAATAATTATTGAATCACGGTGAGTGAAGTCATGCACCCACAATTTTACCACCACACTTACAACCTGTCTGGATTGCAGTATGGTTCCATCCAGAATCAGTTGATCCAGAATCTGGAGGGCAGAAGGCCAAGAAGATCGGTTTGGTGCCGCACCGATTCAATCCTTGATGATTGGTTTGCCAAACAATATTGTTAGGTTCCAATGATTCCGCATGGCTCCGTTTGTCAATCCAAATGCATCCCTTGAGTACTTGTCTATTCTCCATCTTTATCTTATATCGGAGTACTCCTCAGTCCTCACTCCCCTTAGTGGAATTATTGTTTACAGGAAAAACATTTTTATCTGCTTGCAACTTGTGCATTTTATCTCCTCCCGTCAAAATTAATTGCCGCAGATATTAATTAGGAAAATTAATTAATTATAGTTAAGGGTAGTTTAGTACTTCTGCGCTTAATCTCTGACTCCCTAACCCAATTCCATAGAAGCTGCTCCGTGCGTCGCGACTCGCAAGATATCGCTGCTCCCTGCGCCGCCGCCTCGCCGCCTCCCTGCTCGCCGGCTCGTCGCCTGCCTCGCCGCCAATCGCGTCGGCGCAGCCCTCACCACCGCGTCTCCCTAGGGTCGCCGCACACCTTGCCCTAGGGCCGCGGCCCCCTCACCACCACCACGCGCCTCCCTAGGCTCGCCACCGCCCACCTGTGTGGGTCACCGCCGGCTGCCTGCTGCAATAAATATATAATGCTACATGTATGATATCTCTGCCTTTGCCTACTCCTCATCTGCATCAGTGTCAATCACTAGATTCATCTTCCATCATTTTGGCAATAGGTAGAAGCGTGAAAAATTATCAATTCCATGGATCTTAAATCCCTAGCTTGATTAAATTATCTGTTTAGGCTGTAAGTGAATCGTTACTAGATGTAGTGAGTTGATGAAAATTCAATAGAGGAGGGCATTGGCAGAGATATGAGTGCTCTCAGATGCAGAATGATTAAGTAGCACAGGAATTAGAAAGATACCATCTGAAGTGAATTGAGCAGCTAACCCCCTTTGCTTGTTGGCTGTGTAAATGTACAGAGACATACATGCGTGTACGATCGTTCACTAAGAAAAAAGGGTTAAGGTACAAATCTTTATGAGAGCATCATCATTAGTGTTGCGGTGCAATTTTGTTGTTTTCAGTTGTCGCATGGATGAGTTAGTGGTTCTGCGTGTTAGTTATTAAATGGCAGATTCAGCTACTCAAACCTTAGCCTTGTACATTGATGTAATGCTCATGGTCTTCTTGTAAGAAGAGATTAATGTTGCCAAAGTGATCTAGATATATAATGCTCCTCCACTCCAGTGGCTTCTGTAATTTAGCCTGGCAACTTTAGCTGGTCTGTTAGCCTTCCAAGTTTCATTCACAAACCATATTGAGGTATTGAGGATTATACTAATTGGTCTTTCGAGCTAGCTTACCCTGATTACATGTAAGCATGTTAGATTCGAACTGTTGTCGAATCCATGTTGTCAAGGAGCATGTGCCATCATCTTGTACTTAGTGGTCAAAGGGTATGCAAGTTTATCTAAAATTTTTCTTATTCAGATTTGTTTGCTTCAAAGCTACTCTTAATTATGAAGTACAGCTGCACTGTGTCTTCACAAAAGTAGTTGCAGGACTTGTGTGCTCGGTAATTAAAAGGCTTTGTTAATCAGAGTTTGCAGAATTCAACAGTCAAGATTAGAATTCCTTTCTGCCATGTTAAATATATCCTAATGCTAGTTGCATATTATGACTAGTTCCTCAATTTTTAAACTGAGCAGTTAACTTATGTTCTGCTAATTCAAGTTGGATCTGTTAATTGAGTCTCTTTTTTTCTTCCAAGCTGGTAGTACAAAATATGTAACTGCATAATTATTTGGCTTGTGACTGTAGTCACTGATCAGTTAGTTCCATGATGTTTGCAACAACTTGGCAGGTGCAGTAGGAGCATATATCTTCGATTAATTTATCTGAAATGTTGCTTTCATGCGCTGCATCGTCTTGTATGTCTCCATGACTTTGATGTCTCGGACATACTGTTAGTTAACCTTCCTTTCCGTTTTCTTTTCAGTTGTACCGGCCCTTCTTCCTCTGGAGTCCAGGCTATGTGATTCCTGGAGCCCACTGAAGATTGCTACCTTCCTCTATTTACAAGCCGTGTAGCGATCCTACTGCCTAGATTTGTTTTGTGTGATTCCTCACAATTTAGTGGAAAATTCAATCCTTGATGTAAGACATGCACCGAACTTGTAAATGTCAATTTCAGTGTGATTCACCTGGCAGCTAAACTAAACTGTGTTCAGCTATAAAATACTCTAATCCTTTATGCTTGTGCGTGTATGATGTAGTCATTAGTAAGTCTGAAGTTCTTGATTCTTGATGCAACATACATCCAGAGCAGAAAGAATGCAACCCTTAAGTGCAGCAGAATTACCTGATACACCTACTTGGTGTGTTACATTTAGCGCCGCAGGTGAGCACAATATCTGCCGCGGCAGGATCCCCAAATATCCGTTGATAACATGAACCCGTTACCGACGCCTCTGAAACAAGAAGCAAAGTGATGCGCTGCTTAAGCATCACCTAATTTAGAGGGAACTTTATTTTTCTCTAAATTCATTACGGCGCCATGATGTTACAACTCCAATTAACAAAATGTTACTCGTATTGTCTCAATCCTGGTAGTTGCCAGCTCATTTGCAGAGCCCGAGTGAAACTAGTTAGACTGTCTTTAACAACAGCGACCCAAATTACGAGACACATTCGTCCTTTAGGTAGCGCTATAGACAAATGGTTCAATATCTATTTTTGGTCTTCTCCAACAACAAAACCCAAAAGACAACCATTTTTTATAAATGGATCTCCAGGAGAGAGGATACTCAGATTTAAGTTATGTCTCTCCTGGCACCCAAAATAGGTCTTACATATAAATACTCTGTTGGAGGCTATAGATTGTGCCTTAACAGGCCTCAGAGACAGCCTTTACTTACATGATAACTGAGGACTATGGAATGTATCATAGAAATTAAAAGAGAACCCTCACATTTGCCTCAGCTGCAGGGCCAATATTTCCATTAATCGGATACACAGACCAAGAATAATAATCTGTCTAGGGAACGAAGGTTCAAGCTCGAATGTCTGTGTAACCAGAGATTGCCAACAAATTCAACCAAAAGAAGCCAGACAAGCTAAATCACAAGAGATATACGTGATAGGTGCATCCAATGTACTAACACACAGTAGTAGACAGCTCCAATACTATTGACACAGGTCATTGTGTTCATGAATCTTCAATTGACATGCAGTAGCAGCAGATACTCTTTAAAAGTTAAGAATTGAAAGCTCAAGGCGGATGCGTGGAGCTGAAGCTTGGCCATAGCCTACGACGCTTGCTTGCTCGCCTAGACCTGGAGGTTGGAACTGGAGCCGACGACCCGAGCTGGAGCAGCAGCCGCTACCGCTCACCTCGGATGCGCATGCGCCGACGCCCGAGCTGGAGGCCTGGGGCATCTGCCGCCGGAGCTGGACCAGAGCTCGTGAGCCGGTGAGCCCCCGCGCGCTAGGAGAGGGAGAGAGGTGCGGAGCCTGCCCACCGGGGGCCGCGCTGGTGAGCCCTGCCTCGCCGCCTCCCAGGTCGCCGGCTCGACGATAAACGAGAGAGAGAGAGAGCGCGCGGAGGAGATGAGAAGCAGTTTCTTTTCTGGATTCAGAGAAGCAGCTCGTGAGACAGTTAAAATACTGTTATATCCTTCAAATTTGTTTAGAAACCAGCTTCGGGTCCACTTTTTTTTTTCCGGGCCCATCACTTAACATCATGTTCGGTTGGCTGGTTCGTGAAGAAGTACTGCTGGCTGGTTTGTGTGAGAGAAAAATAATGTTCCGGCTGAAAATTTACGATCGTTTACGACAAGCCACAGCCAAACGAACAGGCTGTTAGTTCCTCCTATCTAGTTTTTTTGGAACTGCTAGCGCCTGGACGTCCGGATGTCCGATCCGGGCGCTAGCGTCCGGACGCTCGCGCTGATGCCCCTGCATGTGCGCCCGCCCGCAACCAAACCGCCCCCAGACGCATGCATGGGAGCCGCTTCCATCGAATGCCCCCACGCATGACCCGACACGCCCACACCTCGCGCTTCCGCACCTTATCCCCATCCCCATTCCCATCTCCATCTGTTTGCCTCGCCCCCGCAGGAGATTCCACTGTGTGCCGTCCGTCCCCCAGCCATCCCATCCCACCACACCGCCCGTCCCCCATCCCGCCGCGCCGCCCGTCCCCCGCCATCCCGTCGCCCCGCTCATCCCCCCGCCGCGTCCACGCTAGGTGTGTCGCATCCTCACCGTGCTCCCGTTAGAAAAATTGTTTGTAACATCAAACAAAGTGCAATGCGAGATCAAACATCAGAACAAGTCTACAGCAACATCAGAACAAAAGCGACTGCAACAAAAAGAACAAAGCTACTGCAATACGAGATGCAACATCAGAAAAAAAGACTAATGCAACCAAGAAGAATTACTCGTTGCAACAGCAAAACAACGCTACTGCAACAACAGAAACAAAAAAGGAAATGCGAGATGCAGCATCAGAAAAAAAAGACTAATGCAACAAAGAAAATTTACTTGTTGCAACAGCAAACCAAAGCTACTGCAATAAGAGAAACAAAGCGCGATGCGAGATGCAACATAAAAAAAGACTAATGAAACAAAGAAAAAATTACTTGTTGCAACAGCAAAACAAGCCTACTGCAACAGACCTCCCCGGAACCCTAGCCACCGCCGCGTCCCTCAGATCCGGATCTAGAGGAGGAGGAGGAGAAGAAGGAGGATAGCTCAGATCCAGAGGAGGAGTAGTAGGAGGAGGATGGCTCAGATCCAGAGAAGAACCCACCTACCTTGCCGGAAGCCGTCGCCGTCATCCTCCTCTCCGGTGACATGGAGGTCGCGGAGCGAGGGAGGGAGGGAGGGAGTGAGGGAGGGAGGAAGCGCGAACAGGCGGGGCGGCAGCGAGCTGGATGCGAGCGTGGCGTCCGTCCCGGAGAGCAGCAGCGAGCGCAGGAGCGCGGAAGAGCGGAGAGGGGGAGCGGGCGAGCGGAGCAGAGAGTGGGCGCGGGGGGTCACGGGGGACGGGATTGGAACGGATAAGGAGCCGGGGGGCGCGTCGCTCGCGGCTCGGTCGAGTCTTATCTGACGCGCATCCGGAACGTCGGAGGTTCGAGTCGAAGCATTACCGTATTTTTAAACCATCCGATCTAACGAAACGGAGGGCCCTCATTATTTCCAAGCGTAGTAAAATTTTACTTATCTTGCTATTTCTAGTAGCTTCTACAGCTAATAAAAATCAGTCATTATTCCTTTCTCGCAGGGAAAAAACAAGCCCGTCCCTGTGTATAAATATGCATCAGATACAGTGCTAGCTCTTTCACGCCAAATCAGAAGCAACAAACAGGCTAGCAGCACACACTAGTCTACTGCACTGCACGTCTGCCGATCGGTATTCGGTATTCCTATCCTCGGCTCGACTGCATTGCACGATGGACTCATATGTATTTACGGACTCCGGCCCGAAGCATATGACGGTGAAAATTGGGTCGGGTTCTTCTCCGGCGACCATGATAAACGTTAACTGGTATGGGCTTATGGGTAGTAGAGAACAGACATGGCAATGCATGGCGTGCTGCGCTGTTAAGTGTTGGGTTTGGTGCATGTCTACCTTTAATTTTATTTCACGTACGTATGAATCAGTAGGCAGTAGCATTGCGTTGCCGACGATTGACGACCGCGTTTTAAGATTTCATCAGGGACAGCCACGAGCACCGCCGCTGTATCGCCGCCTGCATCGTTAATGGGACTTACGCCATGGAGAGCGACGAGTACATGAACAGGACGCACACCGGCGAGGTTCTCGCGCCGGCGTGGTGGGAGAGCTTCAACTTCCGGCGGCTCAAAACGATCAGGTACGAATGCGAGTGCCTGCTCTGCGAGACCATGACCAGGCTGTCCTCCTCCTTCGGAGCCCACCGGCCATGCTCCATCTACGGAGCCATCCTAGAGCACGTGCCCCCGGCCGGCGGCGTGCTCCGCCACCCGTCGGCTCCACGCTACATCGTGGCCTTCCGGGGAACCATTCTCCGGCGGCACCAGCACCAGCACGAGCAGCAGCATCAGCACACGGTTTTCTGCGACATGCACCTGAACCTCCGGATACTTGCCAACAAGCAGCACGGCTGCGGCCGCTTCCGCGACGCCCGTAAAGAGGTCGGCAGGCTCCTGGACTCCGTCGCCGACGGCAGCCATGTCGCCCCCGCCGCCGTCTGGCTCGTGGGCCACTAGCTCGGCGCGTCCATCGCGCTGAACGTCGGGCGCGACATGGCCGCCAAGGGGTGCTACCTCCCGACGTTCCAATTCAACCCGCCGCAGGTGTCGCTGGCGCCCAGCATGCTGCCGCAGGCCCTGCGGAGGGTCGCCAAGAGGGTCGTGTACCCGACGAGCTAGGCCGTGAACGTGAAGGCGGCGCTGGGGTCGACGGTGCTGAAGCGACAGGAGAGGGACATGGAGCCGCTGTTCCAGACGCTGGCGCCGTGGGTGCCCGAGCTGTACGTCCACGAGAGGGACATCGTCTGCCAGGGCTTCATCGACTACTTCGAGCAGCGGCAGAAGATGCTGGACCGGCTCCGGCCCGTCGCCGAGGTGGCCATGAAGCTGTCTCTCCGTGACATGCTCATATCCTTTCACAGCACCGACCCCGCCGAGAGCGGCGAGGACCAGCGAGTGCGCCCACACCTCTTGCCGTCGGCGAGGCTATGGAAGAATTCGAGCTACCACTACGCGCACGGACTTGAGCAGTGGTGGAAGCCTGACAACGAGCTGAGGTTGAGCTCCAGGCGATACAGCGATCGTGGAGCTGAGGCAGAGCTTCTCTATGGTTAACGGTACCGTGAGTGCAATGCTAAAATGTGTAACTGTGATTCTTATGTCCTAAGTCCAAGAATTTGGTACTACTAAGGGCCAGTCCCAATGGTGCATTGATGATGGTTTCTATCCTCATTAAATGACTTGCCACGTAGGCAAAACGCTGACATGGCAACGTAATTAATGAAGAAAGAGAGCAAAAATCATAGAAATGGTTTCTTCATGAAGAAATCAGGTCTACTCTTGACCCAATGCACCAAGAAACCATGAAATCGCCATTGGGGAGAAACCACTAGTTTTTAGGGAGCTCGTCGCACTCCCGTTGGAGGGAGAAGATAGAGTTGGGAGAGAGAAAAAGAAAATAGTTATTACTCATAGAAACCATGGGTTAAAAAGCAGTACTTTTTTAGTGCGGTATCCTATGTTATAGAAACTATTGGTTTCTTTCATTGGGACTGCCCTAAGTAATGATTCTTTGGGTACGTACCTCTTTAGGGATGGTAAAAGATTTTATGAATAAGATGCTCTGTAATTTTGTCTTGGGTCGCTTCAAAATCCATTAAATGCATGGTGCTTCATCTTTCTTGGGGGATATCTTGTGCAAATATCCCATGATAATTATAGGATATGGTTTCAAATGCATGGCCACGCCCCCCCCCCCCCCCCCCCCCCCCCACCACCACCACCACCACCACCACCACACACACAAAAAAAATCTAAATTTTGGTGCATTTAGATTTCGTGGAGCTAAGACATTTGCCTTGGAAATGTGAATCTAGAGTTGTTTTTCGTAGATGTAGAGCGGCTAGAGCTCTCTCAAACATACCTTATTATTGTTAACCAAAAGGCAACCACTCGTAGAATTTTGAGCTTTTTAATTCCACTATCTCATTAGATGATTAGAATCGTTAGGACTAAATCAACCACTCGTGGAAGAACTTTTTATATATACAAAAGTACAAAACATACAGCTCCACCAAGGAACATGAATATTACACCGAGGCACACTATTGTGATTCTCATCATAGCAATGCTAACAGAAAGATAAAGCTGTACGTAAATAACATACCAAGCATCCTCCGAAGGAATTGACAAGCAAAATTGGAGCCAACACCTACTGTAAGACGGCTCCTTGTTTCCGGAGGCAAGTGGGTCTTGAAAGCTCCTTTCCATCCCAATCGCCTCTTAATCGGCATGAACAGGAACCACAGCTGCCAGCTAGATGGGTTGCGAAGCAAGAGCGTCATGAACGTAGACATGCAGACCACAATGGCAATCCGCTCGCTGACAGGGCTCAAGACGACATATGCGCCCAATGCGAACCCTATAACCATACTTCTCGTTGCCTGCTCCATCGAAATTACAGAGAGGAACATGTAGATTGCACGAAGCAGTGGATGGACGTGTTCTGACCCAGCATAGGTGAGCCAGATGGTGGACAACGTGGAGCCGACAAATGCGAGTGTGTTTGCCATCACGATCGCCTTGAAGGTATACCTGTGCGACAGAATTGGTGCACCGGCATGTGGATGCCCATCCGATATGTAGCCACCAGGCAGAGTGAAAACTGCTGCAAACGTGACCGTTGAGACAAGGACAGACCCAACAATTAAGTTCTGTGCAATGTTGGTGAATTTCTTGAACTCGTTTCCAGAAGTTCTGCCAACGCCAAATTCATCCATGAAATGATCGAGGCGACGAGGACTAAGGACAGCTCCAGTCCATGCCAAGCAGCGGAGTATGATGACCTGAGGATTCTACCAGAAGAAAATCAACATTTCAGGAAATCAAACTATACAAGTTAAAAACTGAAATAAATTTAAAATCGACCGAGAACATGAATTAGAAGATGCAAAGAAGAATGCAGTCCTAGGAGATTAGGTGAGGCTTACCAGTGTAACTTATGCCTTTGTCAGTTGCCAGTACAGCAAGATCTAAGGCAGTGAAGCCCTGGTTGTTCACTGTATTTGGCAGTACACCTTTTGTCGCCATAAGAAGGCTCACTATCATCTGGTCTGCATTCTTGACTGCAAGATGCAGAGGTGTGTTGCCTTCTGAATCCATGATATTCGCCATCCTTCCAAGATCTTCAGTACCAGAGAAACACCAAACAACTTTCCATTTCTTATGCTCAATAGCAATATGTAGGAAATTTCTTCCTCTACTGTCAAGCAATTCGTCACAATCTGGGCAGAATCTACAGAGCTCGTAGATGAATTGTCCGTATCCCATTTTAGCAGCAATATGTACAGGAAATAAACCATTTGAATCTGACCTGTAGGCTAGAGAACTGTCACGGCGCAATAAGAGCTTCATTGCGGAAATATTTCCAACAGATGCAATGTAGTGAAAAAGAGTACTGCCTTAGTCATCAACTTCTTTCACAAGAGCTTGGTTCCACTGCAGCAATTCCCGTATCATTTCTGTTACGAAAGAACTTCAGTAAATAGAAAGTATAAGACCTGAAACACTATCACTCTTAAGAAAAATAATATATGCACTCCCTATGGTCTTATAATAAGGATTGAATGAAGGCCCATGATCTGGCAGGCCTTTTTTCTATAAAGCTTTATGGACCTCAAGGTACATCATCTAGCACTTGAGGGCCAAATCTTACCTAATATTTCTTAAATACAGATGAAAAACAGAAATGACAGAGAAGTGAATTTAACCAGAACATGTACTAGGGTGTCAAGTCATCAAATTCCACCAAAGCTCCCATGAGGGCAGATTTTTCTAACCCTCCTGATGCATGTCCAACAAAATTCTAACCCCAACGCCATTGGTCACTCAGTGCCATTGATGATGTTAAGTCTTTAACCTAATTAACACTTCATGCAAATAGTTGAAGCAGGCATAGATAGGCCAGATAAAATGCTGCACTTTATCACCGTGGCCTATCAGAATTAGAAGGTATGCATTATTCCCATATGATTAATTCAAGTACACCTTTTCCCACATAATATTAGTAATAATGATTTGTTTTGAGCTTTTACAAAAGAAACATATTTCATACATGCCCACAAAACCAACCTTGTAATTAAGGCAGTCAAAGGTGCCCAGTAAAGAAGAGAAGCACAAAAGCAAAAGTAATTGATCAAATATGTCATCAATTTATATGGGGCTAACCCTAGGAGTCATCTTACAAGGAGCCCACTGTGCAAATTAAACAACAAGCCTTGCTTGTAGAGAGGTTTTAATAATATTGGACAGAGTGATGTTATCACCTAATAATATTGGACTAAAAGGCTTTGTTGTTGGATAGATTGCTATAAGTAATTTTTTATCAAAAATAAATAAATTCATACTCATGCCTCATATTCAAATATATACCCTCCATTCCAAATTATAATAAGTCGTTATGGCTCTTATAGATGCATAGCTTTTATTATGTATCTAGACACAGCCTATATCTAGTGCATAGCAAAAAACAATGTGCCTAGAGAGGCTAGAATGACTTATAATTTAGAACGGAGGGAGTAACTAGATGTATTTCAAGATTTACACAATTTTTTTTATTTACACAATTTTCTTTCGGGACTTTAAATCTAAATTGCAAGAGACCTAACAATAATGTCATCATGAAAACTATATTTGATACATTATGATTAGTTTTCGACACAACTGGTTTATGTTTTCTAAGGTGCAATTAAGTGTTATATTACTTTTGTCAAGTTACTTTTTCTCAATAGACCCACCCGCAGTTTGCTACAGAGTAGTACTACTTAAACCGTAGTCCCGCCATGTCCATGATTACACATATTCATTTCAGCAAGATTCTTGACGTGTACCTTCCTTTCTCTTTTGTGTCATGATTCACATGTGGGACAGTAGAAGTAATATAAAATTGGGTGCCCTGGCTATTTGATGAGTCCCGACTGCTCACCCAAAAACCAATTATTCGATCAAACACTAAATGTGCATCCCCACATAGTCTGATTCACAGCACACTAATCACTCTGTTGTCAAGACAACCCAAACAAAAATCGCTATCACTAGATTACAGGTTACATCAATTTCAAATGTTTGAGTTTAGATAATGTACACTAACGTTCATAATACAGTGAACATGAGTCATCACATCAAACAGAGACTCAAAACGTCCAACTCATACTCCATTCACTTGCTTTAGAAGAAGTGGCATCCTCGCTTTAACAAATTAAGATCTGAACTGCTGAATTCCATACAATCCAACCACAGTATAGTCCAATCACTCTACCCAAAGAAGAATTTCCAGATTTTTCACAAGCTTCCCACGGTACATCAAACCCCCAAACATAGCAAACTAGAATAACTAAATCTGACAACCTAGATATTAAATACACTCCAAATTGCTCATTAATTCATCACAAACATAGCACCATAAACTAGCAGTCAGGAGGGACTCACCACACACCCACCCACCCACACACACAAAATCTGAATTTTGGTGGATTTAGATTTCGTGGAGCTAAGACATTTGCCTTGGAAATGTGAATCTAGAGTTGTTTTTCGTAGATGTAGAGCAGCTAGAGCTCTCTCAAACATACCTTATTATTGTTAACCAAAAGGCAACCACTCGTAGAATTTTGAGCTTTTTAATTCCCCATATCTGTCGCCCTTGACTAGGAGCAGGTGAGAGACTACATTTGTGCATACTGAATTTCTTTAGACTTTTTTTATGTATGCCTTTTGTGACAGTCCTAATACCCCTTTACTTCTATCTCAGTGAATCTCGATTCCCTAGAACGAACGAAGTTTCACTAAGATCTTTCATATCAAATTTTTTGAGGACAAAAACTTCTTTGTTTCCAGTAGTAGACTGACATCACTACTAGAAAAGTAAGATATCATCCACATACAAGATAAGGAAGATAAACTTCCCATTCTTAAACTTTGCGTAGACACAATTGTCCTCATATTATCTTTAAAACCCAAAATTCTTTATTGTCTGATCAAACTTCAAGTACCACTGTCTTGAAGCTTGTTTTTAATCCATAAATGGATTTCTTTAGGCGGCATCCTAAACATTCTTTTCCTTCCATGACAAAACCTTTCGCTTGTGCCATGTAAACATTTTCTTTTAAGTCTCTGTTGAGAAATGCCGTCTTACATCCATCTGATGTAATTCTAAATCGTAATGTGCCACTAATGCCATTATGATTCTGAATGAATCCTTACATGATACTGGAGAAAATGTCTCATTGTAATCAATCTCTTCTCTTTGTGTAAAGCCTTTTGCCACAAATCGGGCTTTATATCTCTCTATATTCCCTTGAGAGTCAAGTTTTATTTTGTAGACCCATTTATAGCCTACTGTTTTGGCTCCTTTAGGAATTATCTCCAAATCCCAAACTTTATTTGCATTCATTGATCTCATTTCATCTTCCATGGCCTCAAGCCACTTTGATGAATGACCACTTTTCATGGCTTCTTCAAATGAGGTGGGATCATCCTCCATTTAAAATTCTTCAGTGTTGTACACTTCATAATCAGCAGGAATAGTTGATTTTCTGACTCTTTGAGACCTTCTAGGGGCCTCCTCAATTGACACATTTTCTGTTTGAGGCTGTTGTTGCTCCCCCTCATGTGTGGCAATAGTTTCTATAGGATCCTGAGGAACAGGTTCCTCATCATCATTCATTATTGCCACAGGCGGGATAACAACAGGTGCTGGCACCATAGTATCTTGTACTATCGGTGTAGTAATAACAGGTAGTGAGAAAAATAACTCATGAATGATCGGAGTGGGTGCATACACCCGCTTCTCTTCAAGGTCAATTTCTCGAGCTACCATGCTCCCCCTAATCATTTCATCCTTTAGGAAGACAGCGTGTCTCGTTTCCACAAACTTTGTATATCTGTTAGGACAGTAGAAACGAAAACCTTTTGACTTTTTTGGGTAGCCAATGAAATGGCAACTCACTGTTTTGGGATCTAGCTTCCCAATGTTTGAGTTAAAAACTTTAGCCTTAGCAGGGCTCCCTCACACACGCAAGTGGTTAAGTGAGGGTACTCTTCCTGTCCACAACTCATACGGTGTTTTGGGCACCGACTTACTTGGTACTCTATTGAGAATATGAATGGCGGTTTTTAATGCCTCCATCCACAGACTTATCGGTAAAGTGGAGTAACTTATCATACTACGCACCATATCCATCAGGGTACGATTACGCCTTTCAGCTACTCCATTCTGCTGAGGTTTGCCCGGTGTTGAATACTAGGCGACTATACCATTCTCCTGTAAGAACCTTGCAAAGATCCAGGAATTTGTCCATATGAGGTATGTCGACCGTAGTACTCTCCCCCACGGTCAGACCTGACTATCTTAATCTTTAAATCATGCTGATTTTCAACTTCTGCTTTAAATATTTTGAATTTATCCAACGCTTCTGTTCTTTCTTTAATTGGATAAATATAGCCAAAGCGAGAGTAATCGTCTGTGAATGTTATGAATGAATCATAACCATCCACACTTTTCACAGGAAAAGGACCACATATGTCTGTGTGAATAATTTGTAGAATTCCTGCGCTTTGTTTGGCATCTTTCTTAATTTTCTTTACATACTTTCCTTTTATGCAATCTCTACATTGTTCTAAATCTGAGAGCTCTAATGGAGAAAAAATATCATTCTTAACTAGTCTTTCTATTCTCCCTCTCGAAATATGGCCTAAACGACAGTGCCATAATTTCGACAACGCATCGTGAGCTCTCTTTCGTTTTCTGTGTGCATTGTTCGATGAGGATACATTCTCATTCACATCACATACGAAATTCACATTTTCACGAAGTGATAACAAATAAAGCTCGTCTTGTCAGAAGGCAAGACCAACACATTTATTATTAAACAATATCTGACATTTGCCATTTCCAAAATGGCAATCATAACCATCATGGTCCAACTTTGATACACTAATCAAGTTTCTTTGCAAAGAAGGTACATAAAGAAAATCTCGAAGAAAAAGTATGAAGCCATCAGCAAGCTCTAGAGGAAGATCGCCAATGACCTCAACATCTGCTTGTACTCCATTTGCGACTTTAATGAAACTTTCGCTTCTTTGCAAAGTTCTCATCGAACGAAATCTCTGTAATGAATTAACAACATGAATAGTTACGCCTGAATCAATCCACCAAGTAAATTTTGAAAACTTTACATACAAGGATTCATTTATAAATGTAATGATGTTCTCACCTTTATTTTTTATAATCATCTTTAAGAAATCGGGACAATTCTTTTTATAATGTCCCATCTTCTTACAGTAGAGACACTGGTCTTTATCCACTGGGAATTGCTTGTTCTGAGACGGTTGCATGGGACCTTTTCCAGATGACTTGGAGGAAGAACTGTTATTATAGTTCTTTTTCTTATCTTTTAGGTAGTTGACAGTACCACCTTGTGAAATTTTTATTCTTTTCTCCTCCTGCACACACATGGCTATGAGCTTTTCTAAATCCCATTTTTCAGGTTGTATGTTGTAATTAACAACAAAGGTGTCAAATTCTTTGGGCAAAGAAGCAAAAATCAAATGAATAAGAAACTCATCCTTGAGTGCCAAATCCATTGGTTTGAGCTTAGATGCTAGATTGCTCATTCTCAGTATGTGCTCTCTAATGCCACTGCCACCACCAGAGTACCTTTCTGTTACCAGCTGCTTGATCAGCTGGGTTGCATATGTCTTTGAAGAGCCAGTGAACTGACTCTTTATTCTTTCTAGGTACTCTGTGACCGTGTCACAGTCTGGAATTGAACCCACTATTGCAGGCTCAATTGTATTCTTTATCACAGCCAAGCATTTCTTATTGGCTGTGACCCACTTTCTGTTTTTTAGATCAAAAGACATCTTTACGGGAGCAAAGTCCCACTCTCTGTTCTGCCATGCAGCATCAGTCTCATCAGTTTCCCTCACCGGTGCCACAGGTTCTCTGGGGCACGGTGTGGTAACAACCTAGTCCACCTCAGCGAGGATGAAAGCCAGGTCCATCTTTTTCTTCCACTCAATATAGTTATCACCTTTTAGAGTGGGGATCTCTTTGATACAACTCATCAAGTTGTATCCTCCTGAAAACACAATTCAAATAGTGTGAGAATACAAATAATAACAACAATAATTGCATGCCTTAGTTTAACGTTGGTCAAAATTAAAACATACAATTATTTTATACATTAAATCTACATCACCGTTGGGCAGAAATAGAAATAATGCATAATCATTAAAATTATAATATTGCTATTAACAACGTTGGTCAGAAAATAACAATATCATAATCAACTCATATTTATCTCTTGTCTCTTAAAATCAAATTCTCCCGTTGGTTCGAATTTAATTAAAAGTCCATAATTACTTTAAATACGCAGCGGAAACATTAACATTCAATAATCATTTTCCTATTTTCCAGAAGCAACTTTACTATTTACTAAACAAAAAATATCGTTGGATAAATTTTGTACAGAAAATTATCATAAAAATTCAATTCAAATTGATCAAATTGTTTTCTGGAAAATAAGAAAATCAAAAAACTATGACTGTACTATTTGTTTGGCCATTTCGGCCCAATCCAGCAACAGTGCGCGCGGCCCAGCGAAATGCGGCCCATGGCCTACGGCTGCAGCGGCTTTCAGCGCGCTCCCCCGCGCCCAGGCCGCAACCTGGGCCTGGGCCGGGATTTCGGCCGAGCAGCATCGCCCGCCTAGGCCAAAAGAGGCCCGAGCCCTCCTGGCCGTTGATCTCAGGGCAACGAGATCCGACGGCACAGCACATATTTCGGAGGAATAAAATCGGTAGCAGCGACGATCCCCTGAAACCCTAACCTCCATTTCACTTTAGCTTTTCCTCAGCGTAGCCGTGGTGGCCAGAGGATGGTGGCGCCGCCGCCCGGCCACCTCGCCGGTGAGGTGATGCCCCGCCGCAGTAGATCCGCATCCCCTCCCTCATTTCTTTCTCCCGTTCCTCTCTCCACCCAGCACCGCTCGTGGAACAGCCGCAGCAGCAGCCGTCCGCGGTGGCCAAGGAAGAAGAAAAGGAGGGGCTCCGCTCAGTGCCCTCTCGCCGGCGTGCGTGCTCGCCCTAGGCTGAGCACGCTGCCATCGAGGGGCCGCATGGTGGTGCCCTTTTGCCATGACCGCGGCGGATCTCGGCTCTGTCCCGCGCGCAGAGGCGGCGCGGTCCCATTCCCGCACCATGGCGGTGACGACGGTGGGAGAGAGAACCCGGGTAGGATCCCTTCCCCTCCATCCTTTCTCTGTTCATGCTAGGGTTAGGGTTTTGATTGGATTTTGGATGCTTTTCTGATTTGAAATCAGTTCTTTTTCTTTCTCAGTCAGTCACCGAGCGGGCGCCGGATCCCGGCGAGCTGTGCCCCCGGTCGGCCTATCTTTTCCCCACGCGCTGGCGTGACTGTAGTGCCGTGCAACTGCGAGGTAGGCTACCCTCTTCCCTTTCTTCCCCTTCCTGGGTTAGGGTTAGGGTTTGGATGGCCACTGTTTTCTTTTTCCCCGATTTGATTTCTTCTCGGGTAACTTTTCTTTTCTTTTCCCGAACCTGATTTAGAGTTAGGGTTCAATTTTCTCTTCTTCCCCGATCCAGATCTACGACTAGGCAGGCGTCTGATACCATTGTTAAGTTCATTTAGGATCTCTAGCAGTAGATCTAGGGTTCGTTTCTTTGAATACGGGATGAACAGAGAGATGAGGAGAGGGGTGCTGGTGTTGAACCTGAGCCCTCGGAGGGAGTCGTGGAGCTGGCCATGTCAGCTTCGGTGATGAAGGCAGCGACGGGTGGAGTAGAGGTGGCACGGACGTCGATGCAGTGCAGACGGACGGCGTAGCAGTGACGATGGCGAAGTCAGTGGAGCTTCCCGTCGCTGGCTGTGCGCCCTCTTAGATTGGTCTAGGGTTTGTCGGTGGGGTTTGCGGCTCACGGTGAACCTCGTACCTCGAGCCGCCGCCCCCCACCTCTATATATAGCGCAGTGCGACGGGGGCCCACCAACCATGTAGGGTTGGGCGCCCCCGATCAGAGCGCGTGACCAAGGCCCAATAGGCCGTTGGACTTATTGGTTGGGAGATCAATCTAACATTTTGATGTTAATTGAAAGGCGGGGGCGAATGTCCTTGAACTCTAAAAAAAAATATCAAGTGTCCACTACACAAGATATTTTTAAGTGCTTTCGAATTTTATAGTAGATTGAGGTAATTCAGGGAGATACTGCTCATCAGGGCCTAATTAAAAGTAATATCTTTGTTAGGTGACCATACCAGCTATTGATTCTCCATCGAGTCTCTTGTCTAGTTGTCTTAGTCTTCTACTTCAGCTCAGACCTACCCGTATTGTTTTTCTTCTCCACAGGGACATGGCCACACAGACACAGCCGTGTAGGATGTGTAGGTAACCCAAAACCCACTCTCCGAGGAAATTTGAGCCTCGCCCCCAAACCCGTATAAGAGTAAGTACAACAATTGTTTTATAGTCAAGCTAGTTAGCATTTTTGTTGATGTGAATAAGAAAAAAAAGGAGGAGAGAGAATAGATCTTGGCTCTTGTGCAAGAAACAAGCTCAGCACGGAAACATAGGCAATGGTGGGTCTCAATAGGGATGTATGTGAGGAGGAATAGGAAAAAGAATGAAAACGTATAATAATATACAAAGTTTGTAGACAAATAGAAGACTAACTATTGTATAGCTTAGCTCTTATAACTTGATTTATAGCCATGCACTTGGCTCTATTATTGACATTGCTCTAATGTAGGATGTGTATGTAATTATTAATCTTTTCAACATCAGCATTAATCAGGATGCACCATGATCATTTTATCTTTCATATATTATATGGACACCAACTAATAATTATTGAATCACGGTGAGTGAAGTCATGCACCCACAATTAACTGAAGTTGAATCATCCTTGTAGGTTACTGAGTCATCCCATGCTGAAAATGAAGCTTTTGGTTCTCATAATAGAGATTGGCAAGTTGGCAACTAAGGCAATGGCAACAACATTAATCTGGAATGAAAAGGCAAAGCGTACAGTTAACCTCTTTTGTGTAGTTAGTATTATACTCCTCTGGACTCAATATAGCTAGGAGATAGACTTGTGTAATATGTGAACACATAGTATAGGAGGATGTCATGTTGTCGAATTCCCAATGCCGGGACCAGCTAATATGTACAGATCAAGCACAAACATTTGTATTTGTGGCGGTCAGATTCGAATTTGAATTATATATATATATATATATATATATATATATATATATATATATATATATATATATATATATGTGGTCAGATTTGAATTTGAATTTTTTTTTGCTTACAAATACACACAGCAGGGGCGGCTGGTGATACAGCCGCCCTTATAGAAGTCCACTACAGAGGCGGCTGATATTACCAGCCAGGGCACTGCAGGGGCGGTCAGGAAACCGCCCCTACAGAGGCACCCTCTGTAGGAACACCCTGGGAAGGGCGGCTGGCGCAGCCGCCCCTACAGAGGCTCTAGAACCGCCCCTACAGTTAACTTCTGTAGTAGTGTATAACCGCTTTAGTACTCTACGGTCTACAGGTCTTAAATAAAGCACAAAAGTATACCCTATTCTCAAAATCAGTGAAATAAAACATGCACATGGATAATATGGCTAAGCAATAAGAAGCATTGCATTTTGAATATGATTACCTCAGCTGTCATTTGGTCTGTTTGGAAACTTAGAAATGACCTTTGTCTTCAGAGAATTGGCTAGAGAAGCATGGAAATGCTCCTTTTTAGGATTTCTGGGCTTTTACTGAACTGGATTATTCTTTGTCCAACCGACAAGAAGGATTTGCTGATGGAGTACATCTACAAGATCAAATCAGCAGAAGGCAAGACCCTCTGGCTCCCTTATGTGAACCAAAGCATCACCTAAAGTTCCACAGAGGAGATGTTGAAGATGTGGCCTGGAAGCACAAGTTGCCTGAAGATCCAGTGACTGAACATCTCGCTTAACTTGGCGTGAAGATATGTTGGTTATAGTGCCTTGGCGGAGTTAGCTGTTAGTTACATCTTTAGAATTTTCAGTCTGTTTCTATTGTGGTTGGCTTAGTCCTGGTGGACGCTTTTCTGGATTAAAACTCCTGTGCTATAATAACTCATGGTATTTTGATGTTAATTGAAAGGCCGGGGCGAATGTCCTTGAACTCTAAAAAAAAAATATCAAGTGTCCACTACACAAGATATTTTTAAGTGCTTTCGAATTTTATAGTAGATTGAGGTAATTCAGGGAGATGCTGCTCATCAGGGCCTAATTAAAAGTAATATCTTTGTTAGGTGACCATACCAGCTATTGATTCTCCATCGAGTCTCTTGTCTAGTTGTCTTAGTCTTCTACTTCAGCTCAGACCTACCCGTATTGTTTTTCTTCTCCACAGGGACATGGCCACACACACACACACACAGCCGTGTAGGATGTGTAGGTAACCCAAAACCCACTCTCCGAGGAAATTTGAGCCTCGCCCCCAAACCCGTATAAGAGTAAGTACAGCAATTGTTTTATAGTGAAGCTAGTTAGCATTTTTGTTGATGTGAATAAGAAAAAAAAAGGAGAGATAATAGATCTTGGCTCTTGTGCAAGAAACAAGCTCAGCATGGAAACATAGGCAGTGGTGGGTCTCAATAAGGATGTATGTGAGGAGGAATAGGAAAAAGAATGAAAACGTATAATAATATACAAAGTTTGTAGACAAATAGAAGACTAACTATTGTATAGCTTAGCTCTTATAACTTGATTTATAGCCATGCACTTGGCTCTATTATTGACATTGCTCTAATGTAGGATGTGTATGTAATTATTAATCTTTTCAACATCAGCATTAATCAGGATGCACCATGATCATTTTATCTTTCATATATTATATGGACACCAACTAATAATTATTGAATCACGGTGAGTGAAGTCATGCACCCACAATTTTACCACCACACTTACAACCTGTCTGGATTGCAGTATGGTTCCATCCAGAATCAGTTGATCCATCGTGGGTCAATGTCTGGAGGGCAGAAGGCCAAGAAGATCGGTTTGGTGCCGCACCGATTCAATCCTTGATGGTTGGTTTGCCAAACAATATTGTTAGGTTCCAATGATTCCGCATGGCTCCGTTTGTCAATCCAAATGCATCCCTTGAGTACTTGTCTATTCTCCATCTTTATCTTATATCGGAGTACTCCTCAGTCCTCACTCCCCTTAGTGGAATTATTGTTTACAGGAAAAACATTTTTATCTGCTTGCAACTTGTGCATTTTATCTCCTCCCGTCAAAATTAATTGCCGCAGATATTAATTAGGAAAATTAATTAATTATAGTTAAGGGTAGTTTAGTACTTCTGCGCTTAATCTCTGACTCCCTAACCCAATTCCATAGAAGCTGCTCCGTGCGTCGCGACTCGCAAGATATCGCTGCTCCCTGCGCCGCCGCCTCGCCGCCTCCCTGCTCGCCGGCTCGTCGCCTGCCTCGCCGCCAATCGCGTCGGCGCAGTCCTCACCACCGCGTCTCCCTAGGGTCGCCGCACACCTTGCCCTAGGGCCGCGGCCCCCTCACCACCACCACGCGCCTCCCTAGGCTCGCCACCGCCCACCTGTGTGGGTCACCGCCGGCTGCCTGCTGCAATAAACCGACGGCTGCAGCAGAGAGGTGGGGACAGGATTGGTGGCAGGAGGCCTGCCCTTCTGCGCTTGGCCTTGTCGCGGAGGACGGAGGGGTGCGCTTGCAGGTGCTCGTCGTCCTACATGTATGATATCTCTGCCTTTGCCTACTCCTCATCTGCATCAGTGTCAATCACTAGATTCATCTTCCATCATTTTGGCAATAGGTAGAAGCGTGAAAAATTATCAATTCCATGGATCTTAAATCCCTAGCTTGATTAAATTATCTGTTTAGGCTGTAAGTGAATCGTTACTAGATGTAGTGAGTTGATGAAAATTCAATAGAGGAGGGCATTGGCAGAGATATGAGTGCTCTCAGATGCAGAATGATTAAGTAGCACAGGAATTAGAAAGATACCATCTGAAGTGAATTGAGCAGCTAACCCCCTTTGCTTGTTGGCTGTGTAAATGTACAGAGACATACATGCGTGTACGATCGTTCACTAAGAAAAAAGGGTTAAGGTACAAATCTTTATGAGAGCATCATCATTAGTGTTGCGGTGCAATTTTGTTGTTTTCAGTTGTCGCATGGATGAGTTAGTGGTTCTGTGTGTTAGTTATTAAATGGCAGATTCAGCTACTCAAACCTTAGCCTTGTACATTGATGTAATGCTCATGGTCTTCTTGTAAGAAGAGATTAATGTTGCCAAAGTGATCTAGATATATAATGCTCCTCCACTCCAGTGGCTTCTGTAATTTAGCCTGGCAACTTTAGCTGGTCTGTTAGCCTTCCAAGTTTCATTCACAAACCATATTGAGGTATTGAGGATTATACTAATTGGTCTTTCGAGCTAGCTTACCCTGATTACATGTAAGCATGTTAGATTCGAACTGTTGTCGAATCCATGTTGTCAAGGAGCATGTGCCATCATCTTGTACTTAGTGGTTAAAGGGTATGCAAGTTTATCTAAAATTTTTCTTATTCAGATTTGTTTGCTTCAAAGCTACTCTTAATTATGAAGTACAGCTGCACTGTGTCTTCACAAAAGTAGTTGCAGGACTTGTGTGCTCGGTAATTAAAAGGCTTTGTTAATCAGAGTTTGCAGAATTCAACAGTCAAGATTAGAATTCCTTTCTGCCATGTTAAATATATCCTAATGCTAGTTGCATATTATGACTAGTTCCTCAATTTTTAAACTGAGCAGTTAACTTATGTTCTGCTAATTCAAGTTGGATCTGTTAATTGAGTCTCTTTTTTTCTTCCAAGCTGGTAGTACAAAATATGTAACTGCATAATTATTTGGCTTGTGACTGTAGTCACTGATCAGTTAGTTCCATGATGTTTGCAACAACTTGGCAGGTGCAGTAGGAGCATATATCTTCGATTAATTTATCTGAAATGTTGCTTTCATGCGCTGCATCGTCTTGTATGTCTCCATGACTTTGATGTCTCGGACATACTGTTAGTTAACCTTCCTTTCCGTTTTCTTTTCAGTTGTACCGGCCCTTCTTCCTCTGGAGTCCAGGCTATGTGATTCCTGGAGCCCACTGAAGATTGCTACCTTCCTCTATTTACAAGCCGTGTAGCGATCCTACTGCCTAGATTTGTTTTGTGTGATTCCTCACAATTTAGTGGAAAATTCAATCCTTGATGTAAGACATGCACCGAACTTGTAAATGTCAATTTCAGTGTGATTCACCTGGCAGCTAAACTAAACTGTGTTCAGCTATAAAATACTCTAATCCTTTATGCTTGTGCGTGTATGATGTAGTCATTAGTAAGTCTGAAGTTCTTGATTCTTGATGCAACATACATCCAGAGCAGAAAGAATGCAACCCTTAAGTGCAGCAGAATTACCTGATACACCTACTTGGTGTGTTACATTTAGCGCCGCAGGTGAGCACAATATCTGCCGCGGCAGGATCCCCAAATATCCGTTGATAACATGAACCCGTTACCGACGCCTCTGAAACAAGAAGCAAAGTGATGCGCTGCTTAAGCATCACCTAATTTAGAGGGAACTTTATTTTTCTCTAAATTCATTACGGCGCCATGATGTTACAACTCCAATTAACAAAATGTTACTCGTATTGTCTCAATCCTGGTAGTTGCCAGCTCATTTGCAGAGCCCGAGTGAAACTAGTTAGACTGTCTTTAACAACAGCGACCCAAATTACGAGACACATTCGTCCTTTAGGTAGCGCTATAGACAAATGGTTCAATATCTATTTTTGGTCTTCTCCAACAACAAAACCCAAAAGACAACCATTTTTTATAAATGGATCTCCAGGAGAGAGGATAATCAGATTTAAGTTATGTCTCTCCTGGCACCCAAAATAGGTCTTACATATAAATACTCTGTTGGAGGCTATAGATTGTGCCTTAACAGGCCTCAGAGACAGCCTTTACTTACATGATAACTGAGGACTATGGAATGTATCATAGAAATTAAAAGAGAACCCTCACATTTGCCTCAGCTGCAGGGCCAATATTTCCATTAATCGGATACACAGACCAAGAATAATAATCTGTCTAGGGAACGAAGGTTCAAGCTCGAATGTCTGTGTAACCAGAGATTGCCAACAAATTCAACCAAAAGAAGCCAGACAAGCTAAATCACAAGAGATATACGTGATAGGTGCATCCAATGTACTAACACACAGTAGTAGACAGCTCCAATACTATTGACACAGGTCATTGTGTTCATGAATCTTCAATTGACATGCAGTAGCAGCAGATACTCTTTAAAAGTTAAGAATTGAAAGCTCAAGGCGGATGCGTGGAGCTGAAGCTTGGCCATAGCCTACGACGCTTGCTTGCTCGCCTAGACCTGGAGGTTGGAACTGGAGCCGACGACCCGAGCTGGAGCAGCAGCCGCTACCGCTCACCTCGGATGCGCATGCGCCGACGCCCGAGCTGGAGGCCTGGGGCATCTGCCGCCGGAGCTGGACCAGAGCTCGTGAGCCGGTGAGCCCCCGCGCGCTAGGAGAGGGAGAGAGGTGCGGAGCCTGCCCACCGGGGGCCGCGCTGGTGAGCCCTGCCTCGCCGCCTCCCAGGTCGCCGGCTCGACGATAAACGAGAGAGAGAGAGAGCGCGCGGAGGAGATGAGAAGCAGATCATGTGAGATGAGAAGCAGTTTCTTTTCTGGATTCAGAGAAGCAGCTCGTGAGACAGTTAAAATACTGTTATATCCTTCAAATTTGTTTAGAAACCAGCTTCGGGTCCACTTTTTTTTTTCCGGGCCCATCACTTAACATCATGTTCGGTTGGCTGGTTCGTGAAGAAGTACTGCTGGCTGGTTTGTGTGAGAGAAAAATAATGTTCCGGCTGAAAATTTACGATCGTTTACGACAAGCCACAGCCAAACGAACAGGCTGTTAGTTCCTCCTATCTAGTTTTTTTGGAACTGCTAGCGCCTGGACGTCCGGATGTCCGATCCGGGCGCTAGCGTCCGGACGCTCGCGCTGATGCCCCTGCATGTGCGCCCGCCCGCAACCAAACCGCCCCCAGACGCATGCATGGGAGCCGCTTCCATCGAATGCCCCCACGCATGACCCGACACGCCCACACCTCGCGCTTCCGCACCTTATCCCCATCCCCATTCCCATCTCCATCTGTTTGCCTCGCCCCCGCAGGAGATTCCACTGTGTGCCGTCCGTCCCCCAGCCATCCCATCCCACCACACCGCCCGTCCCCCATCCCGCCGCGCCGCCCGTCCCCCGCCATCCCGTCGCCCCGCTCATCCCCCCGCCGCGTCCACGCTAGGTGTGTCGCATCCTCACCGTGCTCCCGTTAGAAAAATTGTTTGTAACATCAAACAAAGTGCAATGCGAGATCAAACATCAGAACAAGTCTACAGCAACATCAGAACAAAAGCGACTGCAACAAAAAGAACAAAGCTACTGCAATACGAGATGCAACATCAGAAAAAAAGACTAATGCAACCAAGAAGAATTACTCGTTGCAACAGCAAAACAACGCTACTGCAACAACAGAAACAAAAAAGGAAATGCGAGATGCAGCATCAGAAAAAAAAGACTAATGCAACAAAGAAAATTTACTTGTTGCAACAGCAAACCAAAGCTACTGCAATAAGAGAAACAAAGCGCGATGCGAGATGCAACATAAAAAAAGACTAATGAAACAAAGAAAAAATTACTTGTTGCAACAGCAAAACAAGCCTACTGCAACAGACCTCCCCGGAACCCTAGCCACCGCCGCGTCCCTCAGATCCGGATCTAGAGGAGGAGGAGGAGAAGAAGGAGGATAGCTCAGATCCAGAGGAGGAGTAGTAGGAGGAGGATGGCTCAGATCCAGAGAAGAACCCACCTACCTTGCCGGAAGCCGTCGCCGTCATCCTCCTCTCCGGTGACATGGAGGTCGCGGAGCGAGGGAGGGAGGGAGGGAGTGAGGGAGGGAGGAAGCGCGAACAGGCGGGGCGGCAGCGAGCTGGATGCGAGCGTGGCGTCCGTCCCGGAGAGCAGCAGCGAGCGCAGGAGCGCGGAAGAGCGGAGAGGGGGAGCGGGCGAGCGGAGCAGAGAGTGGGCGCGGGGGGTCACGGGGGACGGGATTGGAACGGATAAGGAGCCGGGGGGCGCGTCGCTCGCGGCTCGGTCGAGTCTTATCTGACGCGCATCCGGAACGTCGGAGGTTCGAGTCGAAGCATTACCGTATTTTTAAACCATCCGATCTAACGAAACGGAGGGCCCTCATTATTTCCAAGCGTAGTAAAATTTTACTTATCTTGCTATTTCTAGTAGCTTCTACAGCTAATAAAAATCAGTCATTATTCCTTTCTCGCAGGGAAAAAACAAGCCCGTCCCTGTGTATAAATATGCATCAGATACAGTGCTAGCTCTTTCACGCCAAATCAGAAGCAACAAACAGGCTAGCAGCACACACTAGTCTACTGCACTGCACGTCTGCCGATCGGTATTCGGTATTCCTATCCTCGGCTCGACTGCATTGCACGATGGACTCATATGTATTTACGGACTCCGGCCCGAAGCATATGACGGTGAAAATTGGGTCGGGTTCTTCTCCGGCGACCATGATAAACGTTAACTGGTATGGGCTTATGGGTAGTAGAGAACAGACATGGCAATGCATGGCGTGCTGCGCTGTTAAGTGTTGGGTTTGGTGCATGTCTACCTTTAATTTTATTTCACGTACGTATGAATCAGTAGGCAGTAGCATTGCGTTGCCGACGATTGACGACCGCGTTTTAAGATTTCATCAGGGACAGCCACGAGCACCGCCGCTGTATCGCCGCCTGCATCGTTAATGGGACTTACGCCATGGAGAGCGACGAGTACATGAACAGGACGCACACCGGCGAGGTTCTCGCGCCGGCGTGGTGGGAGAGCTTCAACTTCCGGCGGCTCAAAACGATCAGGTACGAATGCGAGTGCCTGCTCTGCGAGACCATGACCAGGCTGTCCTCCTCCTTCGGAGCCCACCGGCCATGCTCCATCTACGGAGCCATCCTAGAGCACGTGCCCCCGGCCGGCGGCGTGCTCCGCCACCCGTCGGCTCCACGCTACATCGTGGCCTTCCGGGGAACCATTCTCCGGCGGCACCAGCACCAGCACGAGCAGCAGCATCAGCACACGGTTTTCTGCGACATGCACCTGAACCTCCGGATACTTGCCAACAAGCAGCACGGCTGCGGCCGCTTCCGCGACGCCCGTAAAGAGGTCGGCAGGCTCCTGGACTCCGTCGCCGACGGCAGCCATGTCGCCCCCGCCGCCGTCTGGCTCGTGGGCCACTAGCTCGGCGCGTCCATCGCGCTGAACGTCGGGCGCGACATGGCCGCCAAGGGGTGCTACCTCCCGACGTTCCAATTCAACCCGCCGCAGGTGTCGCTGGCGCCCAGCATGCTGCCGCAGGCCCTGCGGAGGGTCGCCAAGAGGGTCGTGTACCCGACGAGCTAGGCCGTGAACGTGAAGGCGGCGCTGGGGTCGACGGTGCTGAAGCGACAGGAGAGGGACATGGAGCCGCTGTTCCAGACGCTGGCGCCGTGGGTGCCCGAGCTGTACGTCCACGAGAGGGACATCGTCTGCCAGGGCTTCATCGACTACTTCGAGCAGCGGCAGAAGATGCTGGACCGGCTCCGGCCCGTCGCCGAGGTGGCCATGAAGCTGTCTCTCCGTGACATGCTCATATCCTTTCACAGCACCGACCCCGCCGAGAGCGGCGAGGACCAGCGAGTGCGCCCACACCTCTTGCCGTCGGCGAGGCTATGGAAGAATTCGAGCTACCACTACGCGCACGGACTTGAGCAGTGGTGGAAGCCTGACAACGAGCTGAGGTTGAGCTCCAGGCGATACAGCGATCGTGGAGCTGAGGCAGAGCTTCTCTATGGTTAACGGTACCGTGAGTGCAATGCTAAAATGTGTAACTGTGATTCTTATGTCCTAAGTCCAAGAATTTGGTACTACTAAGGGCCAGTCCCAATGGTGCATTGATGATGGTTTCTATCCTCATTAAATGACTTGCCACGTAGGCAAAACGCTGACATGGCAACGTAATTAATGAAGAAAGAGAGCAAAAATCATAGAAATGGTTTCTTCATGAAGAAATCAGGTCTACTCTTGACCCAATGCACCAAGAAACCATGAAATCGCCATTGGGGAGAAACCACTAGTTTTTAGGGAGCTCGTCGCACTCCCGTTGGAGGGAGAAGATAGAGTTGGGAGAGAGAAAAAGAAAATAGTTATTACTCATAGAAACCATGGGTTAAAAAGCAGTACTTTTTTAGTGCGGTATCCTATGTTATAGAAACTATTGGTTTCTTTCATTGGGACTGCCCTAAGTAATGATTCTTTGGGTACGTACCTCTTTAGGGATGGTAAAAGATTTTATGAATAAGATGCTCTGTAATTTTGTCTTGGGTCGCTTCAAAATCCATTAAATGCATGGTGCTTCATCTTTCTTGGGGGATATCTTGTGCAAATATCCCATGATAATTATAGGATATGGTTTCAAATGCATGGCCACGCCCCCCCCCCCCCCCCCCCCCCCCCCACCACCACCACCACCACCACCACCACACACACAAAAAAAAATCTAAATTTTGGTGCATTTAGATTTCGTGGAGCTAAGACATTTGCCTTGGAAATGTGAATCTAGAGTTGTTTTTCGTAGATGTAGAGCGGCTAGAGCTCTCTCAAACATACCTTATTATTGTTAACCAAAAGGCAACCACTCGTAGAATTTTGAGCTTTTTAATTCCACTATCTCATTAGATGATTAGAATCGTTAGGACTAAATCAACCACTCGTGGAAGAACTTTTTATATATACAAAAGTACAAAACATACAGCTCCACCAAGGAACATGAATATTACACCGAGGCACACTATTGTGATTCTCATCATAGCAATGCTAACAGAAAGATAAAGCTGTACGTAAATAACATACCAAGCATCCTCCGAAGGAATTGACAAGCAAAATTGGAGCCAACACCTACTGTAAGACGGCTCCTTGTTTCCGGAGGCAAGTGGGTCTTGAAAGCTCCTTTCCATCCCAATCGCCTCTTAATCGGCATGAACAGGAACCACAGCTGCCAGCTAGATGGGTTGCGAAGCAAGAGCGTCATGAACGTAGACATGCAGACCACAATGGCAATCCGCTCGCTGACAGGGCTCAAGACGACATATGCGCCCAATGCGAACCCTATAACCATACTTCTCGTTGCCTGCTCCATCGAAATTACAGAGAGGAACATGTAGATTGCACGAAGCAGTGGATGGACGTGTTCTGACCCAGCATAGGTGAGCCAGATGGTGGACAACGTGGAGCCGACAAATGCGAGTGTGTTTGCCATCACGATCGCCTTGAAGGTATACCTGTGCGACAGAATTGGTGCACCGGCATGTGGATGCCCATCCGATATGTAGCCACCAGGCAGAGTGAAAACTGCTGCAAACGTGACCGTTGAGACAAGGACAGACCCAACAATTAAGTTCTGTGCAATGTTGGTGAATTTCTTGAACTCGTTTCCAGAAGTTCTGCCAACGCCAAATTCATCCATGAAATGATCGAGGCGACGAGGACTAAGGACAGCTCCAGTCCATGCCAAGCAGCGGAGTATGATGACCTGAGGATTCTACCAGAAGAAAATCAACATTTCAGGAAATCAAACTATACAAGTTAAAAACTGAAATAAATTTAAAATCGACCGAGAACATGAATTAGAAGATGCAAAGAAGAATGCAGTCCTAGGAGATTAGGTGAGGCTTACCAGTGTAACTTATGCCTTTGTCAGTTGCCAGTACAGCAAGATCTAAGGCAGTGAAGCCCTGGTTGTTCACTGTATTTGGCAGTACACCTTTTGTCGCCATAAGAAGGCTCACTATCATCTGGTCTGCATTCTTGACTGCAAGATGCAGAGGTGTGTTGCCTTCTGAATCCATGATATTCGCCATCCTTCCAAGATCTTCAGTACCAGAGAAACACCAAACAACTTTCCATTTCTTATGCTCAATAGCAATATGTAGGAAATTTCTTCCTCTACTGTCAAGCAATTCGTCACAATCTGGGCAGAATCTACAGAGCTCGTAGATGAATTGTCCGTATCCCATTTTAGCAGCAATATGTACAGGAAATAAACCATTTGAATCTGACCTGTAGGCTAGAGAACTGTCACGGCGCAATAAGAGCTTCATTGCGGAAATATTTCCAACAGATGCAATGTAGTGAAAAAGAGTACTGCCTTAGTCATCAACTTCTTTCACAAGAGCTTGGTTCCACTGCAGCAATTCCCGTATCATTTCTGTTACGAAAGAACTTCAGTAAATAGAAAGTATAAGACCTGAAACACTATCACTCTTAAGAAAAATAATATATGCACTCCCTATGGTCTTATAATAAGGATTGAATGAAGGCCCATGATCTGGCAGGCCTTTTTTCTATAAAGCTTTATGGACCTCAAGGTACATCATCTAGCACTTGAGGGCCAAATCTTACCTAATATTTCTTAAATACAGATGAAAAACAGAAATGACAGAGAAGTGAATTTAACCAGAACATGTACTAGGGTGTCAAGTCATCAAATTCCACCAAAGCTCCCATGAGGGCAGATTTTTCTAACCCTCCTGATGCATGTCCAACAAAATTCTAACCCCAACGCCATTGGTCACTCAGTGCCATTGATGATGTTAAGTCTTTAACCTAATTAACACTTCATGCAAATAGTTGAAGCAGGCATAGATAGGCCAGATAAAATGCTGCACTTTATCACCGTGGCCTATCAGAATTAGAAGGTATGCATTATTCCCATATGATTAATTCAAGTACACCTTTTCCCACATAATATTAGTAATAATGATTTGTTTTGAGCTTTTACAAAAGAAACATATTTCATACATGCCCACAAAACCAACCTTGTAATTAAGGCAGTCAAAGGTGCCCAGTAAAGAAGAGAAGCACAAAAGCAAAAGTAATTGATCAAATATGTCATCAATTTATATGGGGCTAACCCTAGGAGTCATCTTACAAGGAGCCCACTGTGCAAATTAAACAACAAGCCTTGCTTGTAGAGAGGTTTTAATAATATTGGACAGAGTGATGTTATCACCTAATAATATTGGACTAAAAGGCTTTGTTGTTGGATAGATTGCTATAAGTAATTTTTTATCAAAAATAAATAAATTCATACTCATGCCTCATATTCAAATATATACCCTCCATTCCAAATTATAATAAGTCGTTATGGCTCTTATAGATGCATAGCTTTTATTATGTATCTAGACACAGCCTATATCTAGTGCATAGCAAAAAACAATGTGCCTAGAGAGGCTAGAATGACTTATAATTTAGAACGGAGGGAGTAACTAGATGTATTTCAAGATTTACACAATTTTTTTTATTTACACAATTTTCTTTCGGGACTTTAAATCTAAATTGCAAGAGACCTAACAATAATGTCATCATGAAAACTATATTTGATACATTATGATTAGTTTTCGACACAACTGGTTTATGTTTTCTAAGGTGCAATTAAGTGTTATATTACTTTTGTCAAGTTACTTTTTCTCAATAGACCCACCCGCAGTTTGCTACAGAGTAGTACTACTTAAACCGTAGTCCCGCCATGTCCATGATTACACATATTCATTTCAGCAAGATTCTTGACGTGTACCTTCCTTTCTCTTTTGTGTCATGATTCACATGTGGGACAGTAGAAGTAATATAAAATTGGGTGCCCTGGCTATTTGATGAGTCCCGACTGCTCACCCAAAAACCAATTATTCGATCAAACACTAAATGTGCATCCCCACATAGTCTGATTCACAGCACACTAATCACTCTGTTGTCAAGACAACCCAAACAAAAATCGCTATCACTAGATTACAGGTTACATCAATTTCAAATGTTTGAGTTTAGATAATGTACACTAACGTTCATAATACAGTGAACATGAGTCATCACATCAAACAGAGACTCAAAACGTCCAACTCATACTCCATTCACTTGCTTTAGAAGAAGTGGCATCCTCGCTTTAACAAATTAAGATCTGAACTGCTGAATTCCATACAATCCAACCACAGTATAGTCCAATCACTCTACCCAAAGAAGAATTTCCAGATTTTTCACAAGCTTCCCACGGTACATCAAACCCCCAAACATAGCAAACTAGAATAACTAAATCTGACAACCTAGATATTAAATACACTCCAAATTGCTCATTAATTCATCACAAACATAGCACCATAAACTAGCAGTCAGGAGGGACTCACCACACACCCACCCACCCACACACACAAAATCTGAATTTTGGTGGATTTAGATTTCGTGGAGCTAAGACATTTGCCTTGGAAATGTGAATCTAGAGTTGTTTTTCGTAGATGTAGAGCAGCTAGAGCTCTCTCAAACATACCTTATTATTGTTAACCAAAAGGCAACCACTCGTAGAATTTTGAGCTTTTTAATTCCACTATCTCATTAGATGATTAGAATCGTTAGGACTAAATCAACCACTCGTGGAAGAACTTTTTATATATACAAAAGTACAAAACATACAGCTCCACCAAGGAACATGAATATTACACCGAGGCACACTATTGTGATTCTCATCATAGCAATGCTAACAGAAAGATAAAGCTGTACGTAAATAACATACCAAGCATCCTCTGAAGGAATTGACAAGCAAAATTGGAGCCAACACCTACTGTAAGACGGCTCCTTGTTTCCGGAGGCAAGTGGGTCTTGAAAGCTCCTTTCCATCCCAATCGCCTCTTAATCGGCATGAACAGGAACCACAGCTGCCAGCTAGAAGGGTTGCGAAGCAAGAGCGTCATGAACGTAGACATGCAGACCACAATGGCAATCCGCTCGCTGACAGGGCTCAAGACGACATATGCGCCCAATGCGAACCCTATAACCATACTTCTCGTTGCCTGCTCCATCGAAATTACCGAGAGGAACATGTAGATTGCACGAAGCAGTGGATGGACGTGTTCTGACCCAGCATAGGTGAGCCAGATGGTGGACAACGTGGAGCCGACAAATGCGAGTGTGTTTGCCATCACGAACGCCTTGAAGGTATACCTGTGCGACAGAATTGGTGTACCGGCATGTAGCCCATCCGATATGTAGCCACCAGGCAGAGTGAAAACTGCTGCAAACGTGACCGTTGAGACAAGGACAGACCCAACAATTAAGTTCTGTGCAATGTTGGTGAATTTCTTGAACTCGTTTCCAGAAGTTCTGCCAACGCCAAATTCATCCATGAAATGATCGAGGCGACGAGGACTAAGGACAGCTCCAGTCCATGCCAAACAGCGGAGTATGATGACCTGAGGATTCTACCAGAAGAAAATCAACATTTCAGGAAATCAAACTATACAAGTTAAAAACTGAAATAAATTTAAAATCGACCGAGAACATGAATTAGAAGATGCAAAGAAGAATGCAGTCCTAGGAGATTAGGTGAGGCTTACCAGTGTATAACTTATGCCTTTGTCAGTTGCCAGTACAGCAAGATCTAAGGCTGTGAAGCCCTGGTTGTTCACTGTATTTGGCAGTACACCTTTTGTCGCCATAAGAAGGCTCACTATCATCTGGTCTGCATTCTTGACTGCAAGATGCAGAGGTGTGTTGCCTTCTGAATCCATGACATTCGCCATCCTTCCAAGATCTTCAGTACCAGAGAAACACCAAACAACTTTCCATTTCTTATGCTCAATAGCAATATGTAGGAAATTTCTTCCTCTACTGTCAAGCAATTCGTTACAATCTGGGCAGAATCTACAAAGCTCGTAGATGAATTGTCCGTATCCCATTTTAGCAGCAATATGTACAGGAAATAAACCATTTGAATCTGAGCTGTAGGCTAGAGAACTCTCACGGCGCAATAAGAGCTTCATTGCGGAAATATTTCCAACAGATGCAATGTAGTGAAAAGGAGTACTGCCTGAGTCATCAACTTCTTTCACAAGAGCTTGGTTCCACTGCAGCAATTCCCGTATCATTTCTGTTACGAAAGAACTTCAGTAAATAGAAAGTATAAGACCTGAAACACTATCACTCTTAAGAAAAATAATATATGCACTCCCTATGGTCTTATAATAAGGATTGAATGAAGGCCCATGATCTGGCAGGCCTTTTTTCTATAAAGCTTTATGGACCTCAAGGTACATCATCTAGCATTTGAGGGCCAAATCTTACCTAATATTTCTTAAATACAGATGAAAAACAGAAATGACAGAGAAGTGAATTTAACCAGAACATGTGCTAGGGTGTCAAGTCATCAAATTCCACCAAAGCTCCCATGAGGGCAGATTTTTCTAACCCTCCTGATGCATGTCCAACAAAACTCTAACCCCAACGCCATTGGTCACTCAGCGCCATTGATGATGTTAAGTCTTTAACCTAATTAACACTTCATGCAAATAGTTGAAGCAGGCATAGATAGGCCAGATAAAATGCTGCACTTTATCACCGTGGCCTATCAGAATTAGAAGGTATGCATTATTCCCATATGATTAATTCAAGTACACCTTTTCCCACATAATATTAGTAATAATGATTTGTTTTGAGCTTTTACAAAAGAAACATATTTCATACATGTCCACAAAACCAACCTTGTAATTAAGGCAGTCAAAGGTGCCCAGTAAAGAAGAGAAGCACAAAAGCAAAAGTAATTGATCAAATATGTCATCAATTTATATGGGGCTAACCCTAGGAGTCATCTTACAAGGAGCCCACTGTGCAAATTAAACAACAAGCCTTGCTTGTAGAGAGGTTTTAATAATATTGGACAGAGTGATGTTATCACCTAATAATATTGGACTAAAAGGCTTTGTTGTTGGATAGATTGCTATAAGTAATTTTTTATCAAAAATAAATAAATTCATACTCATGCCTCATATTCAAATATATACCCTCCATTCCAAATTATAATAAGTCGTTATGGCTCTTATAGATGCATAGCTTTTATTATGTATCTAGACACAGCCTATATCTAGTGCATAGCAAAAACAATGTGCCTAGAGAGGCTAGAATGACTTATAATTTAGAACGAAGGGAGTAACTAGATGTATTTCAAGATTTACACAATTTTTTTTTATTTACACAATTTTCTTTCGGGACTTTAAATCTAAATTGCAAGAGACCTAACAATAATGTCATCATGAAAACTATATTTGATACATTATGATTAGTTTTCGACACAACTGGTTTATGTTTTCTAAGGTGCAATTAAGTGTTATGTTACTTTTGTCAAGTTACTTTTTCTCAATAGAACCACCCGCAGTTTGCTACAGAGTAGTACTACTTAAACCGTAGTCCCGCCATGTCCATGATTACACATATTCATTTCAGCAAGATTCTTGACGTGTACCTTCCTTTCTCTTTTGTGTCATGATTCACATGTGGGACAGTAGAAGTAATATAAAATTGGGTGCCCTGGCTATTTGATGAGTCCCGACCGCTCACCCAAAAACCAATTATTCGATCAAACACTAAATGTGCATCCCCACATAGTCTGATTCACAGCACACTAATCACTCTGTTGTCAAGACACCCCAAACAAAAATCGCTATCACTAGATTACAGGTTACATCAATTTCAAATGTTTGAGTTTAGATAATGTACACTAACGTTCATAATACAGTGAACATGAGTCATCACATCAAACAGAGACTCAAAACGTCCAACTCATACTCCATTCACTTGCTTTAGAAGAAGTGGCATCCTCGCTTTAACAAATTAAGATCTGAACTGCTGAATTCCATACAATCCAACCACAGTATAGTCCAATCACTCTACCCAAAGAAGCATTTCCAGATTTTTCACAAGCTTCCCACGGTACATCAAACCCCCAAACATAGCAAACTAGAATAACTAAATCTGACAACCTAGATATTAAATACACTCCAAATTGCTCATTAATTCATCACAAACATAGCACCATAAACTAGCAGTCAGGAGGGACTCACCATTGCTCGTGAGGACAGCGGCGTGCATCACGGTACGGCCGCCCGGACCCATGCTCGAACCTAGTCCGGGCACCTCCTCCTCCTCCTCCGCGTCCCTATATGTCTTTAAGAGCACGCGCACCATCCCCAGGGACCCGGCCGCCGCCGCCATGTAAAACGGCGACTCCCCAGCGCCGCTGCACAGCCCCATGAGCCCCGGGTCCGCGGCGGCCAGCGCACGCGCCGCGGCCTCGTGGCCTCCCCGCACGGCGTCGTGCAGCGCCGTCTCCGCGCGCCGGTTCGTGGCCCGGGTCAGGGCGCGCAGGGAGCACGCGGGGGAGGACGAGGAGGCGACGAGGAGCGCGACGACCTTGTGCGCCCCCGCGCGCGCGGCGAGGTGGAGCGGGGTGTCGAGCGCGGCGTTGCGCGCCGCGAGGAGGCGCGCGGCGAGGTGGAGCGGGGTGTCGAACGCGGCGTTGCGCGCCGCGAGGAGGCGCGGGGCGCGGCGGAGGAGGAGCGACGCGAGGTCCGCATGCCCGCCCGCGGCGACCACGTGGAGGAGCGTGTTCCCTCCGGCTGTGGCCGCGGTCTCGAGGTCTGGGGCCGCCGGGTCGGCCAGGAGCGCCTTGACGAGCCGCCGCTCGTCGCCGCTGCGCGCCGCGCGGAGAAGCGTGGCGCCCATGGTCGGCGGTGTGGTTGCCAGCGGGCGCGGGGTCGGGCAGGGGGACGCGCTGGTGGTGGGCGTGGACGGCGGTGATGTCTCCGCCGCCTCCGGCGAGGCCATCGTGCGGGCGGGCGTCGGATGGTGGTGTGTCATTTGGACTTATTTATGCCTCCGCTGTAGCACCAGTACTGCACCACTGTAGCAATAAAAGAGAGATGTGGAGAGAGAGAAAGAGGGAGGGAGGAAAATAAAATATGGAGTAGTTGGTATAGAAGATGGGATAGAGATAACATGGCTGCAGAAGAAACTAGGAGCCAGTTTAGTTCCACTTCATTTTACCAAATTTTTCAAGATTCCTCGTCACATCGAATCTTTGGACGCATGCACGAAGCATTAAATATAAATAAAAAATAAAACTAATTACACAGTTTAGACGAAATCCACAAGACGAATCTTTTAAGCCTAATTAGACTATGATTGGACACTAATTGTCAAATAACAACAAAATGCTACAGTAGCATTTCGCTAAAAAAATTGCCAACCAAATAGGCCCTAGTATAGAGTAGAGAATTTCGATGACTATAATAAAATATTTTTTTTAGAAATGAAAATAGAGGTCGACAAGTGCGGATAGCCTGATGACTTGTGAACTGCAGAGCTGTGCTGTGAACTGTGAAGTGTATTTGCTTTTCGGTCCTCGTTTATGTTCATAATTATGGATAAAGTCCAATTTCTTGTTCTTTGACTTTACATGGAGCAAAACGGTCCAATTTCTTGCTCTTGGCTTTATATGGAACAAGGTAGAATAGGAGAATGTGATAGGTTTTTAGTTTCGGAGAAAACATGCTTTTTACTACTAGTATTTACTCTCCCACCCCAAATTATAAGTCATTGTAATTTTTTTTGGAGATTTAAAATATCACAAGTTTGACCAAATTTATAAAATAAAGTAATAACATTTATAATACCAAATAAGTATCATTAGATTTTTTATTAATTATATTTCTATAGTATATAGTATACCTATTTAATGTCATAAATTTTGTAATTCTCTCTATAACTTGATATGCTTTAATTCTCCAAGAAAGTTTAAATGACTTGAATTTAGAATGGAGGGAGTAGTAGCTAAGTGAATGTCGTGTTAATTTAAGGCCAAAATTTTCTGTTCCTTAGTTTCTTCTATGAAAATAAATTGATTTTATTGAAATTTTGACGAACCAAAGATGCTCTTAATATTGAAACGATCGACAAAAGTGCTAAATGGAAGTCAATTCGATAGTCATGTTATATCACTTAGGGTTTAAAACTAATTTTTATTAAGCAAAATTGCTATAAAACATGTATGTGAACTTTAATAAAGTTGGAAATACAAATTTTATAGATGACAATGAAATACTTGCTGCTGAAAAATAACCTTGCTAGCTAATATTTTCAATAGCTTAGAAATGCAATTTGAAATAGAGTTCAACTCAAAACTTAAAATTTCCAAGTCTATTGACAGTTAGACACTGCTATGTTTAGCAATTTATTGCGAAAGATTGGATTAAGGAGTAGGGTTATATCATGGCTTGTTTTAGTAGCCTAATATACCCTCTAAGGTATAGCAAAAGTGGTTTGGGGATTGAATCAACGGTTTAGACATGTTAAACGCTTTAAAATTCGTGTGTGTCACTGTTTCGGGCTGGTTAGCCGCGATCACCGTGCTCGGGCGCTCGGCATCGCCGCGTTGGTCGCGTGTGTGCGTGCGCGCGCTGCTGCGCATGGTCGGCCGTGGCCGCCTCTGGCCTGGCCAGGTCTCGGCTGCCGCTGGCCCTACCGCGCGGAGCCGCCGCCGCTGCTGCTGACTGCCCCGCACGTGCCGCGACGGAGCCGCTGCCAGCGCCATCAACTTGCCGTCGTGTCCGTACTGCCGACCTGCCTCATGTTGCGATGTTGCCGCTACCAACGCCATTGCGACACTATGCTGCTGCCACTTGCCTTGTCCCAGTTCGCACGTGGGCTGCCCAGCGCCGTCGTCCTGCCTTAATTGCGCTGCGGCCGGGCATGTCATGCCCCCACCTGCCTCCGCACGCGCGCATGTGGTTTGGCCGTAGTGTCATATAGCGTGTGCACAGTGTTTGATCGCTATCACTAGATTACAGGTTACATCAATTTCAAATGTTTGAGTTTAGATAATGTACACTAACGTTCATAATACAGTGAACATGAGTCATCACATCAAACAGAGACTCAAAACGTCCAACTCATACTCCATTCACTTGCTTTAGAAGAAGTGGCATCCTCGCTTTAACAAATTAAGATCTGAACTGCTGAATTCCATACAATCCAACCACAGTATAGTCCAATCACTCTACCCAAAGAAGCATTTCCAGATTTTTCACAAGCTTCCCACGGTACATCAAACCCCCAAACATAGCAAACTAGAATAACTAAATCTGACAACCTAGATATTAAATACACTCCAAATTGCTCATTAATTCATCACAAACATAGCACCATAAACTAGCAGTCAGGAGGGACTCACCATTGCTCGTGAGGACAGCGGCGTGCATCACGGTACGGCCGCCCGGACCCATGCTCGAACCTAGTCCGGGCACCTCCTCCTCCTCCTCCGCGTCCCTATATGTCTTTAAGAGCACGCGCACCATCCCCAGGGACCCGGCCGCCGCCGCCATGTAAAACGGCGACTCCCCAGCGCCGCTGCACAGCCCCATGAGCCCCGGGTCCGCGGCGGCCAGCGCACGCGCCGCGGCCTCGTGGCCTCCCCGCACGGCGTCGTGCAGCGCCGTCTCCGCGCGCCGGTTCGTGGCCCGGGTCAGGGCGCGCAGGGAGCACGCGGGGGAGGACGAGGAGGCGACGAGGAGCGCGACGACCTTGTGCGCCCCCGCGCGCGCGGCGAGGTGGAGCGGGGTGTCGAGCGCGGCGTTGCGCGCCGCGAGGAGGCGCGCGGCGAGGTGGAGCGGGGTGTCGAACGCGGCGTTGCGCGCCGCGAGGAGGCGCGGGGCGCGGCGGAGGAGGAGCGACGCGAGGTCCGCATGCCCGCCCGCGGCGACCACGTGGAGGAGCGTGTTCCCTCCGGCTGTGGCCGCGGTCTCGAGGTCTGGGGCCGCCGGGTCGGCCAGGAGCGCCTTGACGAGCCGCCGCTCGTCGCCGCTGCGCGCCGCGCGGAGAAGCGTGGCGCCCATGGTCGGCGGTGTGGTTGCCAGCGGGCGCGGGGTCGGGCAGGGGGACGCGCTGGTGGTGGGCGTGGACGGCGGTGATGTCTCCGCCGCCTCCGGCGAGGCCATCGTGCGGGCGGGCGTCGGATGGTGGTGTGTCATTTGGACTTATTTATGCCTCCGCTGTAGCACCAGTACTGCACCACTGTAGCAATAAAAGAGAGATGTGGAGAGAGAGAAAGAGGGAGGGAGGAAAATAAAATATGGAGTAGTTGGTATAGAAGATGGGATAGAGATAACATGGCTGCAGAAGAAACTAGGAGCCAGTTTAGTTCCACTTCATTTTACCAAATTTTTCAAGATTCCTCGTCACATCGAATCTTTGGACGCATGCACGAAGCATTAAATATAAATAAAAAATAAAACTAATTACACAGTTTAGACGAAATCCACAAGACGAATCTTTTAAGCCTAATTAGACTATGATTGGACACTAATTGTCAAATAACAACAAAATGCTACAGTAGCATTTCGCTAAAAAAATTGCCAACCAAATAGGCCCTAGTATAGAGTAGAGAATTTCGATGACTATAATAAAATATTTTTTTTAGAAATGAAAATAGAGGTCGACAAGTGCGGATAGCCTGATGACTTGTGAACTGCAGAGCTGTGCTGTGAACTGTGAAGTGTATTTGCTTTTCGGTCCTCGTTTATGTTCATAATTATGGATAAAGTCCAATTTCTTGTTCTTTGACTTTACATGGAGCAAAACGGTCCAATTTCTTGCTCTTGGCTTTATATGGAACAAGGTAGAATAGGAGAATGTGATAGGTTTTTAGTTTCGGAGAAAACATGCTTTTTACTACTAGTATTTACTCTCCCACCCCAAATTATAAGTCATTGTAATTTTTTTTGGAGATTTAAAATATCACAAGTTTGACCAAATTTATAAAATAAAGTAATAACATTTATAATACCAAATAAGTATCATTAGATTTTTTATTAATTATATTTCTATAGTATATAGTATACCTATTTAATGTCATAAATTTTGTAATTCTCTCTATAACTTGATATGCTTTAATTCTCCAAGAAAGTTTAAATGACTTGAATTTAGAATGGAGGGAGTAGTAGCTAAGTGAATGTCGTGTTAATTTAAGGCCAAAATTTTCTGTTCCTTAGTTTCTTCTATGAAAATAAATTGATTTTATTGAAATTTTGACGAACCAAAGATGCTCTTAATATTGAAACGATCGACAAAAGTGCTAAATGGAAGTCAATTCGATAGTCATGTTATATCACTTAGGGTTTAAAACTAATTTTTATTAAGCAAAATTGCTATAAAACATGTATGTGAACTTTAATAAAGTTGGAAATACAAATTTTATAGATGACAATGAAATACTTGCTGCTGAAAAATAACCTTGCTAGCTAATATTTTCAATAGCTTAGAAATGCAATTTGAAATAGAGTTCAACTCAAAACTTAAAATTTCCAAGTCTATTGACAGTTAGACACTGCTATGTTTAGCAATTTATTGCGAAAGATTGGATTAAGGAGTAGGGTTATATCATGGCTTGTTTTAGTAGCCTAATATACCCTCTAAGGTATAGCAAAAGTGGTTTGGGGATTGAATCAACGGTTTAGACATGTTAAACGCTTTAAAATTCGTGTGTGTCACTGTTTCGGGCTGGTTAGCCGCGATCACCGTGCTCGGGCGCTCGGCATCGCCGCGTTGGTCGCGTGTGTGCGTGCGCGCGCTGCTGCGCATGGTCGGCCGTGGCCGCCTCTGGCCTGGCCAGGTCTCGGCTGCCGCTGGCCCTACCGCGCGGAGCCGCCGCCGCTGCTGCTGACTGCCCCGCACGTGCCGCGACGGAGCCGCTGCCAGCGCCATCAACTTGCCGTCGTGTCCGTACTGCCGACCTGCCTCATGTTGCGATGTTGCCGCTACCAACGCCATTGCGACACTATGCTGCTGCCACTTGCCTTGTCCCAGTTCGCACGTGGGCTGCCCAGCGCCGTCGTCCTGCCTTAATTGCGCTGCGGCCGGGCATGTCATGCCCCCACCTGCCTCCGCACGCGCGCATGTGGTTTGGCCGTAGTGTCATATAGCGTGTGCACAGTGTTGACACAAAATGTGACGCACTGTGCCTCACACACAGCAAGCCGAAAAGCGTAGCTTTAATCGGGTTCCCGGGTGTTTCGTGATCCGGAAGCGTGCCAGTCAGTTTGACCTGAAAACTAACAAGGGATAAAACAATTAAATGTCAAACCGGGAACATGTCAGGTAATACCGGACAGTTCCACATATACGGCCCTGAAGCCACTTACAACGACATACGGCTATAGAGAGCTGTCTGCCAACAAGTTCATAAAACATTCTGCTAATCATAGGGTAAATACACGTAAAGACCTAATTGCCGAATGCACGTGCATGGGAAGACACGTTTGAACAAGTGAAATTAATTATGAGTTAACGCATAACCAAGCTCGGCAATCCAGCCGAATTGGGATCCATGAAGGAGGAACATACAAATAAAAGCGATTAAACTAAACTAAAACCTGCATCTGCCGCACGACACCTAGTTTCGTTAAAGCTTAAACGTGATTAACATGCATGAACCCGCAATATGTGACAATCTAGATTAAAACAATTCAGCCACTATGAGCATGTTATCTGTTTTTGCAGGGGTAATATAAGAGTAAACAATGATCGTTGAAGCACGAATAAAACCACAAGAGAAAGAAGGCCGAACAATATCAATCTAGATTGGGCAGAAGTGTGTTACAAATATATAAGAAGTTTAAAACATGCAACACTGGATAACTTAATGAATCTATTTAGATTTGCCATATCTAATATAGAGCCGATAACTATCTCGCTTTCACTAAGCATATGAGTAAACGCCTGCCGCACGGTATCTACTCATAAACGAAGCATAAGCAAAGACTTCTTGATTGTCAAGCAAAGATCCGCCGCACGATCATTGAAAACAAACAAGACTACTTGCACCATGTCTAAATCCACCGCATGATACTAAACATGATAGCAAGGTTGTCGGAACTTACGGAGGTCGACGGATCGATGACTCCTCTCGAAGAACTCGACGACACGACAAGAAGACTCGAAAGTTGGCACGGGGCCGGTTGTATTGATTTGGTTGTGAACACTTATTACAATGGTCGAGGGTCAATATTTATACCCTAGACAAAATGTGAGTCCCAAAGGACTACGATCTACAAAGGAACTTCTAAACAAACTTGGAAACTTACGATTCCTTACCCTAAACTTATAAATTCCTTTATTAATACAACTCTCATCTTTCCGATCGGTCTTGCCTGCCATCTTCTGTTTTCCCGAATGGAGTTACCGCCTTCCAGAATAACCGACCGCACAAGCATTTAGCCGACCGCTTGCGTTGTTTGCCGAACACCCTTCTCCCCGCATGTGGGCCTACCTGTCATCTTCCAGAATTGACCAAAATCCAGTGTTAACACATGCCCCCTCAATTTCGGGATAAAAGTTGTTTTATTCTGAAATTGACCACAAGCTCTTTCACCCTCTTAGGTCATCACCGTTCAAAATCGCAGTCGCTGCCCAAGAAAAGCTTTCAGCGCAACCTCGGACCTTCCTCAAATCTTCAATGGCGACCCAGGATGAAATCCCAGAGGCAAACCTTATTTATATTCGGCAATTTTTTCATTTTATTCTTCCGCTCCTTTCTTGATTTACTCCCTTCTGATTTCAATCATCTTCTACAGGAGTACAAGAGCCAGATTTTGATCCCTTATGCTGCCAACCCCGATTCTTATTTCCTCGGCCCAATGGGAAATCCTGACCCCTCTGAGATCATTGAGAAGGAAACCCAAAGGATTCTTTTCAAGTCTGGGATTACTTCACCAAACCGATGGCCAAACACATTCAAGAATTGGCCATTTCCCCCAATCACCGGATGGCGCAACTGGTATAGGAGAATGTTGGAGAAGAGCAGCAGCCACTGGGAAAGTCAGGACATCAGTCATTGTCTGGAGTTATCTTTAGCTGAAACACCCAGGAATGATTCCCTTCTGATAGCAGCTTCTCATTTTTGGTCTGACGCTACCAATGCCTTCATCTTTGGTCATGGTATTATGACCATCACTTTAGCCGACATATTCATGATGACTGGTTTGAATGTGTCATTGCCAGTATATCCTCATAAGTACAAAAGCAAGAGTAATCAAAGAGCCGTCAGTTCTGGATGTGGATGGGTCAAACATATCCAGAACTATATGAATGCATCCGGCACCGTTTCTGACAAAGAGTTGAAAGCCTTCATGAACATGTGGTTATGCAGATTCATCTTCTGTGGAAAATCCAATGAACCAACCCTGAATCACATGGTAATGGCTGAAGACCTAGCTGCAGGCACCCAGATCCCATTAGGCAAATATCTTTTAGGGTCGGCCTATCATATGATGCATCAAATCACCCTTCAGATGCGCCAAAGTGGAGAAATTTCTTGTGTGAATGGTCCCTGGTGGCTAATTCAAATGTGGCTCCAATTATATATGCATCAGATAACCCCTGTGAGCCTCATCAACCTAAGTTTCCCCTCAGTTAACTATGCTGAAGGCAGCACAGCGAAGGTTAAGGCTTGCCAGACTTATGGGGAAGCAGCAGCATCTATAAGCATTGATATAGACATTGGTCATCTCTTCAAGCTATTTTTCAAAGGATTCGGCAATGTGCTCTGGTTTCCTTACAGAGAAAATGAAGATCTGACTCTACCCTGCAAGTTTAGCTATGAAATTGGTTGTTCAGGCCAAGAACCCACAGAGATCTTCAATTCTTTTATCAAACCTTGCACTTTGCCAGCCGAATTTCATCATGGGAGATTAGTACAGTCCACCTATGAATTTTATTATCCAAACATGGTGGCCAGACAATTAGGGTGCGGCCAACTGCCTCCAAAATTCCTCTTCTCAACAATCATAAAATCAAGGGAAGTAATAACAGAAGGAATGGAAGCCAAGAAGGTCTTTGAACTAGGATGGGAATTACCCATATATGAACCATCTCCATTTGGGCTAATAGATGCTGCTCATCCCCTCTTTGTCTCTTGGTGGCAAGAATGGCATGCTCATATCTTCAATATATCAGCTCATTCTCTATGCAAAAACTTGCAACCCGATTTTGCTTCTGACAGTGAGGTAATTTTATTATGCTCATCATTTCTTGTTCTTGAATCCACTTCTTATTTTAACATCTGGTCATGCACAGGATCTTGAGTTCACTCCCCCTGCCAAAGCAATTCAGTATTATCCGGCTGGTCCCAAACCTGCTCTGGGGTTTGATGCTCCAGACTTAAAGGAATTCATGAAAACTCCTGTAACTTTGGATTCAGCACCTTTAAAGGCATTCATGAAAACTCCTACTACTTCAGCTGCTGCATCTTCAAGAGGAAAAAGCAAAAGGAAAACACCTGAAAGTTTCCTCTTACCCAAGAAACCAAGGACCAAGAAAGCCAGATTACCTCCTAAGGTATGAATCTTTTATTTTTTATCAGGTCAACAATTTCACTTAGCAGTAAGCCTGACTACCTTTATATCCATTACTTCCATTGCAGCCACAAGTTGAAATTCCAACACTGGGCAATACCTCAGCACCTGCAGAACCAACCCCTGAAGTCTCTACTGAAGATGAAGAAATTCATGATAGAGAAATTTCGGAGACTCATGAGGCTGAATGTTTAAAGGCTCATAAACCTGATGAGACTATAGGTAATATTATTCAACCAATTCTCTTTTCCTTTCTCTTTAACAACATCTATCTCTTATGCACATTATCATTTACTTTACTGAGAATAGATGAGATCTTAGATGAACTGGCAAGGGAAACTTCTCCTAATCAATCTCCAGATCCGTCTCCTCTGAACCTTCAATCAAGTCCTCCAGCAAGCCAGGGTATAACCCATCCTGATGACCAATCAGCCCAACAGGTAATGCCTTGCCTCATACTATATTTTAGCAAAATTACCCAATCGGCTAACACCTTCTTCCTTTCTCTTTGTCTAGAAGAACATCACTAAACTGACCACCAGTTACTCCTTCTCTATTGAGGACTACATTATTGAGAAAGGTGAAGAGATCACTTCTCATCAAACTTTGTCACTGGAGAATCAGGCTCGGCTAAAAGAAGTGATTATTCTGCTGAATAAGGATACCATTAGTCTGGTTCAGGATGCAGACCAGATAAAAGACCTCCTTGAACTCATTGATCAAGATATTCCTTCTGCTCTCAAGGCTCCCCTAGAATCTGCAGCCCATCTTGATGATCACTTCGCTATGGTGAGAAGGGCAACCAAGAACATATCTTCGAGGGCCGCTCTGCAGAAGGATAGATCTTTGAAAAAACTGGAGATTAAAGATCTTCATTCTCATATCCAGACTACGAGAAATTCTTTGGCAACCTTGGAGCCTGAACTGAGATCCATGGAGGATGAAAAAATCAGACTAGAAGCTCAACTAGCCGAACTGAATGCCAAAATTCAGTCTCACAGGGCACATATAGCCAATCTGCCGAAGAACATAGAAGCAACTTCACTAAAGATAGCTTCGACCATCAAAGAAGACCAGCAGATCAAACACAAGTTATCCAGCATCCAGAGTTCTGAAGATGAAGATCAAAAAGTGCTAGATAATGTTAGCCGAATCAGGACCGAGGCCATAGAAGCAATCAATCATCTTCTGAACCAGTAGACATTAGGCTTGTAATAAACTTTAAGTGTGATACCCTTTGTCCTTGATTAAACAACTTTATGTTCATTTATTTTCATTCGTTCGGAAAAAAGTAATCGGCCATTTCCCCTTAAATTACTCGATTAGAATGTAGCCGATTGTCTCCATCCTTCCGATAGCCGAACGAATCCAATCCAAATACTATGAGGGTATAGCCGAACGATGTTGGCTCCAATAAATCATGGAGATATTCAAGCGGCGTTCGACTTAACTCAGGCCTGGCCCAATCCAGTAACGGCCCATCCGAAAGGGAACAAACCTACTCCGCCGTTCGGGATTCTCGTCCCACAACCCCGTGGAATTCGCCACGATCTTTCGCTTCGGCTTATAAATAGCTCCTTCCATTGGTCTTTATCACTATCTTTGCCTCAGCGTTCTCACATCCGTCTCTTCCACTTCCTTCGTTCGATTCATTCCAGAAGGAAACCCTAACCTCCGTCAAAGCAAATGACGAACAGCGGCAATCGTGGCAAGCGTTCTGCCGACGGAGAGGCTGAAGGAAGCAGAGCATCGCGCTGTCGGCGCCGCGGGTATGATTCGGTTCTTTGCCCCCTTTGTAATTTCCTCGTTCATCTCTTAATTCCGATTTCTCCTTCCCCATTCATCAGGATAAGAGTCATCAGCTCCAGCCAATACCATCTCCTCCCTCCGGTGTCGGCAGCTCAACCGGGAACTCCATCATCCGGCTCCTCCGGGTCTTCCAGCTCCTCAGGCTCTTACCATTCCAACCCTTGGGGTTCGGCAGAGCCAGCAGATGCACACCATCCATACTCCCACGAAGAGGCGCTTAAGTTTCGCCAGGAGAGGGACGAAGCCCGGGAGGAGCTAGGCGACGTCTCCAAGAAGTTCGGCATCGATCAAGCCGAGTGGGAAGATCAGCGGAAACAATTCTGCGACGCCATCACCGGTTTGATATCTTCATTTAGTTTTATCATCCTGATTTCCTTTGCTTGCCGACCCATTTCTTCTTTCATGCCCAGCTCTTTCCGCGGAGAATAACCGCTTGAAGACGGCGGCGAACAAGATTGCCGACAAGGTGAATGCTCAGGGAGAGACACCCGAGGCACGCCTTGATGCTGTGGACGGCCGCATTGATCAGGCCGTCATCCAAGGTGTGCACCTCGGTGCTTCTCTCGGGCTGGCGGCAATGACCTCCCAAACCAACGAGGACTACTCCTCCCAGCCAGTTGGCTTTGTTGAAGGACGCCCGGACGAAGTCGACGACATCGATGAGCGTCTGGAAGCCTACGACGATCATGCTGCTGCCCTTGCCGAAATCACAAACTCCCAATCCGTCCTCAATAAGTTATTTGAGGAGTAGTTTGTATTAGGATGAACTTTCATAAATAATCTCATCCTTTGGAATGATATTTACTTCTTTGATTCTTTTCGGTAAAATCCCACTTGCGATTGTCAGAAAAATACCGAAAACAACCCAGTTTCGGATAAACATTCCTGTGCTAGAGGCGATGCAAACTGCATCGGCTATTTTGCGCTAAAGGCGATATAAACGATATCGGCTATTTTCAATCTCGTATCTGATTTTTTAGGCTAAAGGCGATATGAACAATATCGGCTATTTTCTCAGTCTTGTATCCGATCTTTTAGGCCAAAGGCGATTTTCTCTCTGTCGGTTTTTCCGATCTATATTCACGAACCAACCTCAACACTGGGGTAGTATTTCTTAAGAAATCTTCCATTAATAGCTCTGGTAAACTCCTCCCCAAATAAAGTCTTCAATATATATGCATTGCCAGGTACACACTCTACTATTCGGAAAGGACCTTCCCAATTTGGAGACCACTTGCCGAACGCTCTATCCTTTGTTCCAACCGGCAATACAGTTTTCCAAACCAAATCTCCTTCTGCGAATTGCTTCAGCCTAACCCTTTTGTTATAATACTTGGCGACGCGTAATTTATTTTTCTCAATATTTTCTAATGCCTTAAGACGAATCAAATGTAAATCTTCCAATTCATCCATCATCAGATTCTTATAGTCTTCTTCTGCCAATTCTTTCTGTAAAATAACTCGCCTTGATTCTGATCGTAGTTCCCATGGTAACACAGCATGATGTCCATAAACCAGTTCATAGGGAGATGTTTGAGTGGATCCATGACAAGCCATTCGGTAAGCCCATAATGCTTCATTAAGAACCAAGTGCCATTTCCTTGGTTTTTCATCAATCTTCTTCTGGATAATTTTAATCATAATCTTATTTGATGCTTCTGCCTGACCATTAGCCTGTGCATAATAAGGAGAAGAATTATATAACTTAATCCCCATACTTTTGGCAAAGTCACAGAATTCTGAAGAAGTAAACTGAGTTCCTTGATCAGTTGTTATAGTCTGAGGAATCCCGAATCTGTGAACTATATGTTCCTTAACAAAACTGATCATATTCTCTGACGTTACCTTCTTCAAAGGGATAGCTTCAACCCACTTGGTGAAATAATCTGTGGCCAAGAGCACAAATTTGTGTCCCTTACTAGAAGGAGGATTGACCTGACCAATTAAATCCATACCCCATCCTCTGAACGGCCAAGGCTTGATTATAGGATTCATAGCAGACGCTGGAACTTTTTGAATATTGCCGAATTTTTGACAATTGTGACACCCTTTGTAATATTCAAAACAATCTTCCAGCATAATTGGCCAAAAATAACCAGTTCTCCTAATTATCCACTTCATCCGATAAGCCGACTGATATGCACCACACAATCCTTCATGAACCTCATACATCACTTCCTTGGCCTCTTCTTGACTTAAACATTTGAGCAATACTCCATCGATGGACTTGTAATATAACTGATCATCAAGAAACACAAATTTGAGAGCTTTATACCTGAGTTTTCGGGAAACCTTTTGAGATGGATCTTTCAGATAATTGGTAACTTCGTATCTCCAATCACCATCCACTTGATCAGTATTTAAAACACCTTCTTCTATAGCAAAAATTTCCCGACTCTCTCGATATCCAGAAGCAGCTTGAGCTAACTTATTTGCTTCTTCATTGCACTCTCTAGGGATATGATGCAAGGTCACTACCAGAAAATTCTTCAACAGTTCTCTACACTCCTCATAATATTCTCTTAATACATTGTTCTTGCATTCATACTGACCATTCAGTTGATTAATCACCAACTCAGAATCTCCAAAAATTTCAACAGCATCGGCCTTTACTTCTATAAGAAACCGAAGCCCTCTAAGCAACGCTTCATACTCTGCCTGATTATTAGTAACATGAAAGTCAATAGGAACCGCATACTCAAAAGTCTTTCCTTGTGGGGAAATCAAGAGAATACCAGCACCACCACCTTTGTTACAAGATGATCCATCAAAGAACAAGGCCCAAGGCACAATGCTTATCGCCTCAACAGAAAGATCCCGATGTTGGGTAATAAAATCGGCAATAATTTGACCCTTTACCGCCTTAGCCGATTCGTATCTCAAATTAAATTCTGACAATGCTAAAATCCATTTGCCAATTCTTCCATTCAAAATTGGCATTGATAACATATGTTTGATCACATCAAAGCCAGAAACTACCACGCATTCGGCATTCAACAAATAGTGCCGAGATTTGATACACGAATAATACACACATAAGCAAAGTTTTTCTATAGCCGAATACCTTGTTTCCGGGTCTAGCAATTTTCGGCTAAGATAAGCTATGACTCTTTCCTTTCCTTCAAACTCTTGCATAAGGGCCGATCCTATCGTTAGGCTGTCGGCCGCCACATACAACTTAAAAGGCTTGTTAAGTTGTGGAGGTACCAGCACAGGTGGTGCCTTCATATATTGCTTGATCTCATCAAAAGCCTTTTGTTGCACGTCGCCCCATACAAATTTTTGATCTTTCTTGAGCTTTAATAGCGGAGAAAAGGGTAAAACCCTCTCTGATAGATTAGATATGAATCTTCTTACAAAATTGATTTTGCCTAACAATGATTGTAATTCTGTGAGATTCGTTGGCGGCACAACTTTGTCTATTGCTTCCATGCTCTTTTTTCCAACTTCAATTCCCCCTTTATGAACTAAAAATCCCAAAAACTCACCAGCCGAAACTCCAAAGGCACATTTGTTTGGATTCATCTTCAAACCATGCTTTCTTGTGCACTCCAGAGTTTTTCTTAAATCGGCTAAATGTCTTTCATGATCTCTAGACTTGACTACTACATCATCGATGTATATTTCTACAATCTTGCCGATCAGCTCATGAAAAATATAATTCATAGCTCTTTGATAAGTTGCACCGGCATTCTTTAATCCAAACGTCATGACTATCCATTCAAACAAACCAATATGACCAGGACATCTGAAAGCTGTTTTAGAAATATCTTCTATTGCCATAAAAATTTGATTATAGCCAGCATTACCATCCATAAAACTAATGACTTCATATCCTGCCGATGCATCTACTAGTAAATCGGCAACTGGCATTGGGTAACCATCCATGGGAGTTGCCTTATTAAGATTTCTGAAATCTATACAAACTCTCATTTTTCCATTTTTCTTGTATACCGGTACTATATTTGAAATCCATTCCGCATACTTGCATGGCCGAATAAAGTTTGCTTCTATTAATCTTTCAACCTCCTTCTTTACATCGGCCAATACCTCCTCTTTGTATATCTTCCGTGGAGGTTGTTTGTAAGGACGAAATCCAGGTTTAATGGGTAATCGATGCTCAACAATGGAACGATCCAATCCAGGCATTTCCGTGTAATCCCAAGCAAAACAATCTTTAAATTCTTTCAACAGGTTTATCAACTTTGATTTATATTCTGGGTCTAACTTCGCACTAATATACATCGGCCTTGGCTTAGAATCATCACCAACATCAATTTCTTCCAATTTATCAGCCGACATGAAACCACGTCCCAACTTTCCTTTGTTGCCATCGACAGGATTTCCCATTAAAAATTACTATGAGAGCCGACTGCTTGGATCGGCTGTTGGTCCTTGCTGAAAACATTCACAGGACCTTCTTTCCACACTTTTCCGGAGAAACAATCAACGCCTTCATATTCCCAATAGGTAGACTCTGTGGCAGCAACACTCACCGAATTATCAGCATGTACAACTTCAACATCATCTCCAATCCATTGAATGAGAATTTGATGCATAGTTGAAGGAATGCAACAATTAGCATGGATCCAATCTCTGCCCAAGAGTAGACTATATGCCCCCTTGCCATCAATGACAAAAAAGGTGGTAATCAGAGTTTTCAACCCAATAGTCAACTCGACATGGATAGCACCTCGGGTATCAGAAGGATTGCCAGCAAAGTCCCTGAGCACCATGTCAGTTTTCAACAATTCTTCATTAGTCATCCCAAGTTTCCTGAAGGTAGTATAAGGCATGATATTGATAGCAGCCCCTCCATCAACAAACATCTTGGTCAAAGGCTTGCCATTAACATATCCTTTTAAATAGAGTGGTCTCAAGTGACGATTCTTGATTGGTTTGTCAAAAACAGCTTGCTGTGTTAATACAAGCTGGGCCATCAAATCCTGACATTCACTTTCATCAAAATCAGAGTATACCTCTTCTTGGACATCTTGGCTTTCGGGAGCTATAAACTCTGATGGGAGGAAGAAAGCCATGCAAGCATTAGCCGAAGGACCACATCCATCAGGCTTCTTTTTAGGACGCCATATCTGCTTTGTTTCGGTAACTTCCAGTTCCAACTCCCTATTCCTCAACCATTGCACCCTTCTTTTCTGACTTTTCTTCAGGCCTGGAGGACACCACTGTCCTTTTTGCCACACGTATTTACAGAAGTCAGCTTCTTCATCATGCACTCTATCATGAATCCAACCTGAACCTGCAACTCTTTTCCTTCGCTGATTCTCAAAGCCACCTATTTTTAAGCGCCGATCATCTTCAGGAACCTTCGTTCCAAGTCTTTCATAGACGGGACGGCGGTTGACTCGAGATTGCCTATACTCGGAGTACTGAGCACTACACTCCGGACAATTATTTCTTGCAGGCAACCTCAAACCTTCATTCCAACAATGCCTAAAGAACGAACAACCCCAATGAGACTGCTCCTGTTCTGTCATGTATTCTTCTTGCTCCCTTCGGTATACTTCTTCTTCATACCTCCGGCATTCTTCCATAAACCATTGCTTCTTACAGTATTCCTTCTCTTGTTCCCTCTGCCACTTGTTTAGCAAAATACGTGATGTGATTCTGGGTTTGGAAGTTTGACCTTTCTCGGTTCGGCTATTCTGAAACCGAACCCGATGCAGCAGCTCTCTACTGGTGATTTGTCGATCCGGGTCAACAGCACCACTTTCCTTTGCTCTATCAGAAGTCAACACCTTCACCTTGCCTTTACCTTTGAGATCATTGGCAGAGACCATATTCATAGAGAAAGAAATCATATTTTGTGGAAAAGGCTGATCATCAATTTTCATCTTGCCATCAAACCTCAAATGTCCCTCTTGGATAGCTTTCTGGATCCGTATCCTGAACACTCGGCAATCATTGATAGAGTGAGAATTAGTGTTATGGAAACCACAATACTTTTTGTCTTTCACTCCTTCAGGACGTAACATAGGATGTCCTTCTGGTAGCTTGATGCGTCCTTCCTTTATCAACAATGCAAAAAGTCTGTCTGCCTTAGTAACATCAAAATCATAGGTTCCCTTTTGTTGTTTCAACCAGCGTTGACTAACTTGAGTGGGTTCCTTTGCCCAATTTAACTCAGCTGCAGCTATCTCATCTTCATCAATATACTCAGTCGCTTCATCCAGAAAGCCCTGATACACTTCATTAGTGGCATTGTTCTTCTGAAAGCGATTATCTCTCCTGAATCCTTGGGCTTGATTACTCATAGCTGCTAAACGCTGTGCAAGTTGACCGAGATCATCAAACTCTAAACCGAACAACTTCTCCCTGATATTCGGCAGCATTCCTGCTATAGCAATCCCAGGTAGTTGATCATCTGGTAAATTTAGAGAATAACACATATTCTTGGTCTCCCTAAATCTACGAAGATACTCCAATGGTGTTTCATTTGTTCTCATCCTCAGACTCATGAGATCAACCAATTTCTTCTCATTAGTACCCGTATAGAAATATGAATGAAACTTCTGCTCTAGTTCTGCCCACGTACCAATGGAATGAGCTGGTAGAGACGTGAACCACGTGAAAGCCGGTCCTGTAAGAGACAAAGGAAAATATCGAATCCTCCATGCTTCATCTGAAGTAGCTTCTCCAAGCTGCATTAAGTACCGACTGACATGCTCTATGGTACTAGTATCATCTTGACCAGAAAACTTGGTCAAATCTGTTGGAGGCTTCACCCTTGGAGGCAATGCCACTCTGTTGTACCATTCTGGATAAGGAGATTTGTATGAATAGGATTGATTCTTTGGCTTCAAGCCGAACTGATTTTGCATCATATCAGCCATCCTGTGCATCAAAACATCAATGCCTGGATCCTGATTTCCTTGCACTTGCACTCCAGAAGGCAATCCTGAAACACTTCTATACCCTGGATTTGGCACAGCATTGATAGCACTGTAATCAGTAAATTCTTGATATCCATCTCCATACATATTCTTCTGCAATCTGTTTGATGCTGGAGAAACTCTATAAGCTGAAAGTGGCACTTCTCCTGTGGTACCAAATGTCACCTGGCCATAGGTGGGATGTGATTGCTTTTCAGTGTGAGTCAATCCACCTATATTTGAAGGCGACGCTACTTCTTTTCCAACAGGCTTCTCTTGATGCTTTGGAACATTGAAAAGCGTCGGCCCACTGAGTGGTCCAATATTTTCCTCGAAGTATTTATCAACCATTGGGCCAAAAGTACTGATCATGATTGCCCGAAAGGTATTCAGAAAAGCTGTGTGATGGTTTGTCATGGTTTCTCCCATAGCTTTATAAACCAGGGCTGCCATCTTCTGAGCATCATCCTCTTCAGTGTAATCAGTTTGATGCGGAAGAAGAACTCTTGGCATTGACTGCTTTTGAAATACTTTATTGCTCTTGTTTTTGGAAAAAGACATCAAGCACTTCCGTTGGTATTGCTCACATGCTTGTAGCACTAACTCCTTGTAATTATCTGGCAATTCTGCCATGCTTACATCCAGAACATGATCATTGTTGATCTCAGATGCCATCTTGAACTAGCAGATGGTCCCACCGAGCGTGCCAAAAAGTGTGTTGACACAAAATGTGACGCACTGTGCCTCACACACAGCAAGCCGAAAAGCGTAGCTTTAATCGGGTTCCCGGGTGTTTCGTGATCCGGAAGCGTGCCAGTCAGTTTGACCTGAAAACTAACAAGGGATAAAACAATTAAATGTCAAACCGGGAACATGTCAGGTAATACCGGACAGTTCCACATATACGGCCCTGAAGCCACTTACAACGACATACGGCTATAGAGAGCTGTCTGCCAACAAGTTCATAAAACATTCAGCTAATCATAGGGTAAATACACGTAAAGACCTAATTGCCGAATGCACGTGCATGGGAAGACACGTTTGAACAAGTGAAATTAATTATGAGTTAACGCATAACCAAGCTCGGCAATCCAGCCGAATTGGGATCCATGAAGGAGGAACATACAAATAAAAGCGATTAAACTAAACTAAAACCTGCATCTGCCGCACGATACCTAGTTTCGTTAAAGCTTAAACGTGATTAACATGCATGAACCCGCAACATGTGACAATCTAGATTAAAACAATTCAGCCACTATGAGCATGTTATCTGTTTTTGCAGGGGTAATATAAGAGTAAACAATGATCGTTGAAGCACGAATAAAACCACAAGAGAAAGAAGGCCGAACAATATCAATCTAGATTGGGCAGAAGTGTGTTACAAATATATAAGAAGTTTAAAACATGCAACACTGGATAACTTAATGAATCTATTTAGATTTGCCATATCTAATATAGAGCCGATAACTATCTCGCTTTCACTAAGCATATGAGTAAACGCCTGCCGCACGGTATCTACTCATAAACGAAGCATAAGCAAAGACTTCTTGATTGTCAAGCAAAGATCCGCCGCACGATCATTGAAAACAAACAAGACTACTTGCACCATGTCTAAATCCACCGCATGATACTAAACATGATAGCAAGGTTGTCGGAACTTACGGAGGTCGACGGATCGATGACTCCTCTCGAAGAACTCGACGACACGACAAGAAGACTCGAAAGTTGGCACGGGGCCGGTTGTATTGATTTGGTTGTGAACACTTATTACAATGGTCGAGGGTCAATATTTATACCCTAGACAAAATGTGAGTCCCAAAGGACTACGATCTACAAAGGAACTTCTAAACAAACTTGGAAACTTACGATTCCTTACCCTAAACTTATAAATTCCTTTATTAATACAACTCTCATCTTTCCGATCGGTCTTGCCTGCCATCTTCTGTTTTCCCGAATGGAGTTACCGCCTTCCAGAATAACCGACCGCACAAGCATTTAGCCGACCGCTTGCGTTGTTTGCCGAACACCCTTCTCCCCGCATGTGGGCCTACCTGTCATCTTCCAGAATTGACCAAAATCCAGTGTTAACACACAGACACCGCCTTAAGTTCAGTCGACTGTGTCCCGCCAAGGCGTGGATGAGCCGAACCCACTACCGCGCCCCGTCTCTCTCTCCCTCTGCTTTCCACCGCTGTCGGGTCGCGTCACGGTGAAGCCAAAGAGTGAGCAACTCTCATCAATTCTTTGTGCTTGCGTCTCCACCTTCACGCCCCCTCTCTAGCCACCTCACCCTGCCTTGACTCGCGTCACGCCGAGCTCCAATTTTGGAGCTTTGCCCATCGCCGTGCCGTTAAGGCCCGTTGCCGCCCGCATCGTGGCCAGTCTCCACCATTTCACCCCACGCCAATTCCTCTACACCACTAGCTCATCTTAGCTCCTTCTTCGTCGGGCGCACGCTAGTCGTAGCTCTAGTGCCGCTTTCTCACCGCTGACGCGGCTGTGCCTTTGCGGTCCGCTATTCACCTCTCAGCGCGCACGTGGCCAGCCTCGCTCAGGTCATCTCCGGCTGAGCCGACTTCTTGATAAGGTCACTAGTGAGTTGTCGTTGCTCACCCACTACCCATATCGTCTTGTTGTTGCTGTGGCTCACCTGAACATCGTTGCCATTGCCGCAGGGTGCCCCTCGTCGTGGAGAGGTCCTTCTACAGCGTCCCGGCTCGTGCAACCACCGTCCATCGTCTCGCGTCGGACCCTAGGTGAGCGTCGGCCTCATAGATAGGTCAGCGGGGATCCCGTGTGGCTGGCGCAAGCGCTAGTGCCACTGCTCGCCGTGTCAGAGCGTGTGGGGAAGGTCGAGGGCCTCACCGTTGTAAAGAGGAGAAAGGTCTGAGGGTTCTTTCATATAAATGTTGTCTCTAGAAATAGTAACGTGGACTTAGGGTTGTTTTATTCGTAGTCTAGGGGCGTTTTTGTTAATGTGCCAGCACACGGGGCTCCTTGTCGTGGGCCACCTCCGCGCGTGGGCCACGCCTCGCGTGGGCCTCACCGTGGGCCACCGTGCGGTCGCACGCGCGCACGCAGCATCGCGTGGGCTACGATGTGGGCCGCCTAGTGGAATTCGTTTTTCCTTTTCTTAAGGAATTAGAAATAGTTTTATATTTTAATTTTTGAGCTGAACTTTAAAAATTAATATCAATTCGCATAGTTGTCTAAAAATTGTGAAATAAATTTTGTTAGGTTCTTAAAATCGTGCTCTACCTGTTAGTGTATTTAGTTCATATATATATATATATTTGTTGATACCAGTGGCTATTAAATCATTTGTGAGTGCTTAATATTATTAGGTTAAATATTGTAGGAATTTTTGTGGCAAAATGGTGATAGCTTTAGCTTTAAGAATTTTATAGTAGATTCATAGTATTATTATATGCTCACTGTAATTTTTGTAGCTTTAGAATAGACTTAACATAAGGGTAGTTAAATGCTCTTTGTTTCAAATATGCATTAAATTATTAGTAGAAATAGAGATATATTCTTCAATTGTAATACTAGGTGTTTGTTAGTTAAACCCAACACTTTACTTGATAAAGATTATAGTTAGCTTAGTATCATAGTCACTAGAGCTAGCTTAGTAGTTTACCATGTGTATTCTTATTTTAAGAGTTGCTGTTGCCAAAATGCTAAGTGTTGCATCATCATTGCATGCATGTAGAGAACGAGTTGGCAGACATCGTAGCCATCGGAGATCACGAGTTCGAGGAGGTGATTGAAGAGTACGAGGAGGAGATCCTCGTGTAGGAGGAGGTCCCGGAGCCGCCACTGACTGATTGAGATAACACCGCGTCTGCCCAAGGCAAGCCCCGGTGCATAACCCTTATTTTGAATAATCACTAAATATATATATGTGATGTGCATGTACGTTATAGGCATTTTATGGAAACTACATGTATAGATATACCTACCTATGAGTTCTACTAGCATAGGTCGAGTAGCTGCTATGCTTAGACTTTTTGGTAGCATAACCTGCCGTTACTCACAATAGGTGATTAATATTATCACTCTCATGATAAAATGGTGAAAGGAAATGGAGACCGGGCAGGGATATGATACGGGTATTGGTGGGTGTAAGAGATTGTGTACCGCGGCCAACAGGGCATACCTTGATTACACTATTTCCCTGTCCATGTCGGTTAAGGACTGTCCATTGCATTAGGTTCTAGTCAAGTCACATATTTATTATCCTGAGCACATACTTGTTTATGAGAGCAGAAAAGGCTCGTTGCTCTCTTGTCATGGGGTTCGGCTCTTTTTAGACCGACTGATTGGAGGCGGCAATAGTGGAGGTCTAAGCACCACACTGAGTCTAGGACTCAGGTGTGGGGGCTTGGAGTCCAAGTTTGGCGGGGACCTAGACCCCTTGACAAAAGAGTGATGGGTTGGTCCTGCTTATGCCTGGGGTACAAGCGGGTGCGTGTGTTTTGGGGTAATCAGCTGGGCACATTAATTCACAAATTGCTAGAAAATCCAGTACGACTTGTCTACAGTCTAGCACCGTAGTAAGAACTGAAAGATGAAAGATGGTGAAATGGACCTATTTGCTCAACTCTTGTTTGAAAGTAGAACAAGTGCTTACATAGAATGGCTAGATAATGAACTAATCATGACTGCAAATAAGAAACATACATAAGGATTCACTACTAGTATTGCTTTTTGCAAAAAGGAAACCCAGCAACCCATAAAGCTTATCATATCATTTGGAGTCAGAAAATTATTCCCACTAGTCGGGTAAGTCTTGCAAGTACAATGTGTACTCAGGGTTTATTTACCCCTGTTGTAGGTGCAGCTTGACGAGTAGCTATTGAAAGTGCATCTAGCCCTTTAGTGGGTTTTGGATGATTGAATAACAACATGATTAAAGGACTAACCCGTTTGCTAAGTGTGGACAGGTAATAGGTTATCTCACAGGTACTTAGTGAAAGCCAAAATAATGTGTTGTTGTATAAATAATCTAGTTCAAGCATAAGACAACAATGCAAATGGAATTCATGTAAAGGCTTATTTAATGTGGGATTTCCAATGTTCTATGTTAAAGCAAGCTCGTGATTATTAGTTAATGAGACATGAGGGATTGCATATGGAATGGTCTCATATTTGAAGCTTGCTAAATTAAAATGAAAAAGGTAACAATACATATGAATGGATGATTCAACACAAGATGTGACTTGATGGCTTGAGATGGTGAAGATAGCAAGGAAAGGCTTCGAGGTACTAAGCAAGGGTGAAGGGCAAGCGACGGCTTGGCGGCCGAAGAACCTAGCTAGGGTGAAGAAGAAAGTACTTGCATTTAGTTGAGGTACTAATCAAGCTAAGATGGTCATATTGATGTGAAGGATCAAATCTATAATGAAGTATTTGATGGAAGTGACTTGATACATTTGGGATTATTCAAATTTGATGAATGTAATTAAGTCACATGCTCAAGATGGCTATGCTCAAGTGAAAAGATCAACATCAACATGTTAGCACCCTTACCTAATGAAGATTGGAAGGGATGGCATCAATTCAAAAGAAATCAACTCAAGTGGTATAAATTCATTCTTGTTTTGATCTTGAGTTTAATAGGTATGCCGTACTACTAAGAGGGATGCATCATGTTGATAGAAAATGTTTCATAAGTGCTCAAGTCAACCCATGTGAGTTTTGAGTATTTGAGCGACAAAAGTGCTAACTGATTTCTTGCTGGTCTGGCAATACCGGACGTGTCCGGTATTCATACCGGACGTGTCCGGTATTCATACCGGACGTGTCCGGTATTTGTCCAGCAACTGTAAAACTATTGTTCTCGGGTTGGTTCGTCGGGAGTTCCGATGGTCGGGAGTCCCGGCATGGGTCGGGAGTTCCAATGTCTCGCACTTCAACTGACTTGGAGGGTTCACTGTCTTAGTCATACCGGACGTGTCCGGTATTCATACCGGACGTGTCCGGTATGGATGACCAGAGGCCAACGGCTAGTTTTCAAAAGTCATGAGGGTCGGGAGTTCCGACATGAGTCAGGAGTTCCGACGGTCGGGAGTTCCGACATGCGTCGGGAGTTCCGACACCTCACTAACCTTAACTTAGTTACATGTTTTTCAAATATGCTAAGGGTCGGGAGTCCCAGCATTCACCGGGAGTTCCGACGCCTCACAACTTCACTGTAACTAAGTTACCGTTGGCGCAGTGTGAGTCATACCGGACGTGTCCGGTATTGCAACGGCTATAAAACGGCTAGTTTTCCTTGAGGGCTATAAATACCCCCAAGCCTCCACCTTTGGAGGCTGCTGATTCTACTGAGATAGACACACGTTTTTTAGCCTTGCCAACTCTCCTAAACCCTCTCTTAGTGAGTGTGTGATCCAAATTGCAAAATCAATTTGTGGGTTAAGAAAGAATTTGAAAAAGAGAGCAAGCCATCACTTGAGCACTTGTGCATATTGTCAATCTCGTGATTCGCATTTGTTACTCTTGGACTCTTCGGTCCTAGACGGCTAGGCGTCGTCGGAGAGCAACCGAGAGATTGTGGTTGCTTCAGAAAGTTTGTAACGGCCGATTCCGCCGCCTCAGAATCATTTAGTGGAAGGAGGAAAAGGAGTTGGAAAAGACTCCAGCTAGAGTGACCTTTGTAGTACCCTCTAGGGCTGACCTTCGCTGGGTCGCCCGCAGCCCCCTCAACGGAGAGTAGGACTCGAACGAGTCCGAACTTCAGTAAAACAAATATCGTGTCTCAATTTGCATTTCATTTGATATTTGTGTTGCTCTAGCTATTCTGCAGGTTCTCTGTGTATATTACTATCTCTAATAGTTTTCTGCAGTTTGGATTGAAGATAGAAATCAAAAGGAGCAAATTCGAGGCTGTTCCACAGAAGTCGTGAATACCGGACACGTCCGGTATTAGCCCCTGCGCCAAACTGAATTGTATTATGTTCTAACTCTTTGGTTGCAGGCGTTTGGCTCCTAGATTCATTTAGTATCTTTTATATACTCTGTGGCTAACTTGTGAGGGGTGGTACTAATCGTTATTTGGAGTTTCTATTTTGGAAACTCCCTTTACTAATCGTTTCCGCATTTAAAGGTGTTAATTATCAGAAACGCCTATTCACCCCCCCTCTAGGCGGCATCCTAGGTCCTTTCAATTGGTATCAGAGCGGGGTTCTCACCTAAAGCTTCACCGCCGTGAGAAAAGGATGTCGACGCCTATCGAGTTGGAGCCGGTGCTTCTCCAAAATGATGGTTCAAACTTTCTACCTTGGTCAATTAATGTACTCAATACTTTTAGAGATATTAGTCCTCTTGTTGAGCATATTATGGATGCAAGCATACCTCTTCCTATAGTTGATTGGAGCAACTACAAAAATTTGTCAAAAGAGGAAGAGATATGCGTGCAACTCAATGCTCAAGCTATTAATGTCATTTTGAGTACATTAAGTGTAGAGGTTCAAGATGAGGCAATATTCAATGGACAACCACCTCCGGAGAGTGCTCATCTCATTTGGACTAGACTTTTTGATTTATATGGAAAATCCAAATGTGATGATGCACTTGAGATCGAGTCAATGGAAAGTATGTCCATTGTGTCTTCATATAGCGAAGAAGCCTCACAAGACCTCAAGAGTGCTGAGCCGGAGCAAGAAGTGCAAGCAGCGCATGACCTGCTATCTGCCTGCATGTATCGGATGTGTCCGGTATGCCTGTCGGACGTGTCCAGTATGGCCGAGACAGCAGACCAGCAAGCAACTGTTTGCAACGATGCTCAAGCCCGGTGGCAACCAAGTGATGAGTCAATCTCAGTATCTCATGATACTCATCACTTGTGTCTCATGGCCAAGAAAAGCAAGAAGAAGAGTAACAAGAAAGATCAAGAAAAGGAGAAGGCTCAAGTGGATGATCAAGATAAGAGTGATATTGAAGTTGAAGACAACTACAACCTTGATCATCTCAACCATAAAGACAAGTTCATCATCATGAAGATAGTTGAAAAGAATGATGAGCTTGAAGAAGAGATTGAGAAGCAAGAGCAATCGCTTCAAAATCAAGAAAAGTTTCTCATCTCCAAATTGCAAGAGCTAAAGGCAATAAATGAGAGGTATAAAAAATTGTCAATTGAACATGCTTTAGTTACTAACTCCTCTTCTAGTGTTTCACAACTAGAGAAGGAAAACTTCGAGCTCAAGGCAAGGCTAGATGAACTATCAAGCAAGTATAATGAGCTACAAGCAAATTATGTTCATCTAAAGTGCTCTCATGAGGAAGTAGTAGAATCAAGCATCATGCTTGAGGTGGCTCATGAGGTTGCGATTACATCGGTAAAATTCTCTCAACCTCTCACACATCCGCTCACTAGTACACCATCTCAATTAAATATTTCTTGTACTAATGAATGTGCTCCTTAAGCAAGCCAATCTTCGATTGAGCTAAATCTTATAGAAAACATAGAGCTCAAAGAAGAAGTGCAAAGATTAAAGAAACATGTAATTCGGTTGAAGGGTAAGGAGAAAGCACAACCTTCTCAAGATAACCGTGATAACATGGTGAAGAAGCTTGAGAAGGGTTCAAACCGTGCTTCCTCCAAAGCCCAACAAAAGAATCACATCTCAAGCAAGGCCAACACAACCAAGAGCAAGAAACATAGAAAAAGGATGTGCTATGGTTGTGGATTGTATGGACATGAGTGGGCTATGTGTCCACACAAGAGTTGGGCCGACAAGGTTGAAGCCGCAAATCAAAAGGCTTCTACCAAGAAATGCCCAATGTACAAAGAGACAAGAAAGGAAGCCCAAGTTGTAACAAGAAGATGCTATGGATGCAATGAGATGGGCCACAAGGTTGAAAGATGTCCATACAAGCAAAACAAGCATAAAGCAAACAAAGGCCGCATATGCTATGCTTGTAAAAGAAAAGGGCATCTAAGCTATGAATGCCCAAATGGTAACTCACCTAAGCCGAACACATTTGTTTATGATAATATGCTTAGGAAGACCGCAAATGGAATTAGCACTAGCAAGGTGATGTGTTCATCACAAACTAGTACTAAGGCCGTTTGGGTGCCTAAGCACTTGTTGACTAACCCAAAAGGACCCAACAAGAGTTGGGTACCAAAATGTGCTTAGGTTGATAATGTAGGTACTTGGTGGTGAGATGAAAACTTAGAGGTGGTTGAGCAAGCAATTTGACTATATTCACTCAATCTATCAACCAATTCTCATCATAATCTCTTATATGGTTGACCCGAAGATAATTCAATGAACATATAATATATTTCATCCTCACCATTGGTAACAAGTACCTAAACCTTGTAGGATAGCCACTTTGTTCGTTTCGTGTTCTATAGTTCACAAATAGGTACATTTGTGAAATAATGAAAGTGGCTAATAAGATTCAATTAAAAGGAATTCTACTTTGCCATATGATGCTTTTAATGGCTCTCTGGTAAAGCAATTCATTTGTTGAGATGCTAGTTTACAATAAATACTAGAGCTAAAATTACAAGCAGTGAATTAATTAGTTCTGTCTTGCACCTATCGGACCTGTCCGGTATTACTATCGAACGTGTCCGGTATGGCCAGGGACAGAAAGATAGTGTTTCCGTCCTGTGTATTCCGGACGTGTCCGGTATACTACCGGACATGTCCGGTATTGCATGGACCAGAACACTAATTGTGTTGCAACTGAGTATTCGATCCATACATTTTTCATATATCCCTAACTACTCAGAAGCTTGTGTTTTATCAAATCTAAGTGGATTGTGAGCATCTCTTAAACTCACTTTTAAATATGGCAATCTTATTTGGTTTATGGTCAAAATGAAAATTGGCTCTCAATTTCTTATCAGAATAAAAGTGCTTGTTGAAAGTCATTCAAAATACTTGAAGCACTTATTTAGGGGGAGCTAAATTTCTATTTTACACCATTGTGGACTAACAAATTTATCTAGCACTCTTTGTAGTCCTTTGGATGAAAAATTGAATTTGTATCAAGCATGATTACTTGGCAATCAAGGTCAACATAAAGATTATCATGCCATGTATCTTCTTAGTGGTATTCTTGTGGGCTCAAGGCAAAGGTATGTTTTTACATACATGTATTGTAAGTGCATCTAAGGCCCTTTACATGTTAGAATGTGCATTTGTGTAACATAGGAGAGATGTTTTTCAAAACCCATAACTAGCATGTGTAGGTGGTGTGAATTTGAAAAACTATTTGAATCTTGGTCTTTGCGACCTAGCCCTGTCATGTGGTGATTATGGCTCTCCTTGATTGTTTGATCGGCTAATCACACATGACATGGTTTTTCTTAAGTCCACAATCTACTTTGTCTCACTTTATCTCTCTCTAGCAAGCAAATTATTGATTATGCCATATATTTGGAAAAGAGAAAATAAATTGATGGCATTCGATAAGAAAAGTGATAGTACTCGGTTTGGATCAAGATCATACACCTTTTTGGACTGAGAAACAACAGAGAAAGGGGATTGGAAGAGAGAAGTCACCCTGTGGAATAAGTTGGGCCAGCCCGCGTATACCAGACGTGTCCGGTATGACTACCGGACGTGTCTGGTATGAGCGGGACTATAAAAACAGAGGATACCCCTTCGGCCCAGACCAGTCTGTCTCCTTCCAAACAGTCAGCCGACGCCCTTCGTCCCAACCAAGGGCGACCGAGGATTTCACCAAGGAAAAGAGAGAGAGGGAGATTGCATTGGAGAAGGCTTGGATCAAGGATTGAAGGCCCGTGGATTTGGATTTCACATCGTTCTCTCTTCTCTCCTCTCAAGGTACCCTAATCACGGACCTCGTCCAATCTACATGGTCAATGCATGATTTTAAAATTCCTTCGGTCAATATGCTACATTGGTGATATAGAAGCAATGCCCAAAGTTTGGAATTGATCCGTTGTGGTTTGAATCAAGGAACCCCGGTTAGGGTTGTTGGTCGCCCATACCGGACGTGTCCGGTATGCTACCGGACGTGTCCGGTATGGCCCAACAGAGCAGACTCCCTGCTGTTCTCTGACTCAATCCTATCTGAATGGTTTGTTAGGCTTAGTTTCTTTTGTATCTATGTTTTGCAAACCTTGTGACTATGGTGTGTTGAGGTGATTGTAAAACCTTGGATAAAAGAATCTATGTCTAATCACAATTCAAGAATAAGCTATGGGCATGTATCTAAAATTCTTTGGAAATCTTTGGATACAGGACAGCAGCCATGAGCGGACGACAGGAGCCGAGGTCCAAGCACAGGCATGATCCAGCACTTGAGAAGTACAAGAAGGCGAGACAGGATATGCATCCTGGATTTCAGCCGACCAGCAGGAGGTCCACCAGGGCTGCCTCTAGTGCAGCAGCTCAGTATGCAGAGAGGTCCAGGAGCTCTTCTTCTGACATAGACACTGATGAGTTCAGAGTGGAGTCTAGAGATGAAAGAAAGAGGAAGAGCACTGACAGAGGATCAGATGGTGACAACTCAGATGAGGAGCAGGAGATTGAGGAGGAGGAGCCAGTTCCTCCAGTTCAGCATCAGCCTAGTCAGGGGCTGCACTATGGTCTCCTTGAGACACGTCTACCCAATGTACCCTCCTATGTTTCCAGGGTTGATTACAGAGGAAAGAGTATGACCAGGAGAGCTAGAGATGAGCGAAGGGTTGATCCGAGAGGCTTACCTAAGGTTCAGTACGATCACCACTTCTAGATAGCTTTTCACCTGGACTTCTACTCCAGTGTGATTCTCACCAGGAACCCTGTGATTGCCAGGTCTCAGTGGATTGACTAGCAGTACGTCAGAGAGTTGCAGAAGGCCTCAGTTGATCATGCCATTGCTATTTGCCAGCACACTGGGGTCTATGAGATCATGGAGTTCCAGCATGACTGGAACACAGAGGTAGTAGCTCAGTTCTATGCTACTCTGTTTGTTGAGGAGGATGAGAGGCGGATGCACTGGATGCTTGAGGGCCAGTGGTACAGTGTTGACTATGATATTTTTGTCGCCCATCTTGGCTTCTCAGAGGATGATCTCCAGAGGGATAGGATCCACACCGAGCAGGTGCTACCTCCTGAGCAGCTCGCCTACATGTATCCTCCAGGTGGTGAGAGAGGAGCTGTGGGGAAGGTTCTTGGTCTTCACCCTACCTATAGATACCTGGACAGGATGTTCAGGAAGACTATTGACTGCAAGGGTGGAGACAAGGGCAACATTGTAGATTATTCCAGGAACCTACTCCACAGGATGACACATGATGCTTGCCCCTTCAGCGTGTTTGACTTTATTTGGTCTGAGATCAGGAGTGTGGGAGAGAGGCCCCTCAAGGGCTGTGGTTTTGCTCCTTATATCATGCATATGATTGAGCAGGTGACTAGGCACACATTTGAGTATGATAAGATTCATAAGGCCCTGAAGATTATTGCAGATCTACCTGAGACAGGGTTACCTCTAGCAGGACCAGGAGGAGGAGCAGCAGCACCAGAGGCAGATGCACCTGGGAGTGGTGCACCAGTAGGAGCTTCACCTTCACCACGTGCTCCTTCACATTCTACTTCACGCCGTGGTAGTCCTCCCTCGCCTATCCGCAGGCTTTTCAGCTCCATATTTGGGATGTGCCATGACATCCAGACTAGGTAGCAGAAGGAGAGGGAGGCTAGGAGGAAGGACACTCAGACTTTGAAGCAAATTGCTTCTAATCTTGAGCTTGATCCTCCTAGGTCTCCTCTATCAGATGAGGCAGCTAGTGAGCCTGAGACTGAGGAGCAGCAGCAGGCTAGATATGATAGAGAGTATGTTGAGTTCATACAGCTACAGCAGCAGCAGCAGGCACCTGAGCACCGTGACACTCTACCACTTTAGGCTCGTGTGCCTACTCACTCTCGGCCACGTCCCAGCACTACCAATGACTATGCTACAGATTGGTGGAGTGACTTGACAGGTGGTGGCGGCTACTACGGCTCTGGTGGCTACGACCCATCTGGTGCCGGTGGTTCTCGTCCGGCTGGTGTTACCCACTCTGATGACGAAGATGCTGGGAGAGATGATGATGATGATGATGAGTGATGCCAGAGATTAGTGACAGCTTATAGCCCCTTTGTCCTTAGTATGTCATTGTTGGACCTTTGTGGTGATAGTTGACAAAGGGGGAGAGAGACTGATTAAAGCTTCAGGATAGTTTCATTTACTTATCTTTGTACCTGAAGATATGTACTGCAGGCTGTAGGTTGTTTTTGAGCTTCATTGATTATATCTTGTGAGAGATGAGACTTATGCTTTATCTATGTATCTCTTGAGACATGTTCTTTATCTATATATCAGTGGTTTCTGGACTTGAGAAAATTTGTAATGAGTGCTATGTGTGAATTACATATGTCATATTTATTTTCATAAGGACTATGCATGCTAGAATGAAAATATTTGATGTGATGCTTTTATATTTATTCTTGCGTGATATATCTTGTCATATGCATCACGGTTTCACTTTGTCACACACATATGCACCCCACGGATGCAATGATTTAGGGGGAGTCTCCTATATGTTTTAGTATGTGCAATTGACAATTGAGGTCTTTTTGGGAATTCTAATCATAAGCACATATTAAGGGGGAGCCTCTCATAAATCATTGAACCCAAAAGTTTAAATATTTATATCATTTTGTAAGCTTTAATCAAGTTGTCATCAATCATCAAAAAGGGGGAGATTGAAAGTGCATCTAGCCCTTTAGTGGGTTTTGGATGATTGAATAACAACGTGATTAAAGGACTAACCCGTTTGCTAAGTGTGGACAGGTAATAGGTTATCTCACAGGTACTTAGTGAAAGCCAAAATGATGTGTTGTTGTATAAACAATCTAGTTCAAGCATAAGATAACAATGCAAATGGAATTCATGTGAAGGCTTATTTATTGTGGGATTTCCAATGTTCTATGTTAAAGCAAGCTCATGATTATTAGTTAATGAGACATGAGGGATTGCATATGGAATGGTCTCATATTTGAAGCTTGCTATATTAAAATGAAAAAGGTAACAATACATATGAATGGATGATTCAACACAAGATGTGACTTGATGGCTTGAGATGGTGAAGATTGCAAGGAAAGGCTTCGAGGTACTAAGCAAGGGTGAAGGGCAAGCGACGGCTTGGCGGCCAAAAAACCTAGCTAGGGTGAAGAAGAAAGTACTTGCATTTAGTTGAGGTACTAATCAAGCTAAGATGGTCATATTGATGTGAAGGATCAAATCTATAATGAAGTATTTGATGGAAGTGACTTGATACATTTGGGATTATTCAAATTTGATGAATGTAATTAAGTCACATGCTCAAGATGGCTATGCTCAAGTGAAAAGATCAACATCAACATGTTAGCACCCTTACCTCATGAAGATTGGAAGGGACGGCATCAATTCAAAAGAAATCAACTCAAGTGGTATAAATTCATTCTTGTTTTGATCTTGAGTTTAATAGGTATGCCGTACTACTAAGAGGGATGCATCATGTTGATAGATAATGTTTCATAAGTGCTCAAGCCAACCCATGTGAGTTTTGAGTATTTAAGCGACAAAAGTGCTAACTGATTTCTTGCTGGTCTAGCAATACCGGACGTGTCCGGTATTTGTCCAACAGCTATAAAACTATTGTTCTCGGGTTGGTTCATCGGGAGTTCTGATGTTGGTCGGGAGTTTCGACGGTCGAGAGTCCCGACATGGGTCGGGAGTTCTGACGTCTCGCACTTCAACTGACTTGGAAGGTTCACTGTCTTGGTCATACCGGACGTGTCCGGTATTCATACCAGACGTGTCCGGTATGGATGACCAGAGGCCAACGGCTAGTTTTCAAAAGTCGTGAGGGTCGGGAGTTCTGACGTGAGTCGGGAGTTCCGATGGTCGGGAGTTTCGACATGCGTCGGGAGTTCCGACACCTCACTAACCTTAACTTAGTTACATGTTTTTCAAATATGCTGAGGGTCGGGAGTTCCGACGTGAGTCGGGAGTTCCAACGGTCGGGAGTCCCGGCATTCACCGGGAGTTCCGACGCCTCACAACTTCACTGTAACTAAGTTACCGTTGGCGCAGTGTGAGTCATACCGGACGTGTCCGGTATTGCAACGGCTATAAAATGGCTAGTTTTCCTTGGGGGCTATAAATACCCCCAAGCCTCCACCTTTGGAGGCTGCTGATTTTGCTGAGATAGACACACGTTTTTGAGCCTTGCCAACTCTCCTAAACTCTCTCTTAGTGAGTGTGTGATCCAAATTGCAAAATCAATTTGTGGGTTGAGAAAGAATTTGAAAAAGAGAGCAAGCCACCACTTGAGCACTTGTGCATATTGTCAATCTCGTGATTCGCATTTGTTACTCTTGGACTCTTTGGTCCTAGACGGCTAGGCGTCGTCGGAGAGCAACCGAGAGATTGTGGTTGCTTCGGAAAGTTTGTAACGGCCGATTCCGCCGCCTCGGAATCATTTAGTGGAAGGAGGAAAGGGAGTTGGAAAAGACTTTGGCTAGAGTGACCTTTGTGGTACCCTCTAGGGCTGACCTTCGCTGGGTCGCCCGCAGCCCCCTCAACGGAGAGTAGGACTCGAACGAGTCCGAACTTCGGTAAAACAAATATCGTGTCTCAATTCGCATTTCATTTGATATTTGTGTTGCTCTAGCTATTCTGCAGGTTCTCTATGTATATTACTATCTCTAATAGTTTCCTGCAATTTGGATTGAAGATAGAAATCAAAAGGAGCAAATTCGGGGCTGTTCCACGGAAGTCGTGAATACCGGACACGTCCGGTATACATACCGGACACGTCCGGTATTAGCCCCTGCGCCAAATTGAATTGTATTGTGTTCTAACTCTTTGGTTGTAGGCGTTTGGCTCCTAGATTCATTTAGTATCTTTTATATACTCTGTGGCTAACTTGTGAGGGGTGGTACTAATCGTTATTTGGAGTTTCCATTTTAGAAACTCCCTTTACTAATCGTTTCCGCATTTAAAGGTGTTAATTATCAGAAACGCCTATTCACCCCCCTCTAGGCGGCATCCTAGGTCCTTTCAGCTATTCTGTGGAGGATTCTTCTGGTGGGCACAGACGGATCCTTGTATCTTATCGATAGATGTTTATTGTAATTCTGCTGTTTAAATTCCGTACTCTAAACTTGGTATTATAATAATGTATTTCTAAGAACTCTTGTTGTATGAAATTGACTAAGTATTGTAAACTCATTCTCATTGTTGGATCCTAGAGGAAAAACGTGGATTATTCAAGTTCTCCCCTAGGGTGTGCTCGATGGAACTGTTCAGTGTAGCTTGCTTTTGGGGTGCTTAGTGTCTGGTGGAAGACGAGCGCCTCCGAAAACATGCTATTTCAGACAGTTCTACCACAACAGCGGCGACTTCCGGCGAGCCGCCCCTCTCTCCCTCCCCCTCCCTCCTTCCCTCCTCGACCTCCATGTCCTAGGAGAGGAGGGCGGTGGCGGTGGCTTCCGGCAAGCCGCCCCTCCCTCCCTCCTTCCCTCCATTACCTCCATGTCACCAGAGAAGAGGGCGACGACGGCGGCTTTCGACGAGGTAGGTGGGTCATTCTCTGGATCTGAGCCCTCCCCCTCCACCTCCTCCTCTGGATCTAAGTCCTCCTCCTCCTCCTCCTTCTCCTCTGGATCTAAGGGATGTGGCGGTGGCTAGGGTTCCGACGAGCTCTCGGGGTCAAATCTCGCCGTGTTGCAATGGTGTTTTTTAGGATGTTGCAACATACGATTTTGAATGTTGCAATGGGAATTTTTTGGGTTGTTGCAACAGATGTTTTTGCGATGTTGCAGTAGTACTGCTTTGAGATGTTGCAGTATGTTTCAGTTGCTTCAATCTCATGTTGCAGTAGGTGTTTCATGTTGTTGCAAGTATTTTTATTTCGAGCGTTGTTTCATATGCTTCACACCAGTGTTGCAATAATATATTCTAAATATTTCAGCTCCTTCAGCCTATTGTTGTAGCAGTTAGTTCGGTGTGGTTGTAATCATATGTTCATGGTGTTTCAGCTGCTTCATCCTAATGTTTCAGCTGTTGTGGGGGATATACCCCCGGGTACCACAAGATGGTACATGGGCCGCACCATCCGAGGTGGCCCGGCCCGTAAGATCAAGACGTGCACAACAAGATTACAAATTGTATTAGATATTGTAATAGTACCAAATATGATACTTTACTTGTAACCTTGTCCCTTCGGAGTATATAAGGAGGGGCAAGGATCCCCCTAGAGGATAGATCATCTAGATCATACAGATCATAACAGATCTCACCCCAGATCAATACGAATAACAGAGCACATGACGTAGGGTTTTACGCCACACTGGCGGCCTGAACCTGTATAAATCTTGTGTCTTGTGTCTCTGTAACCATCCGGTTCGTGTCTTGCGCACCGTCTACCGACAATCTACCATCATGGGCATACCCCTAGATGGACTGCCGACCATATTCCGTCGACAGTGGCGCGCCAGGTAGGGGGTGTGCGTACAGACTCCCAAACGAGCCAGATGGCGTACTTCAAGATCAGCCCACATCGACAACAAGCTACGGATTACGTCAGCAACATCAACAACTCGTCGTGGACTCAATCGGCACAACAGAAAGAGCCATGCAGCTGCACGTACCATTGTTCCAAGATGAGATCCAATCTACATGCAGGACTAACCATCAGACATGCACGACGGCAAGGTGCACCATGTGTGAACTTGGGCCCACGAGGATGCTGAGTTCGACTCCGGCTCACGCACGCTCGCTAGCTTGCCGAAGACCAATTCCGAGTTCAACTCAAGTCCAGCAGATGCCGACTACAACTCCAACCCGGACAAGACAGCATTGAAGTACAGGGCTCCAGTCGAATAGATCGCTACGCTGAATCCGCCAGTAATCACTAGGATACGAGTTCCTCACGACTCCGTGTGAGCGTGGACTCCGGCCCCTACACGGCTAACACAAGCCGACTTCGCACCCACGCCGGAATATTCTAATCCAAGTTTCAGGATTTAGATATCCTGCATGCTATCAAGTACGTGATGACAAGCAACGATGTCCTGCTCTACAAGCAAGCAAGCAAGGCCACGTCCAAATCTTCAAAGATCACATGCAAGCATGAATCGAGCCATACAAGCTGACGTCACGAACAAGCATGCATACGGGAATATTTCCTTGCTGCTGACGCACGGCTTTCATCACCATGAGATCAACAATGACTACGAGAACTCGGACCCTCGTCTAGATCCTTCGGTGGACTTCCGACTCTGCCTCGACCACGTCCGGCTACGAGTCCGAGCGCCCATCCGACTACAACTCGGTGTCCTTGGGCGACTACTCTGCCGAGCCCAGACCACCAGACCATGTCCCGGGCGACTACTCTGCCGAGCCCAGACCACCAGACCACGTCACGGGTGACTACTCTACCGAGCCCAGACCACCAGACCACGTCCCGAGCGGCTCCGCCGAGCTCCGACCACTCCGACCACCAGACCACGTCCCGAGCGGCTCCGCCGAGCTCCGACCACCAGGCCACGTCGCAATGATGATTGCCACGAAGAACGGCGCTATGACAGCCGCGACCATCGTCACAACAGGCCGAAAAGTACGAGGATCGGACAACTTCATCGCCACCGACCAGATTTCTATCAAAGATAAGTACACTTCTAATATTTATATTTAATATAATTTTCATTACGACGTTTCTCCACAACGTCCTTGTCATGATTATTCTTCAAATAATGTTTGTCCATGTATACAATCTTAAATATAATATACAGCTATACTTAATTCAAATCCTCGACCAGTCATGTTGACGCTCGATGTCTCCAGAAAAGGCCCTGTCTTCGGCTCATCCCTACACGTGCACGAGCGTCTGCCCTCTGCGTTATGGTGGTCGGCAGCAGCTCCTTAGCGATGCTTTGTTCATCCTACACGTGCACGGGCTCCGCGCCCCGCGTTATGGTTAACGGGCTAGCTAGGGCTGGAGACTCAGCTACATACTAACTGGTTGGACAATTTATATTAAGTATAAACACAAACTTCACATTAACACTGATGTTTACAAAGCACCAACTGCTTTATCACATCATGCTCATGACTGCTGGGCGTCATACGCAATTTCTTCACCGCTGATTTTTTCTCCATAATTTATTACCATTCTACATATTTATATTGCAGGAATTTCGAGCTATGCTCGGGGACTTCGTCGCTCGCTCCTCGACCTGTGCTCGAGGACTGCCTCGATCACTCTCCGACCACGGCTCGGGGACTTCGTCGCTCGCTCCTCGACCTGTGCTCGGGGACTGCCTCGACCACTCTCCGACTACGGCTCGAGGACTTTGCGTCTCGACTACATGCGACTAGCAACTCGCATATAGTTGGGATATTTTTTCTCACTTAGACCTTGCTACAAGGCTCATACCTCACCTTCCAGCAAGCTCGGGGACTACATCGGTACGATGCACCTGCCGGTGCATCTCGTATCGCCTGTACGACGATTGGATTCTCAACTTAACTGGAAATTCTTTTTAGACCCTAGCACCACGTGCCTACGTCACCTACTACCAGGCTCGGGGACTAAGTGGGCACACTTCACCTTGCGGTGAATGTGTTTGTTTTTCGACCTCTACGCCTCTAATGATCAAGGACGCTATGCTTCAAGACGCACTTACATTTCTTTTCAGAAATACAAGTGGGCACACTTCCCAGGACGGAAATCTTTTTCTTTCTTCTTAAGAGCATCATACATTCTTCGGACAACCTACTTCTTCGGCGACAATGGTGGTCGGAGATGTCAAGAACTCAAGCCTCACTGTTCGGAGAAGGTTAAAACGGCGTGTCGCATCAGAATACATGGCGCTCGGGGACTAGCTGTGGGGGATATACCCCCGGGCACCACAAGATGGTACATGGGCCACACCATCCGAGGTGGCCCGGCCCGTAAGATCAAGACGTGCACAACAAGATTACAAATTGTATTAGATATTGTAATAGTACCAAATATGATACTTTACTTGTAACCTTGTCCCTTCGGAGTATATAAGGAGGGGCAAGGATCCCCCTAGAGGATAGATCATCTAGATCATACAGATCATAACAGATCTCACCCCAGATCAATACGAATAACAGAGCACATGACGTAGGGTTTTACGCCACACTGGCGACCTGAACCTGTATAAATCTTGTGTCTTGTGTCTCTGTAACCATCCGGTTCGTGTCTTGCGCACCGTCTACCGACAATCTACCATCATGGGCATACCCCTAGATGGACTGCCGACCATATTCCGTCGACAGCTGTTGTTCCTTGTTGTTGCAATAATATATTCATGGTGTTTCAACTGCTTCATCCCAATATTGCAGTTGTTCAAATGTTTCAGCTCCTTCAACCTATTGTTGCAGCAGTTTGTTCCGTGTGGTTGCAATAATATATTAATGGTGTTTCAGCTGCTTCAGCCTAATGGTGCAGTAGTTGTTTCCATGTTGTTGCAATAATATGTTCATGGTGTTTCAGCTGCTCCAGCCTAATGTTACAGTACTTGTTTTCGTGTTGTTGCACGTGTTTTATTCCAGCTTTCTATGTTGTTCGGCCAGGGAGGGGCGAGCCGGGACGGCCGGGGGCGCGTGGCTCGCCGGAGGGATAGTGGACGGAAGCGTTGGGGGCGAGCGGATGGGGTGCTGTGATCAGGGGGCGAGCGGATGGGGGTGCTGTGGTCAGGGGGGTGATGGGGCATGCTCGTCGCGCACGTGGGGCGGTGCGAAGGCGGACGCGGCGGGGTGTGGGGACGGGCTGCGGGGGCGAGCTGGGGGACGCGCGGCGCGAGCGGCGCGGGAGAAACGTGCACAGAAGAGAAACGGGGAGAGCAGCGTGGGCCTCTGTCACGTAGACGTGCGGGGGCTTACGTCCGCGGCACCGTCCGATGGATCGGTATCCATCGGACGTCCGGACGCCAGCACTACCCAACTTGAAAGCAGATGCTCCTGTGATTTGGACTAGTATACTAGTAGTACCCCAGGAATATGGGATTTGGTGTTTTGGACCGCGCGCGATGCCGTCTATCAGCTATCAGTTAGTTGGCGCTATGCGCGACTTCAGTTGACAAAAGCGAACAAGATAGCGTTAGCGCCTGCGGTTTCGTTTGTTCGCCTTCTAAAAGGCCTACTGACCTGCCGGTGAAAAGCCGGTTACAAAATAAATAATAAGACGTAGATAGTGCAAAAGTACCAAAACAACTGAAGCCTACATCCCACTACGTCTGGGTCCCCCCTTCCTATGAACCTTGAGTCAGATGTCTTACCTTAAGTCAATAGGTAGGGTCAACTATACCAAAGTGGAAGGGCCACTATCTAAGCTATTAGTGGGATGGTTTGAACTATTGATTTACTGAATCGAGTGAAGCTGTGTTGCGTAACAAGACTATGGGTCGCCAAGGCCTAGAAGTAAGTGGTCGCCCTAACGGCCACTCCCAAACTCACTACTTGAGTGACGAAAGTCACTTAGCTTCTCTAATAGAGCTTTCCTTTCCGTTACTCCGGGCCCCCGGAAGAGGAAGAAGGGACCGCAGCAAGCCAGCAACTCAGCAAGGACTCGCCGCCAGCGGACAGCGATGGGGGTTACACTTGTTTAAGCTCAAGAAAAGGCGAACACCACGTGGTTTTGTTCTCCGTCTCCGCACACGGTAGCGTGCTTTCCATTTTTAACTACCCGCACGCCGCACCTGCGCCTGCCCGGGAGACGCCAATCATTTTGTCCACCGAGGTGATTGCGCGCTGGCACCAGCACCACCGAGCAAAGGGTAGTGGTGTGGGTGCGGCGGAACCGAAAGGCGCGGCCGCCTAGGCTTTGTCGCGTTGCGCTCCTCAGATATAGGAGTGCCGGTCGGATGCCGGCCGGTCGCCGCAGGTCCGCGCTGCCGGCCGCATGGAGAAAGGCAGAAAGTTGCGTGCCCGACGGCCCGGGCGCCTGAAACGTTTGCTTCACAAGATCTGCACGTCCCCAGCATTTTTCATCACTCGGCTCTCGTGTTGCTACTCGCTGCCATGGAGCAGGAGTACTATGCGCCTACATGCCGACACCGCCAGCTGCCATCCATGCCAATCTCGACCATCGGTTAGCGACTACCTAGCCGTCGGCGTTGTCTGTTCTATCCGTGCACGTGCGTATCGATATCATTCCATTCCATCTGCTACAGATAGCCGGAAGGTGAAAAACCAAGTGGAAGCATGGCTGCTATATGTCAGTCAAATGATGTGTTCAAACCTCGTGGCTATTTTAACCTGACTAGCAACAGGATTCTTTGAAATGGGATCTTAGGCCTCGTTTAGATTGCAAATTTTTGCAATCTGGACACTGTAGCACGTTTCGTTTGTATTTGACAAACTTTGTCCGATTATGAACTAACTAGGCTCAAAAGATTCGTCTCGTGATTTACAATCAAACTGTGCAATTAGTTATTTTTTTATCTACATTTAATGCTCCATGCATACGTCCAAAAATTGATGTGACGAAGAGAGAGTGAAAAAACTTGGAATTTTGAGACAATCTAAACAAAGCCTTATACTATGAATAGATAAATAGTCTTTTCTTATTGTACCATCGATGTTCAAACTTGCTATGAACCTGGGATAATTTACTCAAGCGACATTAAACATAGGGCCAGATTTAGGGGGGAGGGGGGCTCCATGTGACTAAGAGATAATAGCAGGCTGAATGCTGAGGTGGAAGAGAGCGCAGATGAGAGAAGATAAGTGAGCTGTAAGCTTATAACCGGCTTATACATAAGAACCGAGAAGCTTTGTAAAAAAGACAAGTGGGCCTTATATTAACGATGAAGAGCTAACTACTATACGTCCTGTTCGTTTGGACTTGTTTGGTTTATAAGCCGTACTTTTTCAGCCAACGAACAATATTTTTCTCTCACACTAAATCAGCCAACAGTACTTTCAGCCATGGCTTATCAGCCAAACAAGCATAAACGAACAGAGCGTATATGGATAGGCTGATAGGCAGACTGCAAAGATCCTTACAGCCAGCAGCTGGTTGTGTTATTAGTCTTGCTCTAAAGAAAGAGAGGGAGAAGAAGAAAAAGAGGAAAAAGAGGGAGGGGAATAAAAGGAGGAGAATGAGCCCCTCCTATATTGCTAAACTGCGTTCGCCACTGATTCAACATGTATTCTGTGATAACAGAGGAAACCATCTGATATTTTTTTTATTGTCATGTTTTTAATTTATTTGGACAACAGTTTAAGTCACATTCAGACTGTATACCATCAGGAGCAATAGTCCGGTATATCAACGGGAGATGTGCAGTTGTTCAGGTCCCTCAAAGTTTGAAGACCCCCAAATTTAGAGCCTGTTTGGATGGAAGTGACTAAAGTTTAGTAACCTCATTTTGGCCCCTTTTAGTCCCTAGCTAAAGTCCCAAACAGGATGATAAAAGGGTGGCCAAAGAGAATTAGTCCTTTAATCCCTTGGACGGTGACTAAAGGGGACTAAATCACCCATTTTACACAGGCTGCCCCTTATCCACTCGCCCTGGCCCGTGTCCCTGCCCGCCCTTGCCGGACGTCCTCCGCCCGTGGCCATCCTCTCCCTGCCCATCGCCTCCCTACCCGCGGGCGTCCTCCTCCCTGGCGGCGCCTCCCCGCCCGTGGTCGTCCTCTTCCCGGCCGGCGCCAACATCGACGGAGGCTTCACGCACGGATCTGGCCCATGGCTCATTGAGGCGGTGCGACGGCGGGGCTGGCGGCTTGGCGAGCTAGTGAGGCGGTAGGGCCGGTGGTGGGGCTGGCGGCTTCGCGCGCGGATCTACCACGGCCGCCGAAGACCCGGCACTCGAGCTGCTGTGGAGAGGAGAGGGCCGGGTGCATTAATTAGGGGTGTTTTAGTTTTTGTACAATTGCTTTAATGGCTTTTAGGGCATCTCCTAGAGCCTTTCTAAAATCTGCTCTTTAAATCATCATTTGGAGAGTCATTTGAGTAAAAATCGTTTTCTATATCTTTGTATTCTCCAACAGCTTTTCTATATATTGTGCGCAGTCTAGAGAGCCATCTTCGCTCTCCACCTTTGACTACCGAGAAATCCGGAATAGAGGATATCTAAATTTGAATATCCAATTGAAGGGACTATTGGAGGGTATTTTTTTTACCAAAATCTCTATTCATGTAAATTATGAAAGATAGAGAGGCCCCGTTCGCTTAGAGGAATTTGGAGGAATCTGGAGGAATTTGTGAGAGAAAAACACTGTTCCGGATGAAAAAAGAAACGGATCAAGCCGGATTTAAGGGCACGCAAACGGGAGTCTCATGGAGATGCTCTTAGTCCTTCCATCGAAACAGGGTAGGGAGTAAAGTTTAGTCACGGTAGTCCAGTGACGATCCACACAGGCCCTTACACTAAGTACTACTTATGAACATTGCTTAATCAATTAATAGATAGAAAAAATCATTCCTACGACGGATTTGTTTTAAAGAGATTCAAGTGTTCTGCTGGGACATCCACAATTAGTCGATACCGTGTCCAATGTTCTCCAATCATAACTGGTTTGCTGACATCTGAATGTTAACTCCTCTTGTAACCCGCTAAATATCACCCTGGAAAACTTTAAGCACATCTAATGAACTTAGGGTAGATGAACGCAATAAACACAACGAACTAAATAAAATGCATGTTCCAATGGTCTTATACGGGTACATCATACAGGCATTCAGGCTCCCATTCACGATACAACATTCACCTACGGTCGAACAAGCTCAACAACTACGGACGACAACAATGGCAAGAGTACAATACGAAGGACAGCGACGAAAAACACTACTACTACAGGTACATCATCCCAAGGCAACTAATCTACATCTTCTCGTGGCAATGGCTAAGTGAGAGGAATCAAGTCTCGACTTCTGACACTTTCGAGGGTGGAGGTGCTGGCGGTGCTGCAACACCAGTTCTTCTTTCTAGCGAGTGGATAGGGATCCCTTCCAAGATCGGGGCATCCTGCCTTTCAGCAGCCAATGCCCTCCGCTCGGTCCTGGTGACCAGATAGGCCACCCGCAGCTGATGAACATGTCGATCTTCGGCCTCCTTTAGAGCTTCCTCCATGGCAGCCTCTCGGCTCTCAGCAGCTGCAGCGCTGGCATGCGCTTTGGTGAGCTGCACCTAAAGCATCCGGTTGAACATCTCGGCTTCCTCGGTGCACCGAAGGCACGCCCCCAGTTCCAAGGCTTGATGGTCATACTGCTCATCCAGAGCGAGTAGGTACGTGGTCAAGTGCACCACGGTGGGACTGTCCTCTTGCACATCTCGTCCTTGCAAAGCCTCCTTGCAGGCCCTCCATGCCCGCCGATTCTTGTCCAAAGGAGGAAAGAACCGCATGGGGGTACGGGCAATAGGCTCCTTATAGATCTAGCAGAGGTACCGCAAGGCTTTGCGGACCACTACCTGGTAGGTGTCGACGAAGCGAAACCCGGTTGCAATCACACTCTAGGCTTCAGTGAGGTCGGGGAACTCTTCACTCTTCCCGATGTAGACGGTAACCTCACACTGCTCGGTGCCATGTTCCTCATACTCATGGCCCTCATACTCGGGATGATCTCTGACTCTGAGCTTTTGCACGGTGGCATGTAGGATTATGGAAAAACCCTCAATGTTCAGGCAATAGGTACTAACCCAGGCTCTTGCTATCTCTGACGGTGGTTGCAAGGAAGGCTGAGCGAAAAGCTAGCTCAAGGAAAAGCTAAGCGAGCTAAAGTGCGTCGAGTGGTGATACCAATAGCTAAGTCAGGCTCTGCTTATAAAGGCAGAGCGTTCAGTGGTCCTAGTGCGGTTCACCAGGGTTCCCGCGTGAGATCACTATGACGAATCGACCAAATTCCGCGCGTTCGAGGCGAGAGACATGCGATGCCCTTACTGACTAGTACGACTACAGGGCAAGGGTCCAACAAGAGCGTAGAAAAGGGATACGGGAAGACGTGGGTCACGACCGGTGTGAACCACTGGCGAACGCGAAACACGAAGCCACAGTGCAGACCTAACTCTAGAATAGGAACGAGTTAGTCGTGCACAATACGACATGCGTGCCACCTATGGATGGCGTATCTACCAGCAATACGAGCACTACAATGCACAAATGGGATATGCATGAATGCACGTCCTATATGTCCTTTCACTGTTGCCAACATATAGGGCAACCGTTCTTAGATTTTTGGCACATCGTTCTCTCCCTGTAGCTAGTCGATACTATCGGACTATGCTCGAGTCAGTGTACCTGCAGAAAACTTGATTAAGCCTATCTAAGTCAGCAGAGTGCCATCTATCCTGGATACATAACTATAGTAATAGGGCTACTTATATAACTTCGCGTACAAACGTCCGAACTTTTTGCAACAATGGGTTGTCAAATTTTAGTTTAGAAAAGGTTTTCGAAGCCTGATTTCCTTATTTGCGCTCTGATACCACCTGTGGCAGAACCGCCTAATTTAATGCCTCACAGGAGTGCTTATCTTCCATTAGACACTAAGTACTCAAGGGAGAACACTAAATTACTCGATTTCGTCGGGCACACCCTAGGGGAGAACCCGAAAATCCATATTTTTACCATCAGGGTCACAAATGAGAGAATAAAGCTTACATCATTCATAACCATTTCTTACATCACTTTTAATACAACATCAGAGCATAATATTTGTTAACATAACAGCGAAATAAAATCATGTTATCAGAATTATAAACAATTTAATTGAACAACGGAATAGAAATATGTGAACAGAGTTACAGCAGAAATAAACATCTATTAGTGATATGATGAAATATTGATATATAGACTACGACAACAGATTATGAAACTTTCCTTTATAAAAGTATTTGGTGAGAGTTACAAATAACAACTATGATCGCAACATAAAGGAATCCTCGCTGAGCCCACCAGGAGGAATCCACACACAAGAGTCAGCTTTAGCATCCACCTATCACCTACAATAGGGGGAATAAAACCCTGAGTACTCAATTGTACTCAGCAAGACTTACCCGATAGGAGAAAAGAAAAGACTCCAAGGATATGCAAGGCTATCTGGCTTATGGGTTTATTGTATTGGCAGGAAGCATTACTAAGCGTGTGTCCTTATATTGGATTTTAATTAATAGCCGCATTAGTTCATTAACTAACCATTCTATGTAAGCACCTGTGCTACTTTCAAGCAGGTGGTAAGTAATTAGATTTTCTTCATCCATCTTCCATCTTTCATTTTCAGTTCTTACTACAATGCTAAACCGTAGACAAGCCGTACCGGATCACCCGGCGATTCGTGAATCAATGCCCCCAGCTGGGTACCCTGAAAACACACGCCCCGCTTGTACCCTAGGCACAAGCAGGACCAACCCACCACTCTCTTGTCCCGGGTGTCTAGGTCCCCATCCAAACTAGGACTCTAAGCCCCCACCCCTAAGTCCCGGACTCAGTGTGGTGCAAGGACCTCCTCCACCAAAATAAAACCCTGACAGTTAGTCCGAAAAGAGCCCGATCCATGACAAGAGAGCAACAAGTCTTCCAAGCGCCCATACACAAGTATGTGCTTGGGATAATAAGTCTGTGACCTGCCTAGAGTCTTATGTAACGAACGGTCCTTAACCAACCAGACAGGGAAAGCAGTGTAACCAAGCATGCCCCGTGTCCACAGCGACACAACCTCTTACACCCACCAATACCCAAACCATATCTCTGCCCGGTCACCATTTTTATATTTTCCAAATGATGATAATCCAATAATATATTTCCTATATCTCGCGAGTGACAATCAATCACTCAACTTTTATCGGAGTCCTGTAGTATAGCAATCTATACGATCCTGTCATACTAGTAAGACTCATAGGATAAAGATATATATGCAAGTGGGTTTTATTCAACTCCTTAAAACTTAATGCACAAATATAATTTAAACTGCAGAAAAGTAGGGGTTATGCACCGGGGCTTGCCTGGGTAAGATATATTAAAAGTTAGTATCTGCATCTTCCGATCATCCACCATCAACTGAATCAAAAGCCCATTGCAGCATCTTCTGGAGAGAATACCATTACACCATCTTTGGGTTCCCAATCATCCTTCGATTGATCCATTGATCATTATTGTACCTATATGATATGCATGCAATGCAATGCAAAGATGTAATTAATCAACTGCAACGTGACTCGTAAAATACGACGCACGCGTCTCGAGTTAACGACTAATTCTAACGACGACCGTACTTAGGCTACTTATACATGTTGTCGGATAAGGCGTTATTTCCTAACGATTAATTTAGTTATATAAACCCAATTTGTTTCTTTATTCTGTTCTATCAATTTAATCTTTATTCGCAATAGGACATCATTATCTATTTAGCAAACTTGTTATTCTGGAGTTATAAAAATTCCAGTGAGTACCTAATATTACTAAAAGCCTATTGTACAAATTTCAGATTCAACATTATTACCAATTCATCACAATCATTCCTACAAGTTTATCTTCTCACAATATTTAACACTTTAAAATAATTAGAGCAACCCTAAAAACATATGGAGCCTATGCGAACGAAATACCCTATCAGATAGACCATAATTTTAGAAACTTAACAGAACTAGTTTGGCATTTTTACGATTGTTCTACGATTTACTATGAATTTTATAAGTTTACTTTAGCTTAATTAGAAAACCCTTAAACATGAAAAGGGGCCGGCGGCCACTACTGGCCTAGCAGCGCGGGAGCATGATGGCCCAGGCAGGGGAAACCAATGGCTGGCCCAGCAGAGCGCGGTGTCGATGAAATATGGTCGGCGGTCTACCTAGGGGTATGCCCAAGATAGTAGATTATCACAGACAGGTGCGCAAGCTACAAACAAGATAGTGACGCAAGACAGACACGGGATTTTATCCAGGTTTGGCCGCCGTGAAAGCGTAATACCTACGTCCTACGTCTGATTGTATTGATGTATGTTAATGAGAGATGTTTTTTGAGAGGGGTCCCCTGCCCACCTTATATAGTCTGGGGGGCAGGGTTACAGATCTGGAAACTAATCCTAACCAGTTATAATTGCCATAGGTGACCAGATAAGGATCTCTATTCTAACCGACTAGGATCTTGCTTGATCTCTAAAATTGCCTTGATTCCTTGCGTGGGACTCCGAGCAGATTGGCCAGGCCACACGTCGTCTTCTATTGGGCCAGACCCCCTGGTCCGGGCCGGTCCAAGCCTAGCCGTAAGGGTATAGGGGTTAATACCCCCACAGCTAGTCCCCGAGCACCATGTATTATGTTGTGACACGCCGTTCGGTCTTCTTCGACTAATGCGATCTGTCTTCATGTCATCTCCAACTGGCTAAAATATTTGACCAAGCAAATGTGCCAGTATTCTGGTCAGCACAGAGAGCAGTAGACCACGATTATAGCTGAAGATTCTGGTTGTCTGAAGAATGCATGGTGCTCTAAAGAAAAAAGAAAAAGATTTCTTTCCTGATCAAGTGTGCCCACTTGTATTTCTAAAAAGAAATATAAGTGACCCTTGTACAATAGTAATTATGGCCAACAGTCAGAGCATAGGGATCGATAAAATAAGCACATTCACCACAAGGTGAAGTGTGCCCACTTAGTCCCCGAGCCTGGTAGTAGGTGACGTAGGCACGTGGTGCTAGGGTCTAAAAAGAATTCCCAATTAAGTTGACAATCCAATCATTGTACAAGCGATACGAGATGCACCGGCAGGTGCATCGTACCAATGTAGCCCCCGAGCTTGCTGGAAGGTGAGGTATCAGCCTTGTAGCAAGGTCTAAGTGAGAAAAAATAAACGCCTCTCAACTGTTTGTGAGTATAAATCACATGTAGCCAAGGAGAGCGGTCTCTGAGCAATGGTCAAAGAGTGATCGGGGCAGTCCCCGAGCACGAGAGTTCCCGAGCACGATGGTGGTCTGGACAGTCCCCGAGCACGATGGTGGTCTAGATAGTTCCCGAGCATAAGGATAGTTGCGATAGTCCCTGAGCACGAGGGTGGTCTGGTCGATCCCCAAGCACAAAAAGTGTGACAAAAAACTATATGCCACTTGTACTATTATTTTATGTATTTACTTACTTGTTCTGTCAAGTCCAATCAAACATGTCTAGTCAAAAAAGTAGACGGGTATAGCACGTCATACTACCTTTTTGTCTTGCCAAGCAAACAGTTGTATGGCACCTGTCAGTAGGTGCATCAGCGTGGGCCCTCCCACACTAGCAACGAAGAGGCGCATATATTGGCATAGATCTCGAGGCTGTAAAAACAACCGTCTGTGGCGTGTGCGCACGACTCGCAAGAATTTCGGGCAGACGAAACTGCATAACCCTTGGGTTAAATACGGTATATGATAGGTCAGTTACTATTAACTAAACCCCATTGTCATTCGCAACCGTAGCTTTCTTCTTCCTCTCACCAACCCTAATACATCCGAAATCGCCACCAATCAATCCGCCGCTATTTCCTCGTTCACCAGCAAGGCCGGAGTCATGGCAAAAAGTGATGCATAGAAGAAAGTAGGGGTCTTGGCGAAGGAATGGTGGAAATCGAGAAGCAATGAGCAGACCATTGAAGACCTCGTCACCATGGGGATACTCCACAACAAGGAGCTCGCTGGATGGCGTGCGCTAGAGGGCGAGGGGTACCCCGATCCACAACCAGGTGAGATCGTGGTGTTCGAGGATTTCTTTAAACATGGATTTGGGGTTCTAGTACATCCATTTCTTCAGGGGCTCTATCTTTACTATGAGATTGGGATTTGCAATCTGCATCCCAACTCGATCCTCCTTGTCTCCACCTTTATACATCTCTACGAAGCATATGGCGGCTTCCAGCCCCATTTTGATTTTTTCTGCCATCTTTTCTGTCTACGGAAGAAGGGAAGCGGTGGTTCGAAGATAGTCGAGGGTGTGTACCTCAACCTCCGTGATGGCATGAAGGCCTAGTACCTGCACTGCCCATGGAACACGTCGCTCGATGACTGGTACAAGAAATGATTCTACATCCATGAAAAGCCGAACATGATCACGCTGTGCGATGTGGGCTACATTCTAGAGAAGAAAACAAGCTGGTCAGAGAAGCCTGAGCCCTTGGAACAGATTCCAGAAATATTTGGAATGATTCCATGGAAAAAACTGGACGGTCTGAGCGTGGTCGGGAACTTCATCAGCCAACGGATCTAGCCTTGCCAGAGGAGGGTACATCCTGGCTATGAGTATCAAGGTAGCGTGGACCTGACGAGGACGAGGTAGGAGGCACTTGACAAAATTGATGTCAAAGCCAGAATTGGCAAGCTATTTAACTTAACCGATCCAAATTATGCCAGATTGAGCGACATCGAGCACGCTTTCAAGCTTGCCCGACCTCCCCCAAAGGTAACTCATATTACCTTGTACCCATAGTCTTATATTGTGGTAGGATAAGTGGAAACTTACTGTGTTCACTCCCCTTTGTTACCTAGGTTAATGGTCGGGATAGAGCGACAGTGTTTGTGTCGCCACCCCCTAGAGTAGAGTGGCCACAAGGAGCTGGTCCCACCGCCCAGACCAGCGTCGAGATCGATGACATCGACTGGGCGGTGCTCGGAGCTAGAGAGGAGGCAGCGGCCAAAGCTGCTGGTAAGCGACCGGCGGCCAACAAGTGTCATCAGGCGATTTTTGCTTGGTTGGACGATGATGTAGAGGAGGGAGAGGATGCAGACACCTTTCGACTTGTCCCTCGAAAATAGAGGAAACAACTGGAGTCGATGGAGCAAGGTGGCTCCTCTACACTTGTGGGACATTCATCGCCGACGATGGTGAAGGATGCAGTCGGGCCAACCTTGGAAGTACCTGGGCAAGGCACGCGACCGGCGACAGGAGCGACAACTCAACCGAGCACGCTACCGACCACTACAACGTGAAGAACAAGCGGCGGAGGGGTCGAGCATCAAGACCTAGCGACAGTGTTGGATGTAGAGGGGGACCAGGAGTCACCCGCACAGCACGTGGAGCAAGTACGACCGAAGAGACGTGCCTTCTCCACATCATTCCGTGCTTCCAATATGTAAGTATTTGTAACCCTGTTGTAAGTTAGCAATTTGCATTGAATATGATTGCCTTCTGAACTTATTTCGGATGTACTAGCTCAGCATCCACAGAAAGTCTGGACCAGCTAGCCGGAAGTAGCATGGCTCCACCAATAAGTTTAGAGCAGACTGCCCAGCAGCCGGCCACCGAGGAAGCCATAGTGGAAGATCCATCAGGGCCTCAGCAAGCGAGCAGTCCGACAATAGTCCCCGAGCTGGTGGTTGAGGGATCGGCCGAGCCGAGCACGAGTGCTCTGAGCGCTAAACCTTTTGAGGGCAACACCTCAGCGTCGAGGGTGACAGAGCAGACCGAGAAGTAGCGGTCGGAGGTGAGAGCACAGCCCACATTTACCGACGCTGCAGCTCATGGGAAGGCTGTGGTGATCACAGATGCTATCGACGCCGAGCCAGCACCAGGACCCGAAGAGGACGAGGTGGAGGAGGTCCTGGGCCATCCGCAAGACAAGCAACAACATGTGTATGTGTCGCGTTGGTGGAATGACCAATGGGTTATCCATGAGGAAATCCCAGAGGTCGAAGAAACCAAGAAAGTTGAACGGGCGGCGAAGCGGCTTGTGACAGAGGTGTAGGTAAGCTTTGCTTCAGCCCCTATTCTTGCTGTCTAGTCGTATCTGTCTTACTTAGCTGTCTGCACACAGGACTTAATGAAGACCGCAAGGTACCGCAAGAAATGCTTTGACCAGATCGAGGGGATCGCTGCAAGCAACAAGGAGCTGACGGCGGAGGTGGAACGCTTGCGCCAGTGACTTGAAGCCGCCAATCATAAAAAACGGTGCAAGAGTCCCAGAACTAGAACCTGGTCATCTAGCTCAGTAATAAAGAGCAGGAAAAAACAAGTAAGTAGCCATTTTATCATACCGACTACTGACAAGTGTTGTTGCGTTGTTGGGAGTAACAGCTGTAGTGCAGGCGTAGAAGCTGAAGTGATCCATCTCCGAGAGGAGAACAGTCGTGCGGTCTTGGAGTGTGATCGCCTGAACGAGAACAACAGAAAACTAGCATAAGACTAGTCGTAGCTCTGGGACCACACGACCAAGATGATAGAGGAGCTAAAAGGTAAGTTGTCCAAACCCCTTTGCTCATTTTTATTACCTGTCATAGTTTGGCGTGGTCTAATGTTTTAATAGCGTGTGCGGTTTGCAGTTATAAAAGTTAATGCAAAGAAGCATCTAGAGGCCATGATAAAAGACCGTGACGACTGGAAGGCGTAATGCCAAGAAATCACCAAGGACCGTGACACCTGGAAAAGCTGGTGCCAGGAGGTGGCAAAGGGCATTTTGCCGGTCCTCAGCCTCATCGATCCGATGCTAGTAGAAGATGTGCCAAGGACACCGCAGTTGGGATTGATCGAGAGATGCCAAAAGGCATGGGGATGGTTCTAGGAGTTCGTGAAGGAGGCAAGAGAGTACGCAGGCGCACATGTGCTGAGCATAGTACATGCTCACTACCCCCTGATCGATCTCAAGCGCCTAGAGGCTGGATACCCGAAGGAGGTTGATCTAGATAAGGCCGAGGAGCTACGGATGACCCAGTTGGACTTGTCGGCAAAAATAATTGACGACATTAACCTTTGTGGAGGTGCGACACCACCCATACAAGGAACGCCATCAACAAGTCAGCTAGGAGCGCCTTTATTTTCAAGCCAACCAGCGAAGCCTGCGGTCTTGACCAACCAGGCATCGGTGGGGCCATCTTCTTTAGCTTGATCAATGCTGGAGTCCCCGAGACTCGAGCTGATGTTAGGCCCAGCGAGCAGCAGGTGCCGCGTGCCCTGACCAGCCATTAGTGTAGGCTACTGTAACAGAACCGACCAATTATATGAAATTAAGTAAGAAAATCATCCGCCAGAGTAGACGATTTAGCAAACTTAAGCCCGTATAACCTGGTAGTCCGTGAAATCATGAAGGATTTCAAACCAACTCACATCCTAGCCAAGATCGTAATAAGTTTAGCGGTCACCATCACATATTACATAAAAGTTTGCATCTCAGATACATCAGAGTTTAAACATAGTTATTATAAAACGAGTTCAAATAGAAGTAGCGGAAGCCATTTGTTCAAAACCACACACACTCACACGGAGTTCAAATACAGTGCCAACTAATGATCATCTCCAACAAAAGCATCAGACGAGACGTAAGGAATGACCATGCCCATGGTCCTAAGCATCACCCATCGTAGGATACAGGCAGTTGATACAATAGCCATAATACATCTACCCATCTGCAACAAGTGGGAATAAAACCCTGAGTATGAGAAGGTACTCAGCTAGACTTACCCGACATAACCGAAAATAAGTGACACCAAGGATTATGAAGGGCTTTATAGTAGGGTAGCTGACTCATTTGCAAAGGAAGCATTTTTAGCATTTCAAGAACCTTTCCAAAAGCATTATTGTCAAGTTAATTACTATTAACCTATCGACTAGATTTGCACCTACACTAGAGCAAACATGTGATTAAGCCAATAATGATAACCCATGATCATTAGCAACTTCTATCTTGTCATATTCATTATAACTATCCAAGTGTTCCATTAACATTACTACGATGAAGTAACTCAAGTCAAGTGCTCACTATCCAGGAGCGATGGCGATTCGAATCGATTCCTAACCAGCTGGTGATTTATTCCTTACACAAACCTCACTCACCCGCTAAAGTGAGGTATCGGTCACCGAGTAAACTATCCAGGAAATCTCGAGTTTGCTAGGAACCACATGTACCCGGGGGCCGACCGACTGCCCTTTGGTCTTATCATCGCGCCCCATGTCCTACCACACCTGCTCCGGCACAGTGCGCTGTGGGCAATCTACTCAGCCCAAATAATCTCCTAGCTTCGTGGTCAAAAGGTACTTTATTCGGCCAGCTAAATGTAAGGCATGCGTTCAACATGACCTAAGGCCCAATAATGGTCGGTCCTTAATCGACATAGACGGAAAGCACTATAGTCCAAAACTCTATAAGTCTCCGTCCGATCTCAACTTCATTTAACACTTAGTTATCCCAAGACTACATAGTTCTCCAAGCAGATCCAGGTAACCACCTATAGCTCATAGGTGATAGGAAATCACTCGACTTCTACCGATCTAAGCCAGCTAAGCATCGACTCGACTACGGATACCAGGGTAACAAGGATATAGTATAGCAAAGATAAACAAGGTATAATGCAACAACGGTTGCAAACCACTCCTAAACGTAATGCATCAATTAAAGTAAAGCATTTAATTAATAATTGCAAACCGGGGAGAAAATGCTCCGGGGCTTGCCTCTCTCGAAGGAGCTCGGGCGGTGATCGAGGCACTCCGAAAGTTCCTCAACGTCCTCCTCATCAGCTTCGGTCACTTCCTGCGGCTGCACCTCGAGCTGCTCCTTGGGCTCCTCGGGTATGATGACTGGATTCTCAGTTTGCGATCCTGTATGATGCATGTGCGTAAGTGCTTATGCAAAAAGTGCATCGAATGAAATGAATACAATGGATATGCTTGAATGCAAGGTAGTCAACATCATCCAAGAACATATACTATAAGCACATGTCATCTACTACATTCTCTTCTACTACTAATATGCTAAGTTAACACATCTCATTAAATGCTTCAAAGATACACCAAAGCTTCACTAATTCCTTAAGCATACACAAAGTAACATTTGATTAACCCTAGTTAATAATAGGTTTGAATAACAACATCTATTTTTATAGCTCAGAAAAATCTTAGAAAATTACCATAGCACAGTACTACGCTAAGTAGTCTACCATCAGATTTTTATGGTATTTGAATGAGTAGATTAGCCTACACAAAAATAACAAGCTATGGCATGATTATGAACATGAAAATACTTTGTACTGTGAAAAGTGTCAAACAACAGATGAAATATTTTTCCTATGTTCTACACAATAAATAATTACAGTACAAAAATTATCACATGCATGTTTTATTCAAATTTCGCTCTCTAGCAAAAATAACAAAAATCAGCCATTAAAGGCACTTGAACTACACCTCATAATTTTTCTACAGTACATGCATGACACATATTTTTCCTAGGAAGTATATTACACAAGAAGAGTAACCAACTTAGAATCATATTTTTTTGATACATATAGGATTTACTAACCATTTTACAAGATATCAGCAATATCAAGAATTAATTAAAGCTCTACAGAAAAGTATCTCAAAAATGACATGCAATATTTTTTTATCATGTAGATCTGGTGACAAGGAACCTAGCAAAATTTGTTTCAACAAATTTGGAGCAAATTTGAGTATACAAATATTTTTCAAAGCATTTCTCTTTCCAAATAATAAAAGAAAACTGAAAACGTAATTTTTCTATTACTACTGGGCCGGCCCATGGAAAACAACTGGCCCATGGCCACATTCGGCCTGCGTAGACCGAGTGAAGGGGAGGGCGGCGGCCTGGCTTGGGTGTTCGGCCCAAGCCATTCTGGCCCAGCTCGGCCGGGCGAAGGAGCCACGCCACTGTGGCTGGGCCCTGCGGCCCCACGGGTCAGCGACCCAAGAGCAGGGGAGGAGCTCCGCTGATCGGTGCGCACCGACGGCGAGCCCTTCCAGTGGCACAGGCGGTGCCAGCGTGCACACCATGCCGAGCCGCACAGGCTGGGAGGGTGATGTTGGCCCGGCAACGAGACAGACCATGTGGCCACGGCAGCGCGCTCGCCGGAGAGGAAGGAGGCGCCAAGCTCGGCCCTTACCTCGATGACGGTGGCCGTGAGGGAGCGCAGGCAAGGTAGGGAGGCTAGGCGGAGCTTCTGGCGGCGGGAATCGAAGAATGGAGGCATGGGAGGAGGGGTATGTCGCCGGCGAGGCAGCGGCGGCGTTCGGTGGCGAGAGCAGCGCGCGCTGCTGCTCTTGCTGCATCTGAGAGAGCAGGAGTGCGAAATGGGGGCGCAGCGGGGGTAGCAGATGAAGGCGGGCGCGTGGAAACAGAGGCAGGCCGTGGCTGCCGCGCGGCGGGCGTCGCTGGCGCATGGTCGCCACGCGGCGGTCGCGCTCTAGCGCTGGTCGGGACGCGGCGCATGAGAACGGCGCGGCGCAGCGCGGAGGCAGGCCGTGCGCGCGAGGTGGGCTGGGCCGAACACGGGGCGGGCAAGCGGCAGGCGTGGTGGCAGGTCGAGGCGGCTTCGGCCGTGGGCCGAGAAGTGAGGCGGCGGCCCGTGAAAGGATAGAAACACTTTTCAATTTTCTATTTTCAAGAAAATTTCAAATAGCAGTTTTCAAATACCCTTTTGAGTGAGAAAATGACTTCTTTTGAAAATGGCCCAAAAATAAAAGTTGCTTAGAATTTAATCCTCTACAACTTTGCTTTTATGACCAAAGTCCAATTCTTGCTAGATTTTGAATTATAAAATTAAAGTCAATTTTAACTCAAAACCCTAATTTTGGAGAATTATTTTTAAAGCAAAATTTGGCAATAATTTAGATACAAACTTTGCTCCAAAAATTGTGCTAAATAATTCTAGATGATTTACAATCATAGCCAAACATGTTTTACTAACTTAGCAAGCATAATTTGGGCAAAAACAACTCTAAACGAGTATATGCAACATTCATGTTTCACGAGCATGTTTCATACGTTTCGAAGCATGGTTTCAGTTATTATTTACATGATTAGGTATGTATGATTAGGATGCTTGATGATGCACAATATGCATGATTACAGTGCCTAAATACTGGCATAACACCGGGGTGTTACAGCTACAACTGTAGAAGATGTAGTTGTGTTATTGTAAACTTGGACCTTTTCAGGCAAGCTTGTAATAACGTAACTGTATATCAACATAAGCTTATTTGTTTTGTAGAAAACGTATTTAAGCTCGGGTATTGTACCGATGTAACTAAGTTAGAACGTGTTGGTGTTCTGTTTAGTTGTACCAGTTTAGTCGACACGTCATCCTGAAAGGTTTGTATGGCCCTAGTTTGTCTTGCGGTCGGAGTGCGAGGTGCGTAGCTTGTGCACACGTAGAAACACACAAGTCAAACCAGAGAGCACCTGCCGATCACCCGTAGCGTAGAGAGTGGATCCCATGCACATGTTGGGAGGAACCAGGGATAGGGCCTGCTCCGAAAACCCGAGAAGGAATGGTGGTCGGTTTTAACTGGTAGAGTTAGAATAACAATAGACTTCCAAATGACACATTAGAGTGGTCGGAGAAATCATAATAGCTTTATTGAAATAAATCAATAGTACAAGAGGGGTATATATCTTAGTAGCTAAGCATAGAAATGTCTAAGCTTGTCAATGTGCTAGGAATTGGGTACGTCTGTGCCATCTAGACGAGCTAACCTATAAGATGTAGGGCGTGTAATCTCCTTGATCATGAAGGGTCCTTCCCATAGGGTTACGAGTTTGTGGACACTAGCCTGATTCATCTTCCACTTTAGGACTAGGTCCCCGACCATGAAGAACCGCTCCTTGACGTTCTTGTTGTAGTACCCGCGCAAAACAGCAAGGTATTTGGCTGTACGTATGCAAGAGTCAAGCCGCTTCTCTTCTGCACTATTCACTTCTAGCTCCCGCACTTCATTGGCCTTGTCTTCGTTGAAGTTCTCTACCCGTGCTGATCTAAAGGCTATATCTGCTAGAAGTATTGCCTCAGCACCATAAACCATAAAGTATGGTGATACGTCGGTATTGCGACTGGGCTGGGTTCTGAGACCCCAGACCATGGCTGGTAACTCTTTGAGCCATCTTCCAAGAGCTTTGTCATTCTCTCTGTACATCCTCTTCTTAAGTGCATCCAGGATCATACCGTTTGCCCGCTCGACCTATCCATTAGCTCTAGGGTGTGCCACCGAGATGTATTTTACTACTATGCTCCTTTCATCACAGAAGTCCCAAAAAGCGTTCCTGGTGAACTGAGTACCTAGATCGGTGATGATGCTGTTGGGTATGCCGAAGCGGTGGATGACCTGGTCGAGGAACGCGATAGCTTTTCTGAAGATGCCATGACCAGGGGCATGTACTCTATCCACTTGGAGAATTTGTCGATCAGCACAAAGACGCATGTAAATTTCCTAGGGGCTGGTTTGAAAGGGCCGATCATATCCAGTCCCCAGCATGCGAAGGGCTAAGAGGCTAGTATAGTCTGAATCTCATATGCTGGTACATGGATTCTCTTGGCAAAGAACTGACAACTTTCACAATAGCGGACTACCTTCTCTGCATTGGCTATGGCTGATGGCCAATAGAACCCTACTCGGAAAGCCTTGCCAACCAGCATTCTCGAAGCCACGTGGTTGCCACAGGAGCCAGAGTGGATTTTGTCTAGGAGACATTCACCATCCTCCTGGGTTATACACTTCATCAAGATTTCCTCCTTCGCGTTCTTGCACCACAATTTGCCATCAACGAGCAGATACTGCTTACTGCGACGCATCAGGTGTTTGTTTTCTATCCGATTGGTGTAACCGCTACCATCTGTCAGGTACTTGATGAAAGGTACTCTCTAGTTAGGCTCCTTAGTGGTCGGAGGTGGTTTGGTGGTGTTTGAGGCTAGAACCGTAGCCACCAATAGCTGGTCTAGAGGCTTGTCGACCATGGGATCTTCTTCTTCGATGGAGGGTGTGAGCAGATCTTGAACAAATACACCATGTGGGACTTTGGCTCGGGATGATCCTAACTTTGATAGCGCATCTGCTGCTTGATTTTTGTCCCAGACCACATGTGTGTACTCAATGCCATAGAACTTACCTTCCAGCTTTTTGATCACTTTGCAGTATGCGTCCATCTTTTTGCTGGTTGTATCCTAGTCCTTGTTGAGTTGGTTGATGACCAGAGCTGAGTCTCCGTAGACATAGAGACGCTTGACACTGAGCTCGGCCATGATGCGTAGACCATGTAGGCATGCTTCGTACTCAGCGGCATTATTAGATGCCGGGAAATAAATCCTGAGGACATATCGGAGCTGCTCTTTAGATGGTGATACGAAAAGGACTCCTGCTCCTGTGCCGTCGATGTTGAGAGAGCCATCGAAGTACATCTTCCAATACTCCGTGGGCCCCTGAGAGGCAGGTGTGCTTAAGTCTGTCCACTCAACGATAAAATCAATAAGTGCCTAAGACTTAATTGTAGTACGGCTTGCAAATACCAAGGAAAAAGAGCATAGTTCCATTGCCCATTTGACAATGCGCCTGTTCGCATCCTTGTTGCAAATAATGTCTCCTAGAGGGTACTCGGTCATAACCACCACACGATATCCGTCGAAGAAGTGTTTCAACTTTTGGGATGTAATCAGTATGGTGTAGATCAATTTCTGAATCTATAGGTACCTGGTCTTGGATTCATTGAGCACCTCACTGATGAAATAGACTGGTCGTTGTACCTTGTAGACGTGGCTGGGCTCGTCACGTTCGACCACCATGGTAGTGGAGACCACTCGATTGGTTGCCGCAATGTAAAGCAGGAGGGTTTCATCTTCTCTGGGAGCAGTGAGGACTAGAGGTGATGTAAGGAATTGTTTCAGCTATATAAAGGCAGCGTCTGCTTCCTCCAACCACTCAAACTTCTTGGATGCTTTGAGTAGCTTGAAAAATGGTAGTCCTTTTTCGCCTAATCTTGACATAAAATGACTGAGGGCAGCCATGCATCCGGTAAGCTTCTGAACATTTTTCACCTTTTTGGGCGGCTTCATGTCCAAGACAGCTTTTACCTTCTCTGGGTTAGGGCATATGCCGTCGTGACTGATGACGTTGCCAAGCAGTATACCAGATGAAACACCAAAGATGCACTTCTTTGGGTTTAATTTCCATTGGAATGTGTTGAGGGCTGCAAAGGTACGCTCTAGGTTGTCAACAAGGGTGTAAGCTTCCTTGGTTTTAACGACTACATCGTCAACATAAGCCTCGACGAGGTCGTCTTTTATCTCGTCTTTGAGGTAGGCCTATATGGCGTGTTGGTAGGTAGCCCCAGCATTCTTAAGCCCGAACGACATGGTCATGTAGCAGTAGGCGCCGAAGGGCGTGATGAAGGATGTATTGATCTGGTCGTCCTTTTTGAGAGCGATCTGGTGATAACCAGAGTACCAATTGAGAAAGGAAAGCAACTCACAACCGGCAGTTGAATCTATGACCTCGTCTATGTGAGGTAAGCCGAAGGGGTCTTTAGGGTAGTGTTTGTTGAGATCAGTGTAATCAACGCATATTCTCCATTCATTATTCTTTTTGCGTACAAGAACCGGGTTGGCTAACCACTCCAGATGATACACTTCTTTGATAAATCTGGCTGCCAAAAGCCATGTAACTTCTACCCTAATAGCCTCCTTTTTGTTGCGAGCGAACTGTCGTAGCTTCTGCTTGATAGGTTTGGCCTTGCCATCGACATTTAAGGAGTGCTCGATCAAGTTCCGAGGTACACTGGGCATGTCAACGGGTTTCCATGCAAACACACTCATATTGCTCCTCAAGAACCGACGAGCGCATCTTCCTATTTAGGATCCAGATTGGCCCCAATAAGGGCTGTTCTGCTAGGATCACCATCGACCAGCTAGATCGTTTTGTGCTCTTTGGACTTGATGTTCTTGCATGGGGCCTCGAGCTCTGGGATCTCTAGGTGGTCGGCTAGGGTCTTCTTGGCATCGAGCGCGGTCTCGGCCATGTGAATAGAGAGGTCGTGAGCCTCTGCTATTTTGAAGCTGTCATCCTCATAGGTGTAAGTTGCGTATATGTTGCCCTTGAGAGTTAGAACCCCCTTCTCAATAGGTATCTTGAGCACTAAATACCTATAGTGAGGTATGGCCATGAACTTGGTGAGCGCTGGTCGGCCAAGGATAGCATGGTAGGTGCCCTCGAAGTCGGCGACCATGAAGTTGACGTAGTCAGTGCAGAAGTGGTCTGGGGTACCAAATTGCATAGGTAGCATGATCTGCCCAAGAGGTGTGGAGCTCTGTCTAGGGAGAACACCCTAGAACTGTGCCTCGTATGGCTTGAGATCATCTTGGGTTATCTTTAGGGCTGGCAAACTGTTCTTGAACAGTATATCGATGGAACTGCCGCTGTCAATCAGCACTCTATCGAACTAAACCTTGTTGATACAAGGATCGAGAACCAGAGGAAAACGCACTGGCTTAGGTATTGCAGCCCATTGGTCCTTTCTGATGAAGGAGATCTCGTGGTGAGACCAAGGAAGGAGCCATAGATCGCCGATGAGGTTGTCGGCGTTGGCCACGTTCAAGCAAGCGTGGGCGAGCAGCTTGTGTTCTCGTTTGGTCTTGATGGACACTTTGCCCCTAATGATGGTGTGGACGCGATTGGTTGGCTTGACATACTTGTGACGGGGATCTACGTCTTCATCATCGTTGTCCTCGTTACGCTGCTCCCCTACGTAGATAGATTTGAGAACACGGCAATTCTCCATGGTATGGTTTGACTTGGGATGGAGCTGGCATGGTCCTTTCAATGCTTTAGCGTAGTCTTCTTCATAGTTGCGACGTCCGCCACCTTTTTTAATGGTGTTGACTTCACCGTCGTCTTCCTAAGCACGCTTGCCCCTGTAATCGTCACGGCGATTACGCCGCTGATTACGCTGGTTGCGGTGGTCGCTGGAATCATTGCGCTAGTTGCGGCGATCAAAATTGTTGTTCCAACCATGGTTGCCGCGGTAGTCGTCGTGGTGTGGGGGTGGTCGGAGCATGGAACCCTTGCTGCTTCTTCGATGATTATCTTTTTAGCATCATCGGCATCCGCATATTTTTTAGCAGTGGCTAGGAGCGTTGTGACTGATTTAGGTCTTTTGCGGAGGAGCTTATCCCTTAGGGCATCGTGGAAGTAGAGACCAGTGATGAAAGCCTCGATTGCCTCGTTGTCGGAGATTGATGGGACCTTGATGCGCATCTCCGAGAAGCGTCGAACGTACTCACGCAGTGGCTCATCTTTGCAATCTCGAATCCGCTACAGATCATATTTGTTGCCGGGTTGTTCGCAAGTAGCAATGAAGTTGTCGATGAATGCTTGCTTGAACTCTTGCCAAGAATCAAAGTAGTTCGCCGGCAAGCTGACCAGCCATTGGTGGCCTGCATGGCCGATGGCGATTGGGAAGTAATTAGACATGATGTGCTCATCAGCCATGGCTGATCTGCACGCGGTTTCATAGAGCATGACCCATAATTTAGGGTTCTCCTTGCCGTCGTACTTTTGAAGTTTTTCGAGCTTGAAGTTTTTGGGCCATATGATTTGGTGAAGGTGAGGGGTAAACTGCTTCAAACCCGGAGGGCCGTGGGTGGTATCATATTCCATATGGCGATAGCTTTCATGGGATGCATGATCATTGGCTCTTTGGTTAATGCGATCGCGCAGATTGTGTTCTCCGAGGTAATGGCGGAGATCGTTATTGCCATCACGGCAATCTCGATTGCCCCCTGGTTGACCCTACGACTGCGGTTATCATGGTGATTGTCGCGGTTGTCTCAGTGGTTGTCATCCCGGTAGTCGCAGCGGTTGTCGTCCCGGCCACCATCATGACCACCGTTTCTGCCTTAACGGTTGTCTGATGGGTCGTTGTTGTGCAAGCCACGTTGGTTGGGTGGCTGTGAGCGACTTGAGTACTGGCGACTATGGCTTGATTCGACTAAGACGGATGGAGCCCGGGCTTGGTTTGCAATCTCTGCGGTCTGGGCCATAGCAGCCGTCAGGTAAGCTTGTATATCATCACGAACTGCCTGGATTTCTGGGGTATTGGGTAGTCATTGCATTGTCGCCATAGCAACAGCTACGTTGGCGCTTGGAGTCCTGAAAACCTACTTGTCCCCTACCCTATCAAAGGCATTGTTAAGATCGCGTGGCTAGACCCTTATGCGTCGTGCCTCCTCTTCTGCCTCGGCTTCGGCTTGTCGGCGATTAAACCAGTCAATATTGCGTGCTTCGCGTGCTAGCCTTTCTTGTTTTGTTTCTCCAACTACCGGTGGTTCGTCATTACTAACGACATTGATCAAGTCTCCTCGCCTTGGTGGGAAGGATGAGAATCGTGGGAACCCCAGGGCATGGTCTGGGATATCCAGATCGTATTCAATGCCTTCATTATCATGATGCTGGAGCTCGGTGTGGACAGTGCCATTAGATGCGATGCCAGACGGGGAGCTTGAGCCGCCCTCTTGAACTATGTGGACTGATCCTTCTTGATACTCCTTAATCTAGACCATGTTGATGAAGTTGCGTAGGCCGTAGGGCTGAGCCTGGTAGTTCTCCATTGAGGCTTCGCACTTGGAGAGCCGGAGACCCATCGCGGGGGCTGGTCGGCGATGAACGGAGCGCCCTTTAGGAGTAGACATGACCACGAGATCCGTACCGAGTCGTGCAGGACGACTGGACCAAGCTGGTCGGGTAGATCTATTATGGGTAATGGTTACCTGCTCATTAGGTTGATTTTGAATCGAACTTACCAGAGCTAGGGTTTTAGCAAGCTTGGTGCCAACCCGATCGATGGAGTCGAGCAGGTTGGTGTTGTCGATCTACCTCCCTTTGTAGTGAGGAAGTGGATGATGGGTTGTCGGCGTGGCTAAAGATGATGCTAGTGTGGCCGGAGCCAGATCCACCATGGTCGGAGCCGTAGCCAATGCAGGTGAAGCAGTGGTCGACGCAGATTGAATCAACACCTCCTCCGTGGTCATGGCGATGAAGTCATTGGAGCCAGTGGTCTAGGTGATCTAGCCGATGGTGAATGTGAGGCCGTTCGGCATAGCCATGGAACCAGGGATGATGACCATCTTGTTTGTCTAGAGAGCAGTACGCACACCCCCTACCTGGCGCACCACTATCGACAAAATATGGTCAGCAGTCTACCTAGGGGTATGCCCAAGGTAGTAGATTATCGGCAGATAGGTGCGCAAGCTACAAACAAGATGGTGACGCAAGATAGACACGAGGTCTTATCTAGGTTTGGCCGCCGTGAAGGCGTAATACCTACGTCCTATGTCTGATTGTATTGCTATATGTTAATGAGAGATGTTTTTTTTGAGAGGGGTCCCCTACCCACCTTATATAGTCTGGGGGGGCAGTGTTACAGATCTAGAAACTAATCCTAACCAGTTATAATTGCCATAGGTGGCCGGATAAGGATCTCTATTCTAACTGACTAGGATCTTGCTTGATCTCCAAATCTATCTTGATTCCTTGTGTGGGACTCCAAGCAGATTGGCCAGGCCGCACGTCGTCTTCTATTGGGCCAGACCCCCTGGTCTGGGCCAGCCTAAGCCTAGCCGTAAGGGTATATGGGTTAATACCCCCACATGCGGCAACGACGCAGGTGGCCCAACGGACACGCGGCCAGCCCATGCACAGGAGCCGGCCTAGGTGGGGGCGCATGGCCTAGCAGGTCAGCCCGACGCGACGGTAACCTATCGGCCTAGCATGGCCTGCCCACAGACCGGCCTGGCGATTTATGCGAAAATGACCCTGCTCTATTCACTAATCAACCCGAGGTCCAGAGCACTATTTATATGAGTCTTATAATTTACACCTAGACCCTCGGACAATCTCATATTTGCATTCCTACGTCCTCACCTTCTCACCTTCTCCTCTTCACAAGAACAGAGCACTGCCAGGAGATCCAGTTGGCGACCAAATCTGGCCGTGAGACCATCGACGGCGATAAGGAGGAGGCATCACGGCATGACCGCTGCTGGGCGTATCCACAGGTGGGCACAGGACGGCCGGAGGCAGAGCGTGGAGCTCCGGCCACGTGCGTTGGCGCTCGTGACCGGGTGGCTCCGTGGTGCGGCATGGTGGTGACGTAGGACGACGCTGGATGGCACTGTGGTGGCATGACCACGATGAGGACGGCAGACATCGCAGCCACGGTGGTGAGGTGCTGTGGCTGGGAGCACGGGAGGGTGGCTCTAGAGGAAGGAAGAAGTGGCGGCGCTGACTGAGGGTGTGCGCGCACGCGGGAAACCGGAAGAGGTAGCGGCGGGCGCTGCGGCGGGACGGCGCGGGTCCCAGCGGGGCAGCAGGTGCCACGGTGGCTTGGCGTGCAGCCATGGCGTGACCGGAGGGAAGGGCCACGAAGCAGCGGGCAAAGCTACACGCGGTCAGGACTCGCTCGCGGAGAAGGAAGAGGAAGGCGCTGGAGGCTCGGCGTGGCCATGGCGTGGTGCAGGGCAGCGGGCGTGGTGCACACCGACTAGCGTAGGCAGGTGGGCACTGTGGTGACAGCCGTGGAGCAGCAGGCCAACACAGTTCGTGGGCCTACGCGCTCGCACGCATATGCGAAGGAGGGGGAACAACGGGCGAACAACGCAGCAACGACAGCTGCGACGCTGGCAGACTTCTCGGCATCGGCGCGGACGAGAAGGGCGAGCAGGCAAGGGGTGGAGGCGGCCGGAAACAGTGCGCAGCTGCGGGCAGCCACGGAACCGAGGGGCACGCGTGGGGAGGAAATGAGGAGGAGCAGCGCTTACGGCTTGGTCCAGCGCGGCGTGGCTACCGACGGGTGCTGCGGGGAGCGGTGGAAAAATGGCTTTCTTAACACTGCGGACTGGTCACGGCAGCACAGGCAGCAGGCAGACAAGCAAGGCAGAGAGAAGCAATAAAAAGCCAGAGAAACAGACACGACAGCGGCAGACAGGACGCCCTGGCCAAACGTGGCCGACAGGGTCCGGCCAGCAGCGATGCACGATGTGGTTGCGTGTACACTGTGCACGAGTCAAAAGCACAGAGCCACGCTCGATCGTTTTCACTTTTCCTCAGTGACAAACGCAAGAGGTCAAGATGATGCAGCCTTTTATTTTATTTTATTATTTTATTTTCCACCCACTTTTCATCACTTTTCAGTTAGAACAAAAGTGTATTTACCCGCATAGGACGTCCGATCCGTCGACTCAAATCTAGCGGGACGCGAAGGCAGCCAACGGCGCTGCGACAAAGACAATAACGCGACGAGACAACGGAAGCAGATTGCGGTATAGTTCCGTTGGTGATATCAACCAAGCCCGCGTACACGACGACGGATCCGACAACACGACGCGACGTTAATAATTCGGATGACAGATTTATTCAGAACCAGAGAGACGCACCACTGTTCTCAAATGTTCAGAACGACAGTGCGGCAAGGACAACAATGCTTTTAAACATATTTTCAGACTTCTGCCACGGACGTAAGAAATTGGTTTTTAAAATTTTAAACTCCAAGAAAATCGTTTCGAAAATTTGACTTAAGCCTAAATCGCGGTGCTAAACGAGATCGTAACACCGGGGTGTTACACCGAGTCTTGTCAGGCATAGCAGGGATAAGCTGACTATATGCAACTCTAAACTTCTCAATGCAGTAATACATGTCAACATATTGCTCTATTGGTGCATTGCTAAGTGATGTGATGAATGCGAGTGCATGCTTGCAAAGAATTCCAGAAACCTACCACCGTCGACAAGAACATGTCCTCTCAAGTAGGTTAACCACAAACCTGATTCAACAAGATCCTTATAATTTGTCAAGTCCGAATCCACAACCATCTCAAAGCTAAAACATTTAATATCCTTTCTGCACTTCTTTCTGTTGCCCAACAATTTAATTTTCAACAATAAACTTGAATTTGGATCAAATCTGCTATTTCAACAAGAAACCTAAGTAACGCAAACAAGATCTACAAATGCATGTCTAGTACTGCAGTTGAACAAAAAAAGATGGACTCACCTGTCGAGCCAATCAGTCTCCACTACTTGCGGTTCATCGACAGCTGCACCATTGGTGACGGTTGCTGCAGAGCCCGAACCAGCGTCGCCTGAACCATGGGCAGCACCCACCGCTTGGTGCCAAGCAGCTGGCCCCGCTGCCCCGACGTGCGCGGCTCGCCCTGCTGGCTGGGCGCGCGCGGAAGGTCCGGCCGCCTGGGCGCACACGAGAGCGCCCGCTGAAGGTCCAGCCGCCTGGGCGCACGTGAGAGCGCCAGCTGCCTCGGTGCGCGCGGCTGGCCCGGCCGCCTGGGCGCGCACGGGAGCACCGACCACCTGGGCGTGCGTGGCTCGCCCCGCCGCCTGGGAACGCCGCGCGGAGCAAGCCTGGGCGAGAGCCGGCACAACCCCCGCCGAGGAGCGCGACGCCGCTCCTGCCTCCGCCTGGGCGAGCGCCGGCCCAGCCGCCGCCGCTGGGGGACGCGACCCCGCTCGCGCGGTCCACAGGGGCACAGGAACGCGTTGGATGGCCTCCGCCGCTGCCTCGCAAGCCGCTGGAGGCTCCTCCGCCTGCGCCGCCTCCGCCTCCATCCGCACGGGCACAGGAGCTGTCCGCCTCGAAGCTTTTTTTCCCGATCCGGTCTGGGTCGTGCGTTACTGGGAGAAAAGGAGATGTAGTGAAGGGTAATCATATCATTTCGCATTAGTCTTCGGTGGGACTTCACGGTGCCCTCAAACAGACCTGACGGGAAGGCCATACAAGGAATCGAAAATTGAATTGGAGGCCAAATAGGTAAGTTGGAAATTTTCGAGGCCAAGAAAGAAAGACCGAGTTTTAAGAGGGACATGTAGATAATTTTCTCATATATATATTATAATAAGTTTAGCCATTTTTTTAGGAGAAATAAGTTTAGCCAATTTGATTGCCGGATAATTTGTATATCCATTTCTATTTTCTATCCCTACACATAATCCACGTTGGGCCGGAGTATTTTGGGTTAGGCCGACAAAGATGGGCTTGCGGGCCAGCTTCTGGTGATGCCTTTCCTTGGGTCGTCAGCTTCAGTTGAGCGTAAGGTGGATAAAAACTTAAGCTCGTTAGCTCGCTCGGCTCGTGGCTGGTTCAACTCGGCTCGGCTCGGCTCGTTATGTCGAGCCGAACCAAGATTTTAGCTCGTTAGTTATAACGAGCCAACTCAAGCCGGCTCGCGAGCCGCTCGCGAGCTAAACGAGCCAAGCTTCCAGGAAAAAAATTATCAAAACTTATATTAGTTTTTGTATTACTTTATGTCTTGCACTTTACAATTAACTAGTAACTGGTCTAGACTCTATAAATTGACTGGTAACTAGTCTAGATGTATTTCTTTTATATTATTATTATTCTCAAACTTTAGATAAATGCAAATATTATATTTTGTGTATTTTTTATACCTGACTCGCGAGCTTAACGAGCCGAGCCGAGCTGGCTTTCTGGCTCGTTAGGATAACGAGCCGAGCCGAGCTGGCTCGTTATCTTAACGAGCCAGAACGAGCCAAGCCAGCTCGTTATCCAGCCTTAGTTTAGCGGGGTTGTTTCTAAAAAAAAAAAAGTTGAGGGGGTTTGAACGTTTGATGGGCTGGTCCGTGACACTGAAATTATTACAAGAAACAATCGTTTTCGCATTTTTCAAATGAAAACCGTATTCTGTTCCAGGAAGCTTGCACGCCGGTGTGCGTGCTTCTCCAGTCTTGGCCAGAAAATTCGTATTAGAAGCTTGGCGCGCGCATAACGTACCTACCCATTATAGCGGGTGACGTTCCCGTGGTAATCTCGGTGTCCAGATGCGGTCATTTGACACGGTCGTCCCGTCTTCCTCAAGGAGACAACGCAACCCCCAACCACAAGCGTTGGCAAACCATGGAGGGAAGCAGGGAGCAAGCGCACGCGCTCGAGAACCATGCACCTCAATTTTAGCAACCTCGCACAAAACCTGCATGCCTAATTATACCTTCTTGCCCCCTCCTCCCCCGTTGGAACGCATGCATTTGCTTCCCACCACGACGCCTGCCCTCCCCGTCGAGCGAGGGAGCCACCTTCTTGCCCCAACGATCCGTCCATTATTCGCCCAAACGCTTGCTAGCTCGATCGGCGCCGTTGTTCTTGGACCGGCCGGTCGATCGAGCTGAATGGTCATGGCAGCGCCGCCAGTGCCGCTCCGGCGGCGGCGGGCGCTCCTGGTGGTGTCGACGTTGCTCGCCGTGGTCACTGCCGCGGTGGCGCAGGACTATAACGATGGCGGCGGCGACGACGAGGACGACGAGAAGAAGAAGCCGCAGTTCAAGGCGCAGGAGGCGTGCAACGGCGTGTTCCTGTCGTACACGTTCATGGAGCGCACCAAGGAGTACCCGCACCTGAAGAACGCGACGGCGCAGCCGTACGCGTTCAAAGCGACGGCGTCGGTGCTCAACACCATGACCGAGGACCTGAAGGCGTGGCAGATGTTCGTGGGCTTCGAGCACAAGGAGATCCTCGTGTCCGTCGGCGGCGCCGTGCTCCTGGACGGCTCCGACCTCCCCGCCAACGTGTCCGGCGGCGTCACCTTCGCGGGGTACCCGATGGCCGACCTCCTCAACTCCATCGAGACGGCGGGCGAGCCGTCCCTGATCGAGAGCAAGATTGAGATCACCGGCACCCAGTTCGGCGTGAAGCCCCCCGGCAAGCCCATGCCCAAGACCATCAAGCTGACCAACCCCGAGGGCTTCCGGTGCCCCGCCCCAAACCACAAAGGTACGCATGGCACGTCATGCCTGCCGTGGCCTCCGTCCACTGCCAATAACTACAACTGTTGCATGCACTGCAATGCCATTGCAGGCAGCGTGATGTACGTGTGCTGCGTCAAGGACCGCAAGTTCAAGGCGAAGAAGGCCAACAGCACGCGGTACCAGACACGGCGGAAGGCGGACCTGACGTTCGCCTACGACGTGCTGCAGGCGACACCCAACAGCTACCAGGTGCAGGTGACCATCGACAACTGGAGCCCCATCAGCCGGCTGGACAACTGGAACCTCACCTGGGAGTGGAAGCGCGGCGAGTTCATCTACAACATGAAGGGCGCCTACACGCTGCTCAAGGAAGGCCCCGCCTGCATCTACAGCCCCGCCGCGGGCTACTACAAGGACTTCGACTTCACCCCGGTCTACAACTGCGAGAAGCGGCCCGTCATCGTGGACCTCCCGCCGGAGCGGGAGAAGGACGACGCCATCGGGAACGTGCCCTTCTGCTGCAAGAACGGCACCCTGCTGCCGCCCACCATGGACCCGTCCAAGTCGCGGGCCGTGTTCCAGATGCAGGTGTACAAGCTGCCGCCGGACCTCAACCGCACGGCGCTGTACCCGCCGCAGAACTGGAAGATCTCCGGCAAGCTCAACCCGCAGTACGCGTGCGGGCAGCCCATCCGCGTGAACCCCCAGGAGTTCCCGGACCCGACGGGGCTCATGTCGTCCACCCCGGCCGTGGCGTCGTGGCAGGTGGCGTGCAACATCACGCGGCCCAAGAAGCGCGCCTCCAAGTGCTGCGTCTCCTTCTCCGCCTACTACAACGACTCCGTGGTGCCGTGCAACACCTGCGCCTGCGGCTGCGGCAACGACATGGCGACGTGCGACCCGGACAGGCAGGTCATGCTGCTGCCACCGGAGGCGCTGCTCATCCCGTTCGACAACCGGACGGCCAAGGCCCGGGCGTGGGCCAAGATCAAGCACTGGCGGGTGCCCAACCCCATGCCGTGCAGCGACAACTGCGGCGTCAGCATCAACTGGCACGTCATGAACAACTACAAGTCCGGCTGGTCGGCGCGCATGACCATCTTCAACTGGCAGGACTACACCTTCAAGGACTGGTTTGCCGCCGTCACCATGGGCAGCCACTTCAGCGGCTACGAGAACGTCTACTCCTTCAACGGCACGCGGATGGGCGCCCCCTTCAACAACACCATCTTCATGCAGGGGGTGCCGGGCCTCGCGTACCTCGACCCCATCACCTACGGGAAGACGCCGGAGGAACCCAGGCTTCCCGGCAAGCAGCAGTCGGTCCTCTCCTTCACCAGGAAAGACGCGCCCAATATCGACATTCCCAAAGGGGAAGGTTTCCCCAAGAGGGTCTACTTCGACGGCGAGGAGTGCGCACTGCCGGATAGGATACCCAAGGTGTCGAGCGCGCGCCGGCGGGCTGGGACGGCGAGCCTCGGGCAGGTTGCCATGGCGGCGGCGCTCGTGATGATTGTGGCGCTACTGGATTCCTTGTGCCTATGATGAGTGAAAACGCGATCGACTTCACGGGCCGAGTTTATACATAGGGGATTTGACTTGGGGCGCTGCGTTTGTTGAACACTTTTAATTGCAGGGGACGATTGTACGTTTTCACTTCAGTTCAGGGATCACAAATGATCCCCACCAAATGGAGGAGCTCCATTTTACAAACCAGAGTACAGAAGCATCCAAGTGGAAACTGACCTGAATTCAACAGTGGAGGGTGGGAGAGTGGGAGACCTGAGATGATAGATGAACATATTATGCTGGTTTGGATGCAACAAATGTTTGTGAGGGTCATATGGGTATGATGGTGAGAGTTGTAAGGGGATGAGTTGAATGCACCAGATGTCCATTAACTTGTGAGAAGTTTCGGTTAGGTCCATCAACTTTCAAAGGGGATGAGAGTTGTAAGGGGATGGAGGAGGGCATGTAACATTTCAAGGTTGTGGTACGTTGTATTGGTTGGACGTCTATGCTCATTGGGTTTCCACTTTTATTCCATTTTCTTTTGTCTTACAAAAGCTCACGAGTCTGTCTATCTGTGGGGGTATGGCCCCCAAGATATGGGCCGTGCCCCCAGGGGTGCCCCGGCCCACAAGATCAAGGCGTGCACGGCGTTGCTCGGCGTGCACCGCAAGACATTGTATAGTACTAAATATGATACTTTACTTGTAACCCTGTCTTTCCAGACTATATAAGGAGAGGCAGGGGTTCTCTAGCGGATAGGCTACATCAAGCTACTTGGTCATCCAGATCAATACAATACATCAAAGACACAGGACGTAGGGTATTATGTCGATCAGACGGCCCGAACCTATCTAAATCGTTGTCTCTGCGCCTTGTGTCACAATCCGGTTTCTGATTACGCGCACCCCCACCGACAAATCTACCATCGTAGGATACCCCTCGGTGGACTGCCGAGCATATTCTGTCGACAGTTGGCGCGCCAGGTAGGGGTGTGCGCTTGATCCATGGCGAGCCAGATGGACCTCAAATCAACAACGCGTTCTCGTCATCAATCTCGTGGAGATCCATATCGGTTCACAACGACGATTCATCGCTGGCTACACCAGCTCCTGCGACAGCAGATCCGATCTCGGAACCACCTCCAAGGTCGTCTTCACCAACAACTCACCACCCGCCAGGTGTTCGCCGTCAACGCCGACCAGATAACGCCACACGTCGCCGACCAGACGCTCCGTCCAAAGCTAAGTCACGCTTTAATATTTTTCTAAATATTCTCCAGTCTCTATATATCGCCGCAATATTTCTCCAAACTGTTTTCTCCATATTTGCTCTCCAAACGATTTTCCGAACCCCCGAACAGTCGCGTTGATGCTCGGACGCCTCCAGAGACGGCCCTGTCTCCGGCTCCTCCCTACACGTGCTACGGGCTCCGCGCTCTGTGTTATGGGTGGTCGGCAGCGGCTCCTTGGTCACGCCTGTTCCTCCTACACGTGCACGGGCTCCGCGCTCGACGTTATGGACTATGGGCGAGCTAGGGCTGGAGACTCAGCTACACACTAACTGGTAGGGCGGTTTATATTAAATATAAATATATTTTCACGCCAACTGATCGCCGAACTGCATACGTCGTTTCATCACCATTGCTAATTTTTCTCCGGAGTTTATTTATTTGTGCGTCATGTACTACCCATTCCATATATTTGTATTGCAGGATCATCATCCAGGTGATCGGATCACCTGGTGCTCGGACTTCTCCGCCGATCAACTGGTCAGGCCGCTTGGTTCATGGACTCCATCACCGACCAGTTGATCAGACTGTCCGTCGCTCGTGCTTCATCGCCAGCTATGCCGGTTACTCCTTGGCCCTCGGATTCTTCGTGCTCGAGGACTAAGTGGGCACACTTCACCGCACAGACGTCGTCAGCTACGTCGGTGCTCAGACCTCGCCGCCTATGCCAAGGACTCCTCGGTGCTCGGACATCGCCGCCTACGCCGAGGACTCCTCGGTGCTCGGACCTTGCCACCTACGCCGGGGGCTCCTCGCTCCTTGGTGCTCGGTCATCGCCAGCGACGCCAGGGACTCCTCACTCCTCGGTGTTCAGTCATCACCAGTGACGCCGGAGACTCCTTGCTCCTCGCTCCTCGGTGCTCGGTCATCGCTAGCGACGCCGGGGACTCCTCGCTCCTCGGTGCTCGAACATCGCCGCCTATGCCGTCATCGCCAGCGACGCCGGGGACTCCTCGCTCCTCGGTGCTTGGACATCGCCGCCTATGCCGTCATCGCCAGCGACGTCGGGGACTCCTCGCTCCTCAGTGCTTGGTCCTCGCCAACGACGTCGAGGACTCCTCGCTCCTCGGTGCTCAGACATCGCCGCCTACGCCATCATCGACAGCGACGCCGGGGACTCCTCGCTCCTCGATGCTCGGTCATCGCCAGCGACGCTGGGGACTCCTCGCTCCTCGATGCTTGGTCATCGCCGCCTACGCCGGGAACTCCTCGCTCCTCGCTCCTCGGTGCTCGGTCATCGCCGCCTACTGAAAGGTCCTTGTTTGGTTTTGGTAATTGAGTGACAACCTAGGTGAACTAATTGTGTTTATGTGAGATACACAGGTGATTAGTCCACAGGTACATATGTGTGAGCAACATATGCCATGAAGGTGAAAATGGCTTGGAGATGTTGCAAAGCTCACACATGTGATGATGAAGGAGCTTATTGCACATGAGACATGACATTGAGTCATGTGATCAAGGTGGAGAAGATCAAGACAATACTTGGTTTGATGGACCGGTTGCAAGCGTGAAGGGCAAGTCGAAGGCTTTGGAGTGATGGACCGTGTGGCGGTGAAGCTTGAGCAAGACTTGGCGCCGATGGACGATGGCAACAGTGAAGAGCAAGTGAAGTCAAGATCGATGAACCAATATGATCACATGATGATATGAAGTGGATTATATCATTGTTGATCATGTTGGTGCATGTGTTGCATCAACATTGGAGGAGATGGAATGGAATGAGCAAGGCAAATGTATAACCTAGGTATTTCATTTCACCAGTCATAGGTGTGTAGAGAAGTTGATGACCGGGTTTAGGATAGATGGCCATACTATCAAGAGGGGCAAACTTGTTTACATATCGGTCATCTAGTGCCACTTGAGTGATCTAACTATGCATCGTCGCTAGGATTGAGTGGCGTGGCAAGTTGAGTGGCTAATCCTTTGGAAAATGTTTGTGAAAATATGCTAACACATCTGCACAAGGTGATACACTTGGTGGTTGGCACACTTGAGCAAAGATGAAGAAGTTCGAAGTAAAATGGAGTTGGTCGCAAATATGCTGGCGTCGGTCAACTGACCGGACGCTGGATCACTCAGCGACCGGACACTGAAGGGCTACGTCCGATCAAGTTGTCGGATGGCATAGTGACTAGGGTTAAGCATCGGACGCTGGTCTGTGTCCGATCAAGCATGACCGGACACGTCCGGTCGGCAAAAGACGGTTTTGGGAGCTTACTGGAAACGACCGGACACTAGGGTCTGAGCGTCCGGTCACTTGTGCCGGAGCGTCCGGTCAGTCAATAGCCGTTGAGATCTAGCGGCTCAGGTTTAAATCAGAATGACATGTGGCTTACATCGGGCGATCGGAAGCTAGATCCAGCGTCCGGTCAATATGACCGGAGCGTTCGGTCAGCCTGTGTTCAGTGCAGCGAAGGGGTACAACGGCTCTATTTCGTGGGGGCTTCTATTTAAGCCCCATGGCCAGCTCAAGCTCACTCTCTTGCACATTTTCATTGACATAGCAACCTTGTGAGCTTAGCCAAAGCCCTCTCACTCATCTCCATCATTGATCCATCATCTTTGTGAGATTGGGAGAGAATCCAAGTGCATTGCTTGAGTGATTGCATCTAGAGGCACTTGGTATTCGTGTTGTGCTGTGGATTTTGCTTGTTACTCTTGATGGTTGCCACCACCTAGACGGCTCGGTGCAGCGGTGGAGGATCAGCATGAGTTGGTGATTGTTCGTGGCCGTCTCCGGTGATTGTGAGGGGAGTTGTACCTTCCCCGGCAGAGTGCTGAAAGGTAACTCTAGTAAATTGCTCATGTCATTGAGTTACCTCACTTGTGGGTAGGTTCTTGCGGCGCCCGACGTGCAGGCTTGGCGGGTGATGCCAATTAGCCACCGAACCACCAAGTGAGCGGTCAACACAACGGGGACTAGCGTGTTGGCAAACACGTAAAGCTCGGGAGAAAAATCATCGTGTCAACCTTGTTCTTCCCGTTGGTTTGCATCCCCATTACACAAGCTTGCGATTACTTTCATATACATTAAGCTTGTGTTGTTGTTTTTGTAATTAGTTAGCTTGTGTAGCTTGCTAGTTATCTTCTTGCTTGTGTAGCATAGAAGTAGCTCCCTTGCGTGGCTAATTTGGTTTGTGTAACCTTGTTAGTCACATTACTTAGTTTGTGTAGCTAAGTAATTGCGCTCTCTAATTTGGCATTGGTTGCCTTGTTATTGAGCATTGCTAGTGAGCTTAGTTGGCTTTGTGCTTTTGCTTACTAGCATGTGTAGGAGCTCTCTTGTTGCTTAAAGTACTAGAGTCATAGGTTTATGTGACCTTGCTCCTAGAATTGATTAGGAGAGCTCTAGCTAGCCCTGCACCTTAGTTGCTTAATTTGTATCTTTGAAAGGTGCTAAAGAACATAGATAGAGGGTTGTAGTCTTGGCTAGACAGATAGTTTTAATTCCGCACTTGTTTTGGTTAGCCAACGTGATTAAGTTTTAAAAATGACTATTTACCCCCCCTCTAGTCGCCATCTCGACCCTTTCAATTGGTATTAGAGCGAGGTCTCTCATTTGTGGTCTTCACCGACCCGAGAGGATGGCGTCTAATGGGCTAGATGTTTGTGAGCCATACATTTTTTATGGCACAAACTTTGCACTTTGGAAAAATCATATGCTTGATCATTTTCGTGCAAAGGGACCTAAATTTTGGTGGGTTGTCACAAGTGGTCTCACCCATGTCTTGGACCATAGAAATCTCACCAAAGCTCAAAGAGTTCTCTATGAATTTGATGCACATGCTTGTTGTTTTCTAATGAATGCTTTAAGCTTTGATTTGATGAAACAAGTAAACATCAAGGGAACCGCTCGTGAGATATGGGAGTCCATCAAGGAAACCTTCGATGATTCCTCCACATGGGATGATGGCAAATTCAAGGAGGATGAGCCCAAGAAGGAGGTGCATGAGTGTGTTGAGCATAACCACAATTTGGTGATTGTGGAAGATTGCTCCACCTCATGGTCAAGTGATGATGATGATGATCGATCTACCACAAGTTCACTTGACAAGGTTGATGATAATGCCACAAGTGTTGCAAGTGATGATGCTACCCCATGCACACTTGATGGTGATGATGGTTCATGCTCAAGCCATGATGAAGATGCTACTACAAGCTCTCCAACTACATCACCACATTGCTTCATGTCACAAGGTAACACTAAGGTAACAAATGATAATGTGGTTGATCATGTTGATTCATATGATGAGCTTGTTAGTAGACTTGCTAGCATGACCATGTCTTTAGAAAATGAGAAAGCTAAAACATTGAACTTAGAAAATGAAAACTCATTTCTAAAGAACTCTTGTGAAGAACATAAGAAATTATTTGATGCTTATAAATCTTCACATGATGAGCTAAAATTGAATTATAAGACACTACTTGCATCTCATGATGAATTATTAGAACAATATACTTCTCTCATTAAAATATTTACAAAGAAACTTAAAAATAATGAGAGCTCATCACATGGGTCAATTAATCAATCACATATTGTTGCTAACCCTTGTGATGTAGGCAACAAGCATGTATCCACCTCTTGTGATGATTTATTAGAAATGCCATGCTCTTCACATATAGATGGTTGTTCTACTTCTATGTCTTGTGAGACTAACCTTTTGAAAGAGAACAATGAGCTCAATAAACAAGTGAAGAAATTGAGCAACAAGTTAGAGAGGTGCTACAACTCTCAAGTTACCTTTGAGCATATGTTGAAGACTCAAAGAAACTTTGGTGACAAGAGTGGAGTCGGCTTCAAGACTAGCAAAGTCAATCATCAAGAAATCCGCAATGACACAAGTGGCATTAGCTTCAACAAGAGCAAGATCAAGGGCAAAAGATGGGGCAAGAGAAGATATGAAAGAGAAATAAAGAAGCAAGAACAAGAGAAGCTCTCTCATTTCATGTGCTTCAAGTGCCATGAAGTGGGATATCTTACAAATGGTTGCCCCAATAAAGAAAAGTTCAAGTTGAAGAAAGAAGAAGAGAGGCTAAGGCATGTCAAGTGCTTCAAGTGCCGCACTTGGGGTCATCTTACCTCAATGTGCCCAACCAAGCAATTGATGAAGCAACAAGTGAAGCCTCAACCAAAACCACAAGTTGAGCAAGAGAAGACACCCCAAGTTCAAATCAAGATCAACCATAAAGATAGTGGTGATTTGATGATAAAGAAGAAGAAAACAAGAAGGGGTGAAAAGGCAAGGCATCTAATGCAAACTCAAGATGCCAAGATGATGAGCAAGAATGAAGATGAGAAGAAAGATCATGCTCACATCAAGTGCTTCAAGTGTGGAAGTGTGGGACACTTTGCCTCTAAGTGTCGTACCAAGCTTGAGAAGAAGGCCCAAGCAATCCATGAGAGTCAAGGCAATGAGAAGCACTACATGAGCAAAGAAGAGAAGGCTCAAGCAAAGAGAAAGTGCTACTCATGCCGGGAAAGGGGACACATGGCACATTCATGTCCCCTAGGTGACATTTCTAAGCCTATTTCAATTATTGATAATAATATGCTTAGAAAGGATGGTAATGGTACCTCTATGGTTGCTATTGCAAAACATCCCGCTACTCATACTAAGACGTTGCCTAAGTATGTTGCACCTAACTTGAGAGGACCCAAAATTATTTGGGTACCATCAAAAAGTGGATGATTGTTTGTAGGTACCATCGGCATTGGAGACTTGATTCAATTGATCTCACATTGTTCATCATATGTTGAATCAAGTTATGAAGCTTAGTGCACATCCAAATCCAATGCCAAGAGAAAATTGAGTGAAGTCCAAAGTGCTATTAACATACAAGTGCTATAATTCAAGTTGTTGGTAATTCATTGAATATATTTGATGACTTACAAATAATTGAGTTGAAGCTTGCTAGTTGGATGATCATAAGCTAACCAAGGTATATCTCTTGTTGATCATTTCATTTGGGTGCATATGAGTTGATTGAATTGGATAAATATGCAATGTTGCTTGCTATGAGATGATTGAATGGATAATTGATTAGTAGTCAAGTTTAGATTGATTTGTGTTGGATAAATTCATGAGATGACTTTTAGTAAGTTGTTTAAATGGATATATGTCTTATGGAAGTATTCAAATAAGTTAGTTTCAAGTTTGATTCACATTTGATGAAGTATAGCTAAATTGTTGAAATATGTCCTATAATTGAGAATCTGAGCTAGCTGTGATCTTAGCCATGTTTGAGTAATCAACACTTATTGGATTGGCATAAAAATTGGTGTACATGCTCTAGACTTATGGTATGAGATGCTGTACAATTTTCATGAGAATTGAATAAGAAATGCTTTGGTTTTGGAGTGGATCTTGTCAGCTATAGTGCAGCTATTTTTAGCATGTAACAGTGGTGGAAGAATTGAAATCTGGGTACAAAATCTGTCAGAAAAGTGACAAATGTTGGATTGATCTAGAGTCACTTTGATTGAAAGGTCCTCAAGTTGGAAATATGTTTACAAGTGTTTGAGGTACCTAAGTTTGGTTTTGAGATGATCTAAAAGCATGACAAGCAAAGAGTACAAGGCCATTTGATTGTGGAATATACTTTGCATACATTTGGTACTCAAATTGGAAGATCAAGATCAAACTCAAGATGAAGTTGAAGGTTAAGTTTTAGTGATTATTGGAGATCATTTGGTAGAAAGAAAAGAACTTAAACAAGAAGAAAGAAAAGGACTTAAAGAAGGAATCAAGATTACTCATCAAGTTAAGTCCATCACTTGGATCAATCAATTAAGTCATTTCAAGTGAGTATCAAGAATGATTCTTGGAGAGAGGTCACTTCTCCCTAGTGTAGGGGCTTACCGCCTATGTGTAGGTGAACCAAGTATGGTACTTGGAAGGCTAACATGGAAGTGGTGATCCGAGGAACATTTGCGATGCTTAGTTGAAGCAATCAAAAGGATTGATCAAGAAAAGTAAGCAACACCAAAAAGAGCTAGTCATGATATGTCAAGTGGTATTCTCAAATTGATGCTCTCATGCAAGCAAAGATCAAAAGATAAAGCAAGCCAACCACAACAAGAAAGTGCACTTGATCCTAAGTGGTATTCATTATATATGGGTGAAGAATGAAATTCAATATGGTATCTGTTGGTCTTCACCAAGCTTATAATTAGACTTCACATTGCTATTGAAGTAATGAATTTGAATCTATGTGACTATCCTCTACTCCAGCATAGCAAAGGTATCATTGTAATGTGCATGATCATTTTATCCCTTACTAGTATGTGGTTAGTGCATATAATACATGTTTCATAGGATCATGCATAACAAATGAAATGTTTAAATTCATAGTCTACCACTATTGTTTGAATGATTACTTGATCTAGTGGTTAGTACATGAATTTGTTCATGAGCTAGTGAACCCAAGTACTTAACTCAATTTGGATTGCTAACAAGTGACAAGTACAACATTGATAAGATAACCCTTGCAAGAGGTGTGAAGAAGCTTGTCATTGGTTCAAACCAAACTTGGAAGCTTAGGCAAATCAATTTAATTCAAGTCAATCATAGAAGCTCATACAAGCACAAAACAACAATGCAAATGGATATCTAGTTTGTTTATTTCAAATGGTATCTAGACTCAAGTATTTTATCAAGAATCAACAAATGATGTCTAGATAAACTCACAAGTGATATCCTATAAGTGGTGCTCATGAAGATAGCAAATGTTCAAGAAATGATTTTTATTGAAAAATCCAACAAGTGGTTCCATACTAGAAGATTCTTTCAAGTGTTATCACATCTACACATAATATCAATCATGCAAGAAAATGGTTCCACAAGTGATCCTCAACTTTAAGTAATCATCAAATGAAGAATGCATCCCTCACCTACAAGAGCTCAAGTGTATCAAATGGATGACCCATGCTATCACATAGGGGGAGGTGTACCACAAATTGATATCAAGATCAAAGATCCTATGTGTGGTATCTCAAGAAGCCCTACACAAGATACAAGTGGTATAAGTTACAAGTGGTATCTTCAAGTGGTGTCATTCCACCAATCAAATGATGTCCATAAAAAATGCAAGATTCAAGCCTCACCCATCTACCCCAATTGCATCAATGAGAAACTCACATTTTATGGAAATTGATGACAAAGAGGAAGAGATTGTACAAAGATATGAAAGCTTTTATAAGGGGGGGAGATAAATTGTGTAAGGGGAGAGATAAGATATGAAAGCTTAAGAGGTTGGACATGGACATGGACAAAGAGGGAGAACATTGAAAAAAAGAGATGGATCAAAATTCTTGAACAAGAGAAGCACACAAGTAGAGGGAGCAAGCTCATAAACTTTGATTGATTGCATTTGATATGTGTATATTCATGTGCTTGCTTGCATTGCATAAGCTTTAAAATTCAATATGCATGCTTGTGTGGTGTATGCTAGTTGTAGAACTTGAATGATGATTTGATAACTAGCATGCATAGGATGATAGCTAGAAACTTGGTATATTTTTTGAGTAAAGCTAGTACCTTGCTTTTAATGTTGATCTCACGAGGTATCTAGTGCTTTTATGTACAAGTGATATCAGACCGGGTTTAGGATAGATGGCCGTACTATCAAGAGGGGCAAACTTGTTTGCATATCAGTTATCTAGTGCCACTCGAGTGATCTAACTGTGCATCGTCGCTAGGATTGAGTGGCGTGGCAAGTTGAGTGGCTAATCCTTTGGAAAATGTTTGTGAAAATATGCTAACACATGTGCACAAGGTGATACACTTGGTGGTTGGCACAATTGAGCAAGGATGAAGAAGTTTGAAGTGAAATGGAGTTGGTCACAAAGATGCTGGCATCGGTCAACTAATCAGACGATGGATCACTCAGCGACCGAACACTGAAGGGCTCCGTCCGGTCGAGTTGTTGGATAGCATAGTGACTAGGGTTAAGCACCAGACGCTGGTCTGTGTCCGGCCAAGCATGATCAGACGCGTCCGGTTGGCAAAAGACGGTTTTGGGAGTTTACTGGAAACAACTGGACACTGGGGTCTGAGTGTCCGGTCACTTGTGCCGGAGCGTCTGGTCACTTGTGCCGGAGTGTCCGGTTAGTCAATAGCCGTTGAGATCTGGTGGCTCAGGTTTAACTCAGAATGACACGTGGCTTATATCGGGCGACCGGATGCTGGATCTAGCATCCGGTCAATATGACCGGAGCATTCGGTCGGCCCGTGTTCAGTGCAGTGAAGGGGTACAACGGCTCTATTTCATGGAGGCTTCTATTTAAGCCCCATGGCTGGCTCAAGCTCACTCTCTTGCACATTTTCATTGACATAGCAACCTTGTGAGCTTAGCCAAAGCCCTCCCACTCATCTCCATCATTGATCCATCATCTTTGTGAGATTGGGAGAGAATCCAAGTGCATTGCTTGAGTGATTGCATCTAGAGGCACTTGGTATTCGTGTTGCGCTATGGATTTCGCTTGTTACTCTTGGTGGTTGCCACCACCTAGACGGCTCGGTGCAGCGGTGGAGGATTGGCACGAGTTGGTGATTGTTCATAGCCATCTCCGGTGATTATGAGGGGAGTTGTACCTTCCCCGGTGGAGTGCCAAAATGTAACTTTAGTAAATTGCTCGTGTCATTGAGTTACCTCACTTATGGGTTGGTTCTTGCGGCGCCCGACATGCGGGCTTGGCGGGTGATGCCAATTAGTCGCTGAACCATCAAGTGAGCGGTCGACACAATGGGGACTAGCGTGTTGGCAAACACGTGAACCTCGGGAGAAAAATCATCGTGTCAACCTTGTTCTTCCTGTTGGTTTGCATCCCCGTTACACAAGCTTGCGATTACTTTCATATACATTGAGCTTGTGTTGTTGCTTTTGTAATTAGTTAGCTTGTGTAGCTTGCTAGTTATCTTCTTGCTTGTGTAGCATAGAAGTAGCTCCCTTACGTGGCTAATTTGGTTTGTGTAACCTTGTTAGTCACATTACTTAGTTTGTGTAGCTAAGTAATTGCGTTCTCTAATTTGGCATTGGTTGCCTTGTTATTGAGCATTGCTAGTGAGCTTAGTTGGCTTTGTGCTTTTGCTTACTAGCATGTGTAGGAGCTCTCTTATTGCTTAAAGTACTAGAGGCATAGGTTTGTGTGACCTTGCTCCTAGAATTGATTAGGAGAGCTCTAGCTAGCCCTGCACCTTAGTTGCTTAATTAGTATCTTTGAAAGGTGCTAAAGAACATAGATAGAGGGGTGTAGTCTTGGCTAGACAGATAGTTTTAATTCCGCACTTGTTTCGGTTAGCCAACGTGATTAAGTTTTAAAAAGGACTATTCACCCCCCTCTAGTCACCATCTCGACCCTTTCACCTATGCCAGGGACTCCTCGCACCTCGGCGCTTGGTCATCGCTGCCTACGCTGGGGACTCCTCGTTCCTCGCTCCTCAGTGCTCGGTCATCGCCAGCGATGTCGGGGACTCCTCGCTCCTCGATGCTCGGTCATCGCCGCCTACGCCGGGGACTCCTCGCTCCTCGCTCCTCGGCACTCGGTCATTGCCGCCTATGCCGGGGACTCTTCGCTCCTCGCTCCACGACACTCGGTCATCGCCACCTATGCCAGGGACTCCTCGCTCCTTGCTCCTCTGTGCTTGGTCATCGCCGCCTACGCCAGGGACTCCTCGCTCCTCGATGCTCGGTCATCGCCGCCTACGCCGGGGACTCTTCGCTCCTCAGTGCTCAGTCATCGCCAGCGATGCCGGGGACTCCTCGCTCCTCGCTCCTTGGTGCTCGGTCATCGCCGCCTACGCTAGGGACTCCTCGCTCCTTGACGCTCGGTCATCGCCGCCTACGGTGGGGACTCCTCGCTCCTCAGTGCTTGGTCATCGCCGCCTATGTCAGGGACTCCTCGCTCCTCGGTTCTTGGTCATTGCTAGCGACGTCGAGGACTCCTCGCTCCTCGGTGCTTGGACATCGCCGCTTACGCCGGGGACTCCTCGGTGCTCGGTCATCGCCAGCGACATCGAAGACTCCTCGCTCCTCGGTGCTTGGTCATCGCCGCCTACGCCGGGGACTCCTTGCTCCTTGGTGCTCGGTCATCGCCGCCTACGCCGGGGACTCCTCGCTCTCTGGTGCTCGGTCTTCGCCAAGGACGCCGGGGACCCCTCGCTCCTTGGTGCTCGGTCATCGCCAGCGATGCCAGGGACTCCTCGCTCCTCGGTGCTCGGACATCGCCACCTACGCCGGGGACTCCTCGCTCCTCGATGCTCGGTCATCGCCACCTACGTTGGGGACTCCTCGCTCCTCGTTTCTCGGTCATCGCCAGCTACACCGGGAACTCCCTAGGTGGTCGGACATCGTCGGCTAAGCCAGGGACTCCTCAGTGCTTGGATCTTGCTACGTCTTGTCGGTGTGCTATCAAGTGCTCTATGCTGTTCAGATTAGGGTGCTGATCTTGGGCAGCACATCTGGGGTCTGATACGCGCATGTTAGACGACGTCGGCAAGCTTTCAGACTTCTTTGACCCTGCTACAAGATTCATTCTTCATCTTTCAACAGGCTTGGGGACTAAGTGGGCACACTTCACCTTGCGGTGAATGTGCTTGTTCTCATCTCAAGGCTACACCCGGGAACTGGCTGCCTGCTCGGTTGGTCTTCTACTTTCTGACCCTAGCACCACGTGACTACGTCACCTACTATCAGGCTCGGGGACTAGCTGTGGGGGTATGGCCCTCAAGACATGGGTTGCACCCCTAGGGGTGGCCCGGCCCACAAGATCAAGGCGTGCACGGCGCTGCTCGGCGTGCACCACAAGACATTATATAGTACCAAATAGGATACTTTACTTGTAATCCTGTCTCTCTAGACTATATAAGGAGAGGTAGGGGTCCCCTAGCGGATAGGCTACATCAAGCTACTTGGTCATCCAGATCAATACAATACACCAAAGACACAGAACGTAGGGTATTACGTCGATCAGACGGCCCGAACCTATCTAAATCGTTGTCTCTGCGCCTTGTGTCACCATCTGTTTCCTGATTATGCGCACCCCCACCGACAAATCTACCATCGCAGGATACCCCTCGGTGGACTGCCGAGCATATTCTATCGACACTATCGCTACCGGAATCTAGAAGTTTGTCATGTGCCCATGACACACGGCGAAGCCTAAAAAATACGCGGCAAAGGCTTTGCTGTGTGTTACACTCGGCAAACAGCACTCGGCGTACACAGAGTCAACAAACGTTTCTTTGCCGAGTATTTTTTATCGGGCACTCGGCAAAGATTTTGGTGAGTGCTAAAACCGACACTCGGCAAAAAAAGCAACATGACGACGAGAAGACGTTCATGGCGTGTTTGTCGAGTGTCTAACGACATAGGCACTCGACAAACATGTCTTGTTTGCCGAGTGTCAACGGAAAAAAACACTCGACAAACAATGGTTTTTGCGAAAATAAAAAAACCCGCTCGTGCCGTGCCCGTCCCCAACCGGCGTGGTCCGCACCGGTGGCCGCTCGGCGTCCAACAAGCGCGCGCCGGCGGCCGCGACGACGGCCACGGAACGCACCGGCACCGTCGTGTCCTAGTGTTCCCGCTCCCGTTCCTGTCGCTCGGCCGCTCCCTGGTCCAGCCGCCTGCGCCGCCCCACACGCCCGACTGTGGCCGCCTCCTGCCGTGCTGCCCACCGCTGCCCGGTGTCCCGCTACCAGCGTCGCCCCACCCGCCCGACCGTGGCTGCCTCCTGCCGCCATGCCACGCCGCCCTCCTGCCCGTTGGCCCTTGGAAGATGAGGTGAGAGGTATGGATAAGGAGAGAGGGAGAGGGAAGGGATAAGATGGGAGGGGTCCAGGGAGAGGAGGTTCGGGCCAATGGGAGGGCTCGATTTTGGAGACACGGATCATTGACGTGGCGGAACATGTTTCTTTAAGTTTATAACGTGTTGAGTTTGCCGAGTGTCGGATCTAGGACACTCGACAAAGATGGCTTTGCCGAGTGTAAGATTACGGCACTCGGCAAATTTATCTTTGCCGAGTGTCTAGGGTTTGGGGCACTCGGCAAATATATTAATTATTTTTCATTTTCAAGGGGTTGTCACGGTGCGGGATGGGCAAATATATTAGTTATCTTTGCCGAGTGTCTAGGATTTGGGGCGCTCGACAAATATATTAGTTATTTTTTCATTTCCTTGTTTTCCCTAACGTGTCTTTTCTTTTTTTGTTTGATGTACTTTGAAAATACCTTGTCAATATATATATATATATATATATATATAATTTATATCAATTAAAATTCTATAATTGCACTTAATAAATTAAAATTATCAAACGGATAAAAAAATTACCAAAATTTCACATGAAACCGTCTATGTTCTCTATTGCCTATAAAAAAGTTTTGAAGTATAACCTCAATTCAACCGTCACTTTGACTCCAAATCTTACCGAATCCTTCTCAACGCTACGATTCTTCTTCGGAGATGCTTCGATTTGTAAGCATCGTACGTGAGAGAATTGTATGAAACCTTCTCAATTTTTTACCATAGCCTGCACGTATGATATCATCACATCATGACAAATCTAATGGTTTTTAGACTTCGTTTGCTTTTTTTAGAATTTAAAAACCATTCGGCCATACGTTCGTAGTCGTGTTTCCTGAACAAGATGTTCGAAATTTCTTTTTATTTTCCGGGTAAGGCCTCACACTGGACTCAATAACATGAATATCATTTTTCTACTCGTTTTATTCTATTATTTGAATCACTTGCAGTTCAAATTTGACTTATACAAAAAAATTCCTAGAAATGCAATAAATTAATTAAATATAGCAAACATATGCAGAAGTATACCAAATTTTAACATAGAGTACCACATGTTGTATGTGGATAGTAGAAAAAGTTTCAAGGTCAAAAGAGAAAAAAATGAAATTATTTGTCAAGTGCCAAGTAATTATACTCGGCAAATATATTTCTTTACCGAGTGCTAAATAATTATACTCGGCAAACATATTTCTTTGCCGAATGCCTGCCTTTGCCGAGTGTATTTGTTTGCCGAGTGTTTCCACTAACGGACACTCGGCAAACATACTAATGGACGACACACGGACTGATGAATGTCCACGTGGCGGTTCTTTGCCAAGTGACTATCTTTTGCCGAGTGTTTTTTTTATTTGCCGAGTGTTTTTTTTTTTGCCTTTTTTGTCGAGTGCAATTATTTTGCCGAGTTTTTTTTACAGCACTCGACAAAGATCTTCTTTGCCGAGTGCCCGATAGAATGCCCTCGGCAAACATTCTTGCACTCGACAAACACCTAGTTTCTGGTAGTGTACGTATATTCCGCGTAATTAGTTTTCATCTACAGAGGAGGGCGTATTCATATGTTAAAAATCAGAAAAATAAATTTTACAGCTGTGAAGCATAAGTTTCAATGTACATATTTAGTCAGCATCCCCTCCTTAGAACAACCTAACATGTCAGTCTGTCAACTAGTAAGTTGCCCGCGCAAATAACATGGGTAGCTAGCCTTTTTTTCCACTATAACATCTGATTTTTTTCTTGTAAAATACTTTGCGTTAATAATTTTGTTTCTTTGTTTGATTGTTCTTTGCCCCCATTGCATCTATCGGTACGAACTCTATATAGCTATCATCGATCAATACCTTATCTTGAACCTATTATCGTCTCTCTCCTCCTTCATTTCTTCCCAATTCAATCATAATAAGGCTGTGCAATTTTTATCGATGCCAAATTAAGGTAGCCTTCATTTTTTTTTTGATAGGAAGGGTAGCCTTCATTTTTGCTTTGGTGAGCTCCAATACTCAGTAAAACCACGACCCAAGTCACTTAGCAATTGTTCAATTCATTGGGCCATTTACAAATTTAAGTTTTGGACTACCTTGTAAATTTTAGTGCAGATTCATTGTTGCTTACCCCCTCCCCCTCCCACCCCCACCCCAAAAACAAAGCTAGACCCATCGCAATTCCGTTCATATTTGTTGGAGCCACTTTTGCCCCAAGCAGCCGTTGTCCAACCCTTTCATTGCACCAACATATCTTTCAGTGTCACAATTCTTCCCAAAGAAACCATGGAGCCATCATTGGTGATCTATTGATCTCAGGCCTGCTGCTATCCATGGCACTCCACCGCACTACTGTTGGACATGATGTGACCACATTTGTTTCTAGTTGTGACAACTTGTGAAGAAAAAAAGCCAAATATACCCATTATGTTGCTGGCAAACTTGTACACTTGCGTACCAGAAAATCAATGGACCAATTGTTGCATGTAAAATATTAAAGGTCGATATGATTTTTTTATTTGGTTATAATATTGGCCATTGAAACATGTTCTTCTTCTAGGTCACTGCTAGAAAGCCATCAGATTTAAATCCCGATCGTTGGAATCGACATGTTCTGTTTTGATTGTTTTCCTTTATCGATGTCAACTGTAATGCAAAACTTTTCGTCTAGAAAGATGGAAGAACAACTCGGTGAGTGGACATGTTGAGATGGCAAGACGTAGAATACCGGGGTTGGGGAGAGTGGCGTGAGGATTTGAAGTGCTCTGAAGATTTTTCATAAGTACGCCGAGACATTAGTATCTGACTTTGGACAGCTCTTGTGCATGTGTGACATCCTTCCCATAGACCTTCCAAGTGGGTTTCTTGCTTTTTTATTGCCGTGGCAAAAAAATGAGCTATGACGTCAATTAGATCGCCCGCTACTGGCCGTGTTCGCTGGTCTGGAAGTTCCAGACCAGCCGGCTGCTCCCCCTCATATTTTACTGTTCACCAAACCAGCCGAACAACGTTTCTCTCTCACACAACCAGCCAGTTTTAGCAAAGTTTTAGACCAACGAACGGGGCCCTTTCCACACATGTTATATATGTATTAGTCTTTTTTTTATTTTTTCTTATATATTTTGATAGATCTAAACTATTACAATCTAGATATATAGGATCGATGTAGTAGGTTTTTAATCATAGAGTCAAAGAAATATTTTTTAACTTTACTTAATAATACACTTATACACACTAACTTTTTGTTTGTATGTTTTTTCCAACATATGAAAATCATATTACTATTTTTTTATAAATTTTAATTTTAATTTTAATTTTAGTTGTTTGTATTATATGGACTATTTATTTTGGTATTTTTTGCACGATTCCGAAGAGGAGAAGGCAGGGGGTTAAATGCAAAATGCATACCACGCTAACGTGATAACTGATAAGTGATACACATGTGGTGTTGCTGGTATAGATCTACAATGTATCACTTAACAAGTCTACGGATATAGGAGGTAATGGCCACGTAATTGTCAGATAGGATTAAGGTAATGGCCTAGTTGTCAAATAGGGGTGGATCTAGCAACGGTTGGCTGGGCCTCAAGGCCCTATTCGCTTCTCTTATAATCTATATTTTCAACCTTTTTTTTTTAGTCGGAACAGTGTTTTTCTCTCACAACAAATCAGCCGGAACAGTGTTTTGTCTTGTTTTTTCAGTGAAGCGAACGGGGCCCAAGCCCCCCTACCACCGCCGGAAACATGTAGCTCCTCTTAAGCCCACTATAGGAGGAAAAGCCCCTACCATGTTTTTAGATCGCGCCTCATGCCAGGTCATCTTACTAGTTCTCTAATTTCCAAAAAAAAATCTTACTAGTTCTCTTGGTATTGTGTACTTCAATGAAAACATTAGATCGTGCACTTTTACAGCTTTTACAACATGGGCAGAACTTTCCTGAAGCTGAATTCTGTTGCAAGGTGTTGTTCATTTCAACTTGTATTGAAATAGTTATGTATGCAAGGCATGCTACCAGCACCGCCTTCTGTCTGTACAAAATTCTTGAGTGCAAACAACGTGAGATACATGCACTCATCCTGTACTCAACCCACTAGCCTGGCACCATCAGAGTCAGTGTATCTGAGGACACGTCAGACCATTACCACCCGTGTCCTGTAAATCTTCACTCAAAGTTGTGTGTAGAAAATGGTCGTGTATGTTCAAATGGTATCATTGGGGAGATGTGTTCCATGACACGTTTAAGGTTTCTTTGCTTGTTGTACCTGTCAAAGCAACAAGTGTAGCGTACTCAGTTGTTAAGTAAGAAAAATCCTGCATCACATATATCGGCACTTATTGCAGCCTTCATGTAAAGTAGTGCTGGCCAACATGATAGCAGGAATTTGATTGGCAATAGGATAGCAGGTTACCTTTTTCAGGTACTTTTTGTGAAGTTTCAATGCTCCAGCGCAAGCTTTCTTGGCATCTAAGTTCCCATTTACATCGTTCAATATCTGGAAGGAAATAAAAGCAAGAGTTAAGATTGTTGATGTACAACCCAAGCATAGATCAAAGTGATCATTTGTGAACTCCACCAAGGAAAGATTACGCCCCTTACCCTGATAAGATCATCCAGTCCTCTAGCTTCTTGTAACAGCTTCTCTCTCTTTTCCTTAAGGACACTTGCAACCATGAAAACTGAAATTGGAACTGGACCATCTTCACCATCCTCAGCCCCATTTTTAGCATTGTCCTTGTCCTTGTCCTTATCCTTATTATTATCCCACTTGCCAAAATGGCGCAGTCCTTTCAATTTGGATTTAGAAACTTTATTTTTATGTACTGCACCTTGTTCTTCACACGCTGCGAAGAAGATGTCAGGGTCGTATTCCAGAGCCCACATCATCTGTTCAGAGGTTTCAAAGACAAAAGATGAGTTCAAAATTAACATAAGGCTCATAAAAAAGAGTATAATAATTCTAGTAAAATAAACCGAAGCTGCACTTAAAGCTCTTAAGGTATCACAAAAATGTTATTCTTGTAAAGAGTATGCGTCAAGATCATGAACAACAGACGTCAATGAGAAGAATCAAGAGACAACCAATGGTCTCATTCTGCATACATTCATCATACTGTATTATTATTATGGTAGCTTCATACCTCCCAGAGGTATAAGGAGTCTCCAAATGATACTTCACGCCTAAATAGCACCATGAACATACGGAATGCAAAAAGGTAGTCACCTCCACCAAGAGTTTCTGCATTCAGGACTCAGTACCGTAAGAGAATATTCACAGAAGACAAAATTAAGATTGACTTTTGGACAAGTTTGTGCTACCCATATTTACCTAGGTGGTCATGTAGCTTCGGGTCAAGAACCTGAATAATAGACGCAAGGTGTTGAAGTTGGTTGGCTACTCCCACAGATTGATCTGTGCATTTGAAATTTCCTCGCTACATTTCAATCATCAAAGTGATCAGAATGATGTCAAACATGAAAGGAACCAAATGTAGGTGACCTGCAACAGTACCAATGTATGTTTCTGAATTTTTAGAAGAAAAATTACAAAAAGCAAGACATACCAATCTACGCATCAATTTTTCAAAGCACCAAAAGGCATCTGCTTCATCATTTAGTAGAACTATCATTGGTGAGCATAAATCACTCATTCCTGTATGAAGTATAAATGATAATACACCAGTGAGCTTATTTGGACTGTGAATGAGTTTTCTCTGTATGTCTGATGTAGCTAACCTTGGCAGTAACCAACATCTTTGTCAATCCATGCATACACAGCTAGAATATCCCATAATTTGGAAAGATTTTCTTTGTTCTCATAGAATACCATGGTGCGATCAGTGCGTAGGACGTCAAGCCCTATATTGATATTCAAAGGTCAATAAAAAAGATAGGGAGAAAAGAATCCAAGGAAGCAGAGAAAAAGAAATAAAGTTAAAGCATACCAATTTGATGCAATGTCAGCTTCCACTCGATAATTTGCTTATCGGTAATGTGTTCTGCAGATTCATCAATTTCAGTTCCATTTATGCTGGTAGTTGGAGCACCTTCTGAAGTGTTCTTGTCGGAAGTAGCCTCAAGTAAAACCAGAGGATCCTTAATAGGTCTGCCATCCTCAGTGATAAGTGGTGCTGTGATAACTTTACCGCTACCAACATGCGAATCCATCTGTCGACAATCTTCCTTCCATCTGGCATACTGTAGCCTGTGTGATTCATAAGGTCAAAAAATAAAAATTCAGGCTTTTCGTAAAAAAAAAAATCAGGTTAAGAGAACATCATGTTTTACTGATAGTTCTTTATTCCCATAAATAAAAATCATCGGAATAAATTATTACAGAGATATCGGGAAAGGATTTGCAATGCGAGGACAATACAAGGGGAGGAACTGAACAATTACTTTCTATGGTAACTGAGTATAAACTGAAGCTTGCCATCCCAAAAAAGGGTGATGGTGCAAAAAATTATTTCTTTGTCTATACCATAGGGGTCACACTAACTTTTCTTGGTAGAAATAATTGTCTTTAGTAAGAGAAAAAAACAGGAAACTAAAATGATGATCCAATATGGAATAACTAGCAAAAAAAAAAAGCAACTGTTTAATTGGTGAGTCGACAGGCATTTATCACTCTTTAATTTTAAGGGGGCAAATACTTACAAATTTCCTAATGCAAAAAAATGCCTATCAAACAAGAAATGCCCTGTATATTTTACTGAAGCAAGTACCTCCGTATTTGCCTGATCTCTTCCCTTTCATCAAAGGTACTTCTGGGATCGAAACAGCCAAGTAAGAATTCCCAGACCTCTCCTCTGACTGTTGGATGGACACCCTAAAAGAAGATGTTGATTGGTATGTAAACATTACTAAATGAACATAACACATATAAGAAATATCTGTAGGACAAGGAGCATATATGAAACTAAGGAATCTTACTCCTCTTTGTATCCGGCTTAGGACTGAGGCAATATCAAGACAGCCATCGGGACTAAATGCAGCCTGCCATTTCCGAGCACTTAATGTTTTGCCAGCCTGAAATGAAGTAGATAAGATATAGTTGCTTGGAACAAAAAAGGATTGTGTTTTGTAGACAATCAAGGCCTCAACAACAGAAGTAAAAATGCTATCAATACTGATATAGGAGTAAGTAAGTTCGCACAAAGACCCTATGTCTTCGATCTGACCTGACTGTAACTATTTCATAAACTAAGCAACTTGGATTCTGCAGCAGAGATTTGGCTACAAAAGAGTTATGAAAGAACTGAATGTATTGAGTGGGCTCATCTATTTGGTGCTGATGAGGCTTGGAAAGGAAATGAGATATTATTAAGACAAGGACAAAGATTGATGCTAGTAGTATTGCAACAACATCTCTTCTTTATTAAATCTGCAATTTATAGAGCAGATGCAAGATGTGTTATTGCAGCAATGAGCCAATGAACCAATAGATTCTCCATCTTTCCAGCTACACAGTACTCATTTGTAAAATTTGTTTATGTTTTCCTGCATTACACCAATACTACAAGGGCCCAATCTTTTGTTTCTTTTCTAAAGGAAAAGGCGTACATTGGCCAAATTGTGATACCATCAAACACACATTATGCTTTCTATAGGCATCGTCACACCATAATCAAAATTGACAGATACAGAATGAAATAAAAGACAGACAGACATATGAAGGTAGAAAAACCAGACCTTGATCTTGAACTTGCTCTTGGGCACACCGTCCGTGCAATCTGACCGCACCTCGTAGTAGGAATCCGCGGGCGTGCCGCTGCTGAGCCCCCACTTCATCATCCTCGAAGCTCAATCAACGACAGCACGCCACCAGGCCAACAGGTCAAATCCAACCAAGACGTGCTTAAATGGCAGCACCACCTTCGCGTTCGTTGAAGCACCCAGCGAGGCTTCCAACAACCGTTTGACCTTCTTCCAGGACTAATCCAAGAAACGCCTAGATCACTCAAAAGAACGAGCCGGATCACGCGCAATGGAGCAGGAGCGGAGCCAATCCCCCCCTCGAACCTGCCTTCCTGCCTGCCTGCCTCCTGAACCGAAGGATGGGAGTTGGGACCGCAGGAGGAGGAGGAGGGGAGGTTAAGGGGGGATGCGGTCGGGGCGAACCGGGGAGGCCGGGTGGGGTTAAATTAGGAGGAGGAGGTCGGGAGCGACGGGGAGGGAGGAGGAGGACCGGTTCCACGCTGCCGCCAGGCTCCAGTTCGCCGGCTTCCCCGGGCATTCTTTGCCCCCGTCTTGGACGGTACGAGTTGGGTTGGTCGGAAATGGACAGCTTCACTCCAACGCCAGATTTCGTTACTGGATGACCACGCGTTGCTATATATGCTAATTGTGGATTTTGTCGGTAGGTAATGGCAGTTATCCGTTAAGTACTTTAATTAACTGACGGGTTTCATTATTATTTTTGGATTCATCCCCATGCCCTGTGGCCTGTGGTGTTTTGCTGGAGCTGTAAACCTGTAATGGTTGGTTTGATTAAGGTAAGATGGAGTTTATGGCTGGATTCAGTTGACCATGGTCAAAATTTGGGATGTGGTCTAACCTAATAAAATTGTTCCACACATTTGGTTAGACTTTCTTCTAGGTTCAAGGAACCAAACGGGCCCTTGAGGGTGAGTCTAGTCTTCTTACATCATCATGGATGACGGTGTTTGTGTGTTCACTCCATCTGTGAGAATAAAAATCGCTGCATCACGATTGTATTTAACACGTTACAAGAAGGGAATGTATTTAACACGTGAAAGTCTAAAATGTTTTTTTTTTCTCAAACACTCAAACAATTTGCATGTCTTTGTATTAAGATAGAGAAAATGTTCAATATAGCCTATCTTATCGGCGTCCTAGGAGGTCAAAAAGTTGTACATGAATGCTCTGACCCTCCTAATGTACTTGAAGCTATGCTATTACATCGGGTAGAGACCAACCCAAATTGAAAGTCTAAAATGTTGATTTTGATAAACTAGTCTATTAACATGTACCTCTGTATGGGCTAGAATCCTTAGGACTCTATTACTGCCTTGTCTTCTACTCTCTTCGTCCATAAATAACTGTCCTTTTTTATTTGGGTTTTCTAGATTGCTACCATTACAATTTTCGAAGTTTGGAGAAATACCATGACTATTCACATATTCTCAACCCTACCATTACAATTCTCCCTCCATTTGAAATATGCCATGGTATTCGTCTAGAGAGGCCTTGGGCCCAGCTGCAGGCGTACACGAGTCATCGTTTCGTATCGACAAAACTACCCCTTCAACCTTACTCTCTCTATGTCAGTGACGTGTGGACCCCACTAGTCATCTTCTTCCTCCTTCCTTTCCTGTCTTCTCCATGATAACTTCTTTCCCAACTCCCATGGCGACGAAGGGGGCGCTAGCCACCGTCGTGCCCCTCGGCCATGGCGGGCAGAGCTCCCACACAGCCATGGCATGCCCGAGCTCCTCCGCCTCGAGCACCCTACCTGCGCAGCTCCGTGCCATCGCGGTGCCAGCGAGCATGGACCGGAGACAGGCCGCCAGCGGCAGCTACGCCCGTGCTCTCGTGCGAGGTGGCGGCGATGCTCGCACACGCAAGGCCAACAGCAACGCCACCGCCCAGCGCTTGCGCGCTGTTGATGGTCACTAAACACCTATTTTAACCATCAACAATGCATATATTTCAAAGAAAAATCAACATAAAGTGGAAAGATTTGGTTTATTACTAATGGAATTCCACTTGTACATGAGGTTTATTTGAATGCAGGAAAAATTAACATGTGACATGGAGGCAAATGGACGTGGCAGGGGCCTCTGGGCCCACACTGCCACACCGGCCGGTGGCCATGTGGTGCCGCCCGGTGCCACCCTGTCCCCGTCCACGTCATCGATCCGTGGGACGCCTCCTACACTGCATCACAAGCGTCCATTTCATGTCGATTTGAGCAGTGGCCATGATTCACTCGCCGTGGATCCATGGGCCCATTGTCATCCCCTTGGAGGCCATCAACCGACTTTGGAACCGCCTTCAGACCAAGTCTTCACACGTGCTGGAAATGCAACCGCCTTTGGGAGCAAACCGTGACCCTCCGATGCATTGGAGGGCCACCCGGCGCCCTCACCCCGCTGCCCGGCGCCCAAGGAAGCTCCACCATCTCTCCACTGCCTACAAATACCCCCTAGCTCCTTAGTGCTATAAATAGAGGTGTTCCCCGCAGTTGTAAAGCGTCCCAAGTAGAATCATTCTCTCTACTCCTAAGTTTAGGTTACTGGTGAGAGTGAGAGTGAATAAGTGAAGAGCTAGGAGCTTAGGAGGAGTCCTCGGGAGTCTCTCTGTAAGCTCTTGTAAGCTACTCTTGCTTTCTATTTATATTTTCTTTAGTACTTGTCTTTATTTTCAGCATTTACTTTCTTGTAATTAGAGTAAGGTAGTGTTGTGAATATTTCGATCATATCTTGTTTAGTTAGTAAGTTTTCGATATATGGGATCCTCGCCACTAGTTGGTGCTCTAATCTTAGCGCGAGATTAAAGTAGTATCACTTAGTGTAAGTGTGGTGCTTAAACTATAGGGTACCTTAGGTTGTGGCTAGTTCTCCGAATAGATTATGGTAGGTGGCAGGTGGTGACAGCCCTATACATCCTCTGTATTCCACCGCGTTGGAATTAGTTATTAAATCATAGGGCTCATGGTGCTTTGTGCCTAATCGACCTTAGGGTGAGTTTAGGGCAGGTACGCCTCGAAGTATATTCATTGCTCACTTGCTAGACAATTGATAGAGTTACAATTAAGACAGTACTTCATTTATCTTCACCTACTCTATGGCCATAGTAGTAGTAGTAGTCTTTCATTTTATTATTTTAGTTAGTTTAGTTTACTTTCATTTGTTCCATTACATTCGTGTCTAGAAAATTCATTTGAACTTAAGTGATCATTTATCTAAGTCATACTACGCCTTCTCTATGGAAATAAATACGATACTTGGTTTACTCCCAAGTGAAGTGCTACATCGATATATTCTGTGCGCTTGCGGAATTAGTCCAATAGTCATAAGAAATATCAACACGCGTGAGGCGACGACCCCGCGCGTAGCATGAGGTAGGGCGAGATCTCATCATCGGATGGTGACATGGGTCCTGCTTCTATACGACAAGCATCCCGGTGGCATTGACCTGGCGATGTAGGTGGAGCTCCTCTTCGGCGAGCTACTAGTCATAGCGTCGAGCGACGGCACCCCAAGGACGAGCAGGTGGAAGACTCTTCCTCGAGTCATGCCATGGTGGGCAGCGCTCCTCCGCCTCGAGCTCCCACGTGGCCATGGTAGGTGGAGCTCCCGCACGGCCATTGCAGACCAGAGCTCCTCCGCCTCGAGCAATAGCTCCATGGACGAGGACGATGACAGGCCTACATCTGGCTCCGGCCACCACGAGAAGAAGCTCCGCCTCGTCAAGTCTACATGGGCCTCCATGTTTCCGGCGCTCGAGGCGGGGGCGTACGGAGCTGCTGCTGCTTGCCCATTCCCGATGGCGCCGGTAGAGCTCGAGGCACGGGAGCTTCGGCCCACCATGGCCGCGTGGGAGCTCGAGGAGGAGGAACTCCGGCCCACCATGGGCACGCTGGAGCTCCACCCCGCCATGCATGTTCGATGGGCACGATGGCGGCAGGCGCCCACTTCGTCGCCATGGGTGTTGGGGAAGAAGCTGTCATGGTCTCATTGAAGAAGACAGGGAAGGATAGTGGAAGAAGATGACTAGTGGGGTCCACATGTCAGTGACATAGAGAGAGTAAAGTGAAAGGGGTAGTTTTGTCCATACAAAAGTACAATGACGTTGTGTATGCCTGCAGTTGGGTCCAAGGCCTCTCCAAACGTATATCGTGGCATATTTCAAATGGTGGAAGGATTGTAATGGTAGAGTATAGGTGAATAGTAATGGTATTTCTCTCAACTTCAAAAATTGTAATGGTAGTAATCCAAAAAAACCCTTTTTGTTTCCGTGTTGTAAGTTTGACTACATTTATAGAAAATACGTGCAATATTTCTATCTCTAAATAAAGTTATTATGAAAATAGATTCAAGGATCTATCTAATGATATTAATTTTGTACCATAAATATTTTTATTTTTTATATATTTAGTCAATGTACCAAGGGAGTATGACCAAAACAAATGATTATTAAGGATAGTTATTAGCGCGAAGTGCAGGCCATTTTCAAATATACAGAGTGAAACATTTGGAACAAACACCGGCGATGCTCGACCTCAGCTCGCTTGCAACATCCGGAATGGCCGGACTCAGAGGCCGGAGCGGGCTTCTTCGACTGCACTTTGCGCTCCCTTCCTTCCTCGGATGTTGCAAGCGCGTGTTGCAAGCGTATGTTTTAAGTGTTTCAGGTGTTTCATTTGCATGTTGCAAGTGTTTCATGTGGATGTTGCAAAAATAGATTGTGATGTTGCATATGTTGCAATGGCTATACACATATGTTGCAAGCGTCTATTCTAGCTGTTTCAGACCGCGGATGTTGCATGTGTTTTATCTGGGTGTTGCATATGTTTAACGCTTATGTTGTAAGTGTTTCATCCGGATGTTGTATATGTTTTCACACATATGTTGCAAGTGTTTCATCTAAATCTTGCATATGTTTTGCAATGGCTATACACGTGTTTTTCTCGTGTTTCAGATGTATGTTGCAAGTGTTTCAACTATTTCGGACGTATGTTGCAAATGTTTCCTCCAGACTCTGTAAAAGTAGATCTTGTGTTGCACATGTTGGAGTGGACCCCATCTGCAACAACCGCCTAATGCAGCCGCTGCGCCCACTTGCATGCGAGTGGGTGTGGAGGGGGCACGAGCGGCAGGCATAGAAAACCGTGCGGGCGTAGATAGAGATGGAGCGAGCGTGGGGCATAGAGCGAGCGTGGGACATAGAGCGGCGCGAGACCCCATGTGAAGCAGGCGTGTGGCGCGGGCGTCCAGAGTCCGGACACTAGCCCATTTCGAATATCCGGACGCTAGTTTTTTCCTATATATTTTGAGTTTTAATTCTCTAGCATTTTCTTCAACCTTATCGCCTCAAGGATGGTATATATTTCCGATACAGACACACATGCCTAGCTACATGAGGCAGGAGCCGCCCGAACCTCACGACCAAACTGCAGGAGGCCATCGACAACAGAACGTAATCAACCTCCGGCCTAGCGTCCCCTGCGCATGGATCCTCACGTGGGCTGAATTTGTTCACGGGCCGTATGTCTTCCGCCGTCTGTAGGCCGAAATTTCACTGTTTCCTCGCCGAACTTAGCACATTGTATTATTATCTGCTAGCTATTCTGTCTAGTCCGTTATACATTTCCGCTTTATGAAAGTCGATTTTATTTTCATCGAAGTAAGATTTATTTAATGGAAATCATTTTATGGGAAGAAAGGCCCTATTCGCTTCAACTTATCAGCCGTACCGTTTCAGCGATATAACAGTATTTTTCTCTCACAACAAATCAGCATCAGCATCAACCGTTTTTCCAGTCAGCCGTTTCTTCATATAAAAAAAATTCCAAAGCCACCTAGATTTTTTTGAATATTTTTTGTCAACTTGAAAGAAAGGACCTAAAGGCCTCTAAAAATCTTGTAATTTTCTAAATAGATATAAAAATTCAAGCATGGTCTATTTTGTTTGTATTTGGTATATTACTTTTTAGTGAGCCAACACTCATGTCTATAAGGAAGTAGCAACAACTAAACTTACATCACCGAATTTATTTGTGACGGCTCTAGAGAGCTACAAGGATGTTTGGATCGTTCTCCAACCCTACGGCGTGTCCCTAATGGATCCAACTAGCCACATGGGCCAACAGCCCAAAATAGGGTGACATGACAACGTAGGCACAAAAGGACTGAGCATTAAAATGATGGTCGTGGATGCACCTTATTATGATATAGGCTTGAGTTTGGATCCATTGAAAAACAGACTTGATAAGATTTTCATGAAGTGCCAGAATGTCCCAATCGGAGTCCATATCAAGCCATGGTGACTATCGCACGTTGAGGCTGATCTGTGGTCTGACACTACACCACAACACCGAGATTCACGATGGATGATCTGACGCTAAAAGCAGATACAGAGACAAACGAGCTGTCGCTAAAAAGTTATATTGACAGACTTGTGCAGCCGGTGTAATTGCTGTTGCTAAAAACCTTTAGCGATAGACAACACTTTTACTGACAGATGGTCTGTTGCCCTACAATGACAGATGGCATGCTAGTACTCTATAGCGACAAACAATTTGACATTATAAATGCTTTTAGCGACTGATGGTTCGACAAGCCCGTATCCAGGCCCATCTCGACCCGGGACGAGCGTTGTGTTGAGCTGCTGCCGCGGTTGACCCACCCGGCGGCGCTCGGCCTTCATCTAGCTCGCCCGTCCTAGGAGCGGCGACGTTGGCCAGCCAGCCGGCTGGCCATGTCACGGCGGTGGCGGCATGCTTGGTATGGCTCTTGGCCGCGGCATCCTAGAGTGTGTGGCCCTGCCGCAAGGAGCCTGGGGGAGGAGCAGGGGCCTGCGCAGGTGAGGAGGATGCGGAGGGAGCCGACGTTGGTGCTTCCGGAGGAGGCGCGAGAAGAGAGCACATGCTGGGGAGAAGAAGACCGAGGAGCGAGCGAGAGCTGCGTCGGGCTTCTGGGGAGAGATGCCGAGCGCCCGAGCTACGGAAGTTTGGGGATAAGGGGTGCGGCTTCCTGCTGGATGTATGTGTTCTGTTTTTTTTCTTGTTTCTGTTGGTGTGCACTATATTTTTCTTTTTTAACAAGATGGTGAGATGGGTGCATGCTTGGGTTGATTTTCCATTTTACTTTTTTCTTCTTGTTTCTTTCTTTATTTATTTTTTCTATGAAACAGCCAAAAGAACATGCATGCATCTATTCATTTTTTTACTTGTTGCGAAACACCACGTTCGAAATATTTTGAAACCTTGTCATATTTTATCAACAATTTCCATGCATAAATTAAATATATAAAGAACAAGAATTTTTTTAGAAACCCGATTTGAGTTCAATCTTTAAGATTAATTTTTAAACCCATGTTTATGATAAAAAACGTGGCTGTACTCTAGTGGTATGGCTGTTCCTTTGGATTTATGAGATTGTTGCATTCAATCGCCATGTTAACTCTTTTTTAAATGTTAATATAAGTTCCTGAATACACGGGTGTGCACCGTCGTGTGCTCCAGGCGGCGCGGTTAGGGAGCGACGCAGCGTGCGCACCAGGGGTTGGGCGGCGTGGGGCGAGCGAGCGTGAAGGATCTGGGAGGTAGCAGAGGGCGGCGGGCGTGTGGGATTTGGAAGGTAGCAGAGGGCGGCGGGCGCAAGAGTTTGGGGCGGGGCGGGGCGGGATTCAGGGTGGAGCTAGATGGCGACGGACACGATTTAAGAGGGAGAGGGCGGCAGGCGGGGTCAATCGTAAATTTGGAATCGAGAGGTAGACTGAGCAGAGAACGATGGCGCGCGGTGGAGAGGAAGAACTGGCGGTGACGCTTCACTGGATTTGGGATTTTGGGAAGAGAAGGGTCTAGGGTTTTCATTGTACACGTGGGCCGGGCCAAAATTTACGCGTGAGCTCAATGTAAGCTGGGCGCGGGAGCTCAATGTAAGTGGCTCGCTAGGGCCACTTATTTTTTTGCGACAGACAGAGTGACGGTATACTTGTTTTTAGTGACAGAAGCGAGAAACAATAAATCGCTAAATGTGAAATTAGCAACAGATGGTCTATGAGTTATCTTTAGCGACAGATCATCCATCGATAAATATAATTTTTAGGATCAGATGTCTAACGGTGATGTGGTGTTGTGGTGTAGTGCGAATCCAACTTTTAAAACGTGTTGGACTTGAACACTTTGTTTCCTGGGGCCAAAAGTGACATAGTGGCCTGGCGGAGGACGTTAGGAATACTTGGATTTGGTCCAAAATCACTTTAATTAATCATCCATGCTTCTCATATGCAATTAGCCTTTCTCTTGATCAATGTAAGTAGTTCTGAAAATGAAAATATATACACTTCACAGTGCAGCACACAAATTCATCAAATGTATCAAGATAAGCCTCATATAGAATGGTTGCACCTTTGATTTAGAAATGGTTAATATGGTCATATCTGAGCCAGTGATGTCCTCACCATTGTTAAAAAGAAAAGCATCAGATGATTCTAACAATGTGGAGAAAGAGAAAATGTTAAAAGTTATAAATGTGATGGTAGTGGACCGCTTCAAGAAAATGGCAGATCACAAATACTAGGAGCTGGAGCTAGGAGGTAAGGAATTGCTTTCAGTTTTTTCATCATCTTTTAGTTCACGAATCCAACCTTCGAACAATATTTGATTATCTAATTAACATCTTTATTGATAGGATATTATCTTGGCACAATTTTATTGACGTATTTTGACATGTGGACCTTAGATATTTTGTTGGTATTTATTTATATTAACATCTAACAATCATTGCAGAAAGATTCTTTATTTACGTAAGCATTTCTACTGTTGCTACTTTGTCATTGGACCAAGATTATTATGACATGTGTATACTGAAGTCATGCAGTGTTAAGTGTGCACTTAGGTCCTTTGTGCTCTAGACTCGCCCCTGTTGTGATTTCAAGTGTTTGACCCCCATAGAATTAAGGGACAATTGGCCACGGGACATGCCAAATGAGCACCGACGGCTGGTGGACACCCCAAATCAGCAAAGTTGCTGCTGGACACTGTGTTTCCACTTTGAATTGCCAAAAGACACCGCGCCCTGGTTTCAGCCAAGAAAAGTGATGATTTGCCCAAATTGCCCTTGGCCCAACTGGTCAGCCCATTCCATCCGCCGCGACGCGGTCCTCGTCAGCGAGCCAGACAGCCTCCTAGACGAACCCACCCTCGCTGCCGCCGGCCGTCGAGCTCACGCCGTCGCCCCGCTGCTGCGCCCTTCCTCCGTACGACCGCACCATGCCTCCCTATCGGCGCATCGCAGCTCCCGCGCCTCTCCTCCCCGGTCGCCGCCGCCGGTGCTAGCCCGTCGCGGCGAGGACGCGGTCGCAGCCGCCAGTGCCTGTGGCCGCTGGACCACCTCTAGCCGAGCCGAGCAGCTCTGCGGGAGCACGCTGGCCGCTCCCGAACTGGCCGCGCCGCGCGCCGCCGTTGAGCTGGCCACGCATGGCGGCGCTCGCGAGCAGCAGCTCCGTCGTGGCCTCGCGGGCGCACGCGAGCAGCCGCTCCGCAAAGGAAGCACGTTGCGGTGCGCGCACCAGCCGGTCCTTGCGGGCCACGAGGGCACATCGCTCTGAGAGTAGCACTCCGCCGCGTCCTCGCGGGCTCCCGAGCAGCATCTGCCCTGAAGCAGCAGCTCGCCGGCCAGCGGGCAGGCACCGGCCCGGCCTCGTCCGGCCCGACGAGCGCGCAGCGCCTTCCGCACGGCCTCATTGGGCACGCGTGCGCGCTGTCGGCTCCGCCATGGTCTCGCCTGCGTGGCGCTCAGAGCAGCGATAGCTGCGGCCTCATGTGCGGCGTGCGAGCTTGGCTCCGCCCATGGCCTCATGGGGCATCTTCCTGTGTGCGCCACGCAGGGCCGGGAAGCCTCCTACGGCCGGGAACAGCGGGCTCCGGCGCCTCCTTTGCCCCAAATTCATGACGCGTCCGCGCGGAGCTCGCCTTGCTGCCGGCGCCCTCTCCTCCGTTTCTCCTTCAACGGCCGGAGGCCGGCGGCCGGCACAGAGAAAGAAAGGGGGAGGAAGAAGAATGGGTTGACCAGTTGGGCCAAGGGCAATTTGGGCAAATCATCACCTTTCTTGGCTGAAACCGGGCGCGGTGTCTTGTGGCAATTTAAAGTGGAAACACAGTGTCCAACAGCAACTTTGCGGATTTGGGGTGTCCACCAGCCGTCGGTGCTCATTTGGCATGTCCCGTGGCCAATTGTCCCTAGAATTAACAACCCTCATAGGTGCGAACAATCTTCTCAGCGTCGACGGACACCGTCGTTGGCCAGTAGAAGACTTGTTGAAAGGCTTTTTCGACCGATGTCTGGGGCATAGCGTGATGTCTGTAGGCTCTAGCGTGGATGTCAAGTAGCAAGGATTTGCCTTCCCCTATCAATATACATCTTTGTAGGACCCGAAGGTACTTCGTTTGTGGAGCTCATTGTCGATCATGATAAAAGACTAATTTTTTCTAGACAACCATCGAGCCTCTGTTACATCCATTGAGAGGATATCGCGTAACAAGTAATCAATCAACGGTTGTACCTACTGCCCAGTCTAGGGTGATTGCCATCACTTGCAGTCATGGCTCTTCTTTAGATTTTTGTGGCTTGTTCTGGGTTCCTGTTGATCCTCCTCTAGTCGAATAGAGGGCTTTTGGACCAAGTCGGGGAAAACACTAGGTGGCACTAATTCCTGAGCGGATCATAGCTTGGCTAGGGTGTCTGCCGTATCACTGTCTTGTCGAAGGACATGATGCAGCTCAATGCGGTCGAACTTGTGTTCTAGCTTTCGTACTTCCTCATAGTATGGCACCATATTTAGATCTTTACATGAGGACCTTCTTCCATCACCTGGTTAATGACTAATTCGGAGTCGATCGCCACGGACATAGAGTCGGCGAATACCTAGGGATATCAGAGCTCAAAGACCGTGTAAGAGCTCGATCTTGTGCGGAGGACATAGGCAATGTCGTACTATATGAATTCTAACACCCACTTGGCGATATGACCTATGGCATCCTTATAATTGATGACCTCGTCGAGAGGGAAGTGGTTGACCACAGTGATCGAGTGTGAGTTGAAGTTGTGCAATAGCTTCCGTTTGGCGATCAGGACTCTATAGAGCAGCTTCTAGATGAGGACCGTAGGTTATAAAACTTGTTTGATGCATCTATATCCCTGCACTGTTGTTTTTGCATGCACACAAGTAATTTTGTTTGATTTAGTTTCTGTGTTAAAAACATTGTTTCATATGCTGTTCAAAAGAAACTTCTATCCAAAAGTAAAGTAAACGTCCTTTTTTATTTCTACGGCAAAATCTTTTTTTGACCCAAAATTGTTGCAGTTTCATTGGCTCACACCGTTTTCATTTCTTTTACAGAGCCGAGCCTGTGCTGTTCCTGTTCGTTGGCAGGCTTGGTAGCTACTCTCACTACTGAAAACAGAGACTTTGCCGAGTGTAAAATTCTTTGCCGAGTGTCAAAAATTGGGCACTCGGCAAAGACCTTCTTTGCCGAGTGCTGCACTCGGCAAAGAATTGCACTCGGCAAAGATTTCTTTGCCAAGTGCCGGGCACTCGGTAAACACGGGCACTCGGCAAAGGACTTCTTTGCCGAGTGCCAGACTCTCGGCAAAATCTCTACACTCGGCATATGCTGTCCCGCCTGTCCGTGAAAACGGCGTCCGGTCATGGCCTTCTTTGCCGAGCGCCTGCAGTTAGGCACTCGGCAAAGATTTGTTTTTTTTTGTTTTTAATTTCTTTGCCGAGTGCCCCAGATCTGGCACTCGGCAAAGATTTAATTTTTTTTTAAAATTCTTTGCCAAGCGTCTCAGATCTGGCGCTCGGCAAAGAATTTTTTTTATTTTTAAAATACTTTGCCGAGTGCCCCCGGGACGGCACTCGGCAAAGATTTATTTTTTTTTATTATTTCTTTGTCGAGTGCTCCTGTGGATACACACGGCAAAGAGGAAATTTTTTAAAAAAATTTAAAACATTCTTTGCCGAGTGCCATGCCCCGGCACTCAGCAAAGTTTTTTTGTTTTTTTGTTTTTGGCCTCCAATTGTTTTGTGCAGCCTTTTTAAAGCACCAGGAACTCCTAGTTACAATTTGGGAATTTTTTGTGGCTTTTTGTTATATTTAGTTACTTTATTTTGTTTACTTGAATTTTTCCGGAAATTAGAAATTTGAACTGCACGTGGTACGAATAATGAAGTTTAATGATTCAAAAATTGATAGTCATGTTAGTGAGTGTTGTGAGAGGCCGTATCCAGGAACGGACCCGAAATTTCGGATATTTTGTTCACGAAACATGTCTGCGAAATTGCGTGTGAAGTGTTTATAAATTCTATAAAAAGCAAACGAAGTCCGAAAATCATGAAACTTGTTGAGATGTCGTGATATCATATGTGGAGGTTATGATAAAAATTTCAGAAGATTTCGTGCACGTTGTCACATACGATGCTTACAAACCAGGACATCTTTACAAACTCGGCAAAGTATTTTAAAAATAATTTTTTTTTCTTTGCCGAGCGCCAGATCTGAGACGCTCGGCAAAGAATTTTTTTAAAAAAATTAAATCTTTGCCGAGTGCCAGATCTGGGGCACTCGGCAAAGAAATTAAAAACAAAAAAAAACAAATCTTTGCCGAGTGCCTCCCTGATCCGGAAGCCGCGGGCGCGAGGACTTAGCGGTTTTTGGTCGGCCGGGCAGTCACAGCCAGCCAGCCCCGCGCCCACGCCTGCTCGCCCCCGCCTCCGCGCCGCGCGCCGCGCCCACACCGGCCCGCTCGCCCGCGCCGCCACCGGCCGCCTGCGCGCCCACGTGCCCGCGCCGTCGTGCCCTCGCTGCCCACGTGCCCGGCCGCCTGTGCGCCGTGCCCTCGGCCGGCCCTGCCCCCGGCCGGCCCTTCCCCTGGCCGCGCCGCCCGCTGCCTTCGCGCCCTGCCGCCGGCCACGCCGTGCCCCCGGCCGGCCCTTGTCCCAGCCGCGCCGCCCGCTGCCCGCGCGCCCGGCCACGCCATGCCCCCGGCTGGCCCTTCCCCCGGCCGCGCCGCCTTGACCCCGGCCGGCCCTGCGCCCCGGCCTCGCCCTTTTTCCGGCCGCGCCCTGCCCCCGGCCACGCCCCGTGGACCGCCCGCCCCGACGCCGTCCGTGCCCGACCCTGTCCCCGACTCCGCCCGATCCCGACGCCGCCCGCCCCTACCCCGTCGCCCGTCAGGTATGCCTTCTCACTTATTATTGTCGAGGTAGTGATAGTTGTAGTAGTATTAGTTGTACTAGTGGTAGTATTAGTACAACTAGTGGTAGTATTCGTAGTAGAATTAGTGGTAGTAGTAGTAGTAGAAGTAGTGGTAGTAGTAGTAGTACAACTAATGGTAGTAGTTGTAGCAATAGTGGTAGTAGTAGAAGAACCAATGGTAGTAGTAGTAGCAATAGTGAAAGTAGTAGTATAAGTAGTGGTACTACTTGGATATATTCTTCTGCATGGATTGATATCCAAACTATATGGCTTCTGTTGAGCCATATGTGCTTGTCGGCCATCGTGCCGTTGTTTTTTGCAGGTTTTGGAAACCTCACCGTGCAGGGGAGGTTCTGTCGAATTTTTTTTTGTAAATGATAGTATTTTGTTCCATTTTTGTAGAGAAGAGCCCGTCGGAGTTGAGTCGGAGTTCTCGCCACCGTGTTGGTCTACCTGCACCACGTCGTCTCGCCACTGCACCGACCCTCCACGGCCCCGCTAGCCTGACTCCGTCGCCACCCTAGGTATAACCCCTCTTTTCGTATCATTGTCGTAGATCGCGTAACCCAGTTAGGCGTCTCCCGTTCGAAAGAGATACGGTTGGAGGTATGCAGATCTTTGCATATCTATGACCGTATCTATTTTGGATTGTCCACGCTTTTTGGATAGCCCGTGGATGCGTAGATGGGTTAGTTTCTATGTTCTGCTCTAGTTCGAGACAGAGTTTCGGCATCACCTCCCTGTTGTTCTCCGGATACACACTCTTCTTTGGCAGGACGTGTATCTGGAGAACAGCAGGGAGGTGCTACCGAAATTCTATCTCGGATAGGAGTAGAGCATGGAAACTAACCTCATCTACGCATCTGCGGGTGGGATTAGGACCTATCCTCACCTATTAGATAGTAGGAACACCATGTAGATGCAATTGATGGTTACATTACTCATCGATACATATGTTAGAGGATGGATGACCGTTAGTGGATGTACACGGGCTGTAGAAGTTAGAGTGATTACACCACAGAATGGATGAACAAGACCGATGCTTTCTTGAACAGTGCATTTGGCAATGCTGCTAAAGGACATTGCCTAGTTTTGTGTCCCTGCAGCAAATGTGGAAACAGGAGAAGGGTAAACAAGGTGGAAATGGGTAAACATCTTGTGAAGAATGGATTTATGCCGGACTACACCCGGTGGGTCCACCATGGTGAAGCCCATCGTATGAGAGAGGAGGTGGTGAGACCACGGGTGGAGGCTTTTGATACTGATGCCGGGGTAGCAGACATGTTAGATGACTTTCATCAAGGACAGTTCGATGAGGGACGTGAGAAGGAGGAGATGGAAGCAGCCGCACAGGCGTTCTATGATATGATGGACTCGACATAGAAACCCCTTCACGATCGGTCAACGGTGTCTCAACTGGATGCCATTGGACGCTTAATGGGGTTGAAGTCCGAGTTAAACTTGAGTCGACCTAGCTTCGATAAGATGTTGGCCGTGATTGGCACCCTGCTTCCGGAGGGCCACATTCTACCAAAGAGCATGTACAAGTCACAGAAACTCCTTCGAGCACTTAAGATGTCATATGAGCAGATACATGCTTGTCCGAAAGGGTGCGTCCTATTTAGGAAAGAACACGAGCATGCAAAGTTCTGTCCAAAGTGTAAATCCTCCAGGTACATGAAGGTAGACTCTGATGATGGCCAGAAGAGGCAACTTACAATCCCCATGAAAATCCTACGGTACCTTCCGTTCCCATCGAGGATCCAACGGCTATACATGACCGAGGAATCCGTGAAACAGATGACATGGCACAAAAATGGCAAACGGTACAATCCTGACAAGATGGTACATCCATCCGATGGTGAAGCTTGGATCCGCTTTAATGACAAACATCATGACAAAGCAGATGAGGCTTATAATGTATGTGTCGTGTTGGCAACAGATGGATTCAACCCTTATGGAATGATGGCTGCCCCATACACATGTTGGCCCGTCTTTGTTATCCCCCTTAATCTCCCCCCCCGGTGTCTCCTTTCAACGACATAACGTATTCTTGTCGTTGATAATTCCTGGACACCTAGGGAGTAATATGAGTGTGTTCATGGAGCCCGTATTTGATGAATTAGTCCATGCTTGGGATGAAGGGGTATGGACATACGATCGAGCTACAAAGACAACCTTCAAAATGCACGTTTGGTACCACTACTCCCTGCATGACTTCCTGGCGTATGGGATATTTTGCGCCTGGTGTGTTCACGGGAAGTTCCCATGTCCAATATGCAAGGAAGGTGTGAGGTTTATTTGGTTGCAGAAGGGTGGCAAGTATTCGTCGTTTGATAGACATCGTCAATTCCTACCTCTTGACTATCCATTCAGATAAGACATCAAGAACTTTACGAAAGACGTCAAAGTGACAAACCCTGCACCGCGGATGATAAATGGTGCCAAGGTTCATGCTCAGATAGGTGCTCTCGTGCCCAATGAAGAAGATGGTTTTGTGGGATATGGTGAGCAGCATATGTGGACTCATATCTCGGGCATGATGAGGCTCCCCTATTTCAATGACCTTCTTCTACCACATAACATTGATGTAATGCACACTGAAAAGAATGTCGCCGAGGCACTTTGGGCAACACTCATGGATACTGAAAAGTCTAAGGACAACCCAAAGGCTAGAGTTGACCTAGCAACGTTGTGCGATAGACCAAATCAAGAGATGCAACCTCCTAGTCGTGGCAAGACCTAGAGAAGACCTAAGGCCGATTTCGTCTTGAAAAAGGACCAAAGGAGGGAAGTACTTGAATGGATCAAGAAGCTAATGTTCCCTGATGGGTATGCAGCGAATCTAAAGAGGGGAGTTAACTTAGGCACTCTACGAGTCAACGGGATGAAGAGTCATGACTACCACATATGGATTGAGCGGCTTCTTCCGGCGATGGTTCGAGGCTATGTCTCGGAGCATATCTGGCAAGTGCTGGTAGAGTTGAGCTACTTATTCCACCAGCTTTGTGCCAAGGAGCTCTCTCGGACCGTCATTGATGACTTAGAAAAAGCGGCACCCGTGTTGCTCTATAAGTTGGAGAAGATCTTTCCACCCACCTGCTTCTTATCGATGCAGCATTTGATTATGCACCTCCCATATGAGGCACGGATGGGGGGGCCCGTGCAGAACTGTTGGTGCTATTCAATCGAGAGATGTCTGAAGACTCTTCGCAAAAAATATAGAAATAAAGCCAGAATTGAGGCTTCCATTGTAGAGGCATACATTCTAGAGGAGGTGTCGAACTTCACAGAGAAATACTACACTGAGAAACTTCCTAATGTTCATAATCCACCCCCTCGTTACAATGCTGGTGAAAATGAATCGAACCTCAGCCTTTTCCAAGGGCAACTTGGAAGCACAAGTGCATCGACCACTAAGCAATTGAAAAATGAAGAGTGGCGTAGTATCATGCTATATGTGTTAACCAACCTTGTTGAGGTGCAACCGTTCATTCGGTAAGTTCTAAACGAACTTGTTTCATTTCGCCGTATGTCCTTGTTTCGTCGTCCAACCCTCTTGTTTCTCATTGGTACAAGCAATTTCTTTGTCAATCCTGGCATGGATCAAGGCAACCTACCCCGCAAGAAAATGATACCCTTCTTTCATGGGGTACGGGACCAGGGAGCCCCGATTTCATTTGTTGGTTCAAACAGAAAGCCCAAACTGATGCGCCTATAAGTGATGAGTTAAGACAGGTTGCAAATGGCTATGCCGTTAGGGTCAAGTCATTTACCGGTTATGACGTGAATGGATATCGTTTTCACACAGCAAGCTACGAGCAGAGTCGGCCCAATTGACAAACCACAAACAGCGGATTACGCCCGACACTGATGGACTCGACTATTATGGAAGAATTGAAGAAATCTACGAACTATCATTTTATGGTTCCAAACCTCTTACTCCTATCATATTCAAATGCCATTGGTTTCATCTTGGTGTAATGAGACAGACCCCTAAGCTTGGGCTAGTCGAGATTCGACAGGATTTCGTCTATCCAGGAAAAGATGTCTATATTGTGGCTCAACAGGCCATCTAGGTTTATTATACATTATACGCGTGCAAAGACGCCGAGCATCTTAAGGGTTGGTCTATTGTGTACAAGGTATCGCCACACGGTAAACTACCTGTCCCAAACGATGAAGATTACAACTTCAACCCAAACACATATGATGGAGAGTTCTATCAAAAAGAGGGGCTACAAGGGAGGTTTGACATAGACTTAACCGAAGAGATAGGAATGGAAGTAGATAATGAAAGGGATGATGACGAGGACGCTGGAGACGAGGTGCGAAATCTGAAGGACATACAAATGCTTAAGCGATTACATTTCGGCAATGATAATGAAGACAACATTCCTCCTTCGGATAGTGTTGATGAGTTGGACAATGTTGATAGTGATGACGAGACCTATGATCCAGCTAATTTCAATCATGAAGATTATTTCTAATACATGTAATATTATGTTTTTTTGTAATTATGTTTTGTTCATTTTTGCATATATTTCTAATACATGTAATACTATGTTTTTTGTAATTATGTTTTGTTTATTTTTGCACCTATTTCTAATTACGTCTTGTTTTTCTTTTTTATTGCAGGTGATTGAACAAAGATGGCGGGCGACCGTCATAGGTCTGTGAACTCGATTTACCAAAGACCACGCCGGTCGCAGGAGGGGGCGGCAGAGGGATTGAACAGGAGGAGGACCGCTAGCCGCAGGAGGGGGCCGTCTCCTCCCACGCCACGCGAGGAGGATCGCCAGCCGCAGGAGGAGGTGGCGCCCATGGACGAGTCAGACGAGGAGTTGGTTCGGCAGACGGAGGAGGAGGAGGAGGAGGAGGAGGAGGGGAGGCGGCAGGCACGGGTTCTGCTTCCTCCAACTCTTCTTCGAGTGTCTACTTGCGAGGTCCCGCGAGCCTCCCACAGGTTCCACTTCCTCACCAACGCCCAATGATTCGCCCCGAAGGACAAAAGTAAGTAATTGTATATGTTATCACCACTACTTCATATGATATGATGAAAAAACTAATAATTTTTCTTAATCACTTGTGCAGGAACTGGGTGGTTGTGTCGGGTGGTAGCGCACGGCTAGTCAACGGCATCCTGGGTCTTCTGTGCAGGCAGCACTTCCCCGGCATTGTCACGTACGCATCGAAGACGGAGCCGGCCTACTTGTTTGACCACTACGTCGTCGCCTCCGATGCGGAGTACCCCAACAAGGCGGCGCGGGTGAAGGCAGAGTTTTGGGTAAGTCTCCCTTGCACAACATTGCTCAATACGTCGTATTCATTGGACTTTTGTATGCAGACTTATTATAGATGCGAGGAGGGATTTGAGGCCAGGGCGGAGCAGGCGACTACCAAAGCCTGTAAAAAACTCGTCATCGACATGCATCACGAGGCGCGCATCCAGGCCATCGTAACCTACTACGGGTCGAAGCTTGGAGAGAGAAAAACCAAGAAAGACGCAAGAGAGATGCAGCTGACCCAGGAGCAGTACCTTGAGGTAAATGAAGAACATCAATATTGATTCGTTTTGAGATTAAGTTGGTTTAATTTGATCTTCTTATATGTCCAATACTTGATGACGTGTAGGTGATTCCCTGGTGGTGCCAAGCGTATCTCGAGTACTGGGCGATGATGATGGACAGGTGGTTCACGGAGGAGTACCTCAAGATGCACAAGGATGCCCAGGACCGTCGTTTACTGATGCAAGGTCCATCACACCATCAAGGTAGCCGCAACCTCACCGGATACAAACAAGCATGGGTACACGAATTGATTTATCTATTGTCACACTCAGTTCTGTCTGATTTCTAATTATCGTGTTGTCTTTCTCGCAGTCGGCGTCACATAGTGGCTAGGCTTGCTCAGACTTCCAGGCATGGTGTATGGCCCACAAGGGCAAGGCGACGTCCGACGTCTCCTTCAACCTAGAGGACCCGCCCGAGGCATACACGAACCCGAGCATCCACTCCTGTATCAGTGAGTACACTGAGGTGGCGAGGTCGCTCCATGGGGCAGACCACAATCCGAGCACCCAGGACTTCGATGGAGAGGCCGTCATGAGGGTGGGGCAAGGCAAGAAGCATGGGCGGTTCTGGCTTGGCGATGGCGTCATCGACACGGCCTCTACTCCCTCTCTCTCCTAGATTCGAGCACGGAGCACGAGCGAGAGCCCGGCCATTCGCACACGGCCGACCGCTGCACAGCATCGGGTCAACGCACTCGAGGTTATTCCTGTTTTACTCGTCATACATTGATCTTTACACACCTTAATTAGCTTTGCATTACTAAAACATTGGAGTGAAATATTGGAGGCCCGGCTGGAACAAGAAATGAAGGAACGTCAGGAGCTGGGGGCCCAGCTGGAGGCCGAGCGGCAGGCCCAGGCGCAGAGGCTGATGGACATTACGGATTTCCTACAAGGGCTTGGGCAACGTATGGGCTTGTCTCTGCCACCTGGGCTATTGGTTCCACCTCCACCTCCGCGTCCTACAGCTGCAGCTACTCCTGTGAGTATCAAAGTTTTTTACTTTTGCTTGTGCTTTGCTTGTATGGCCTCTATCGTCCTAGATTAGCTATCAAAATAATCTTGTCTCACATGCAATCTTTTCTCCTTTGTGCAATCTCCATCTGACGGTGGTTCGAATAATCCACCTCATGCACCTACGAATGATGCATCTGGGCCTTCACCACAATCGCAGTGGCCGAGATGAGTGCATGTTGTATTTTTTACATTTGTTGTTCACTTGATGATGGACTTATGATATACTTGTGATGCACTTGTGGACTTTGATGGACTTGTAAATTTATTTGGATGGACTTGAGCACTTATTATTATATATTGTGATGGATGTGATATGGACGGATGGATGTGTGGATGGATGAGATATATATGTGATGGATGAGATATATATGTGATATATGTTTGTATGAATGTATTTGTCATGATGGAATGCAAAAAAAAAATTGTCGTTTTGGGTCACTTTGCCGAGTGTTGCCGAGCGCAATGGTCACAACACTCGGCAAAGCTGGCAAAATGGGCATCCAGAAAACAGATTTTCCAGCTTTGCCGAGTGCTGTGACTATAACACTCGGCAAAGAAATTAAAAAAAATTTTAAACTTTGCCGAGTGCCTGGCGTTTTGGCACTCGGCAAAGAAATTTTTTTTTAAAAAAATAAAAGCTCTTTGCCGAGTGCCTTCCGGGTTGGCGCTCGGCAAAGAATTTAAAAAAAAAATCTTTGCCGAGTGCCTGGAGGGTTGGCACTCGGCAAAGAAATTTTTTTTTTAAAAAAATAAAAGCTCTTTGCTGAGTGCCTCATGGTTTGGCACTCGGCAAAGATTTTTTTTTTAAAAAAAATCTTTGCCGAGTGCCTCACGGGTTGGCACTCGGCAAAGAAATTTTTTTAAAAAAATTAAAAAAATATTTGCCGAGTGCGTGCAGGGTTGACACTCGGCAAAGTGACCGTCAACGGGACCGGCGCCGTGATGGTCGCTTTTCTTTGCCGAGTGTCCGATAAAATACACTCGGCAAAGAGTGCTTTGCCGATCAATTTTTTGCCGTGTGTGCTTTGCCGAGTGCCGCACTCGGCAAAGGCTTTGCCGAGTGTAATCTAGCCTTTGACAAGTGCCTCAGGCACTCGGCAAAGAACCTGAATCCAGTAGTGTCTCTCGCTCCGTTTCAAATTGTAAGTCATTTTAACTTTTCTAAGTAGATATTTTTCGTTAAACACCTAGATATACAATATGTCTAGATACAAAATAAAAATTATGTATCTAAAAATGGCAGAACGACTTAAAGATTTGAAATGTAGGGAGTAGCTCGTAAAGGCAGTCCCAATGCTAGAAACAACATGTAATTTCTATACCTATTGATTTATATATACCTTATACATAGAAACTATGTTTCTAATGGATGGTTTCTATAGAATAATTTTTTTTGTCTAATCATATGTCTTCTCTCTCCATCATTTACCTACCATATACTCTTCATGTCTTGATTCCCGTGTATTTCTTATCTAAGAAACAATTTTCTCATCTCTCTTCTTTAAATTATAGTATCATCATATCATCTTTTTTACTTAGTTAACAAACCATAATTAATGATTATAAAATCATATGGTTTCAGAATTGGGAGGAGTGCCCTAACTCTAGCATTCCCCATCTATTTCTATGATGCAGCTGGGTCCCACATTCACCCGGTGCCCTTTCTTCCCCATCTGCTGCAACAACTTGAATTTGAGTTGGTTCCTATACTTGTATCTCTAACTCCAACCACACTGTCTTGATTCAATTCGACGTGTTCTCTTCGTCCCAAAATATGGGATTTAAATTTTGTTTCAAAATAGTTGTCGCTCTCACTTTTTAATGCACCTTTCTTTTCTTCTAATACATATTTTTATTTTCCCAATACATCTTCTTTCTCCTCTTTATTTTTTTGTGTACTGTACATTTCCACTCTTTTTTAATTTTTATGTCCAAATCTAAAACATCAACTATTTTAGGACAAAGAGAGTACTTATGACTTAAGGGAGTGTAGAACAGTGCCGTCACCTATGAAAAGTCCAACGCCCCTACATTGCTTTTCACGTAACGCGAACGCGCAGCCGGGTAGCCCATCACGCGAGGTCAGTTCGTGATTTCTTTTGTTTTTCTGGAAACTCGCCACCGTCGTCATCGTCATCTTTCTCTTGTTTTTGCCTTAGCGGTCAATTTCACCACCGCACTCCTTCAAGCGCCGCCACATAAATTGGAGTACGTGGACGTCGATCGCACATTGGCAGCTGACAGAAGCCATAGGCCCATAGCCAGCGCTTGCCTCCTCTCTGTCCTCTGCTCGTACTGCTTCGACGTACCGAAAATTCTGGTGCAGTTGATGACTTTCAATATGTGTTTTGGAGATAGAGACGAGTGATGGCAATCTAACACCGTTGCAAGGCACGTTTGCAAAGCTGCACCTCTCTCGCTTTTATACGGACGATCTCTGTCAACTTGGCTAAGGAGGAAATGGACCTGATAATGACCCCAATGGAAAATTCTGGTCTCGCCACGGATCTCAATATTAGCGCAAGGAAGTGTCAAGTGGCGGCTATATCAGTTGGGACGACCTTCACTAGTACAGTGACTTTAATGGAGGCGGGCATTTTTCATTTCTAGAGGCGGGCATTGCAACCACCTCTAATCAAAGGTCACGGTTAATTTATGACCTAAGAAGGCGGTTGCTTTGCCCGCCTCCGTAATTCAAATTAAAATAATAAAAAAGCAGCCGAGCCCAACACCAGCCCATAGGGGCCCGACGTCGAGCCCAACCACGCCGCCGCTATCCTGGATCCACCACCACCGGATCCGCGCCTGGAGGCGCCGCAGCCACCGGATCCGCACCTGGATGTGCCGTCGGTGGAGCCCCTGCAGGCGGATCTGGTGGAGACGGGGAGGCCTCACGCTGGATCCGTCTCCTCGCCGTAGATCCACCGCCTCCGTTCCCAGCGCAACCTCCACGCCGTGCTCCAGCTTCACATCCACCATCGGGAGGGCCCCCGCGAGCGCCCGCTTCAGATCCACCGCCGAGGTTGCCGGTGCGACCTCCCCGTCGTCATCCACGCCGACCGCGGAGGTCCCTCCGCCGCTCCAGGGACTCCGCCTCCAGGGGGGCGCGGACATCCGCCTCTGCCATTTGGGGCGCGCGGACCCCCGCCAGAGCCTTCGCCTCCGCCATCTGGGGTGCGCGGACCCCCGTCGCTGGGACTTGCGCCGCCGTGTGCCATGATGTGAGAGAGAGAAGAGATGAGAGACTGAGAGAGAGGCGCTGAGGGAGAGAAAGAGAGGCGTCGACTGAGAGAGAGAGAGGCGCTGAGGGAGTGGGCTAGGGTTTCAAGATCATATATATATTGTGACCAGATTTCTGGGCCGAGATGGGCTTTTCTGGTCTGGAGTGGGCTCGGCCACAATTTACAGAGCGGTCCTTATAAGAGGCCCGCCTCAAAAAATGGCCTCTATTTTTGGAGGCAGACCTTTTATAGGGCTCGTCTCCGTAAATCGATTTTAGGAGGCGGTTATTTTTTGACTGCCTCCATAAATCAATTTTACGAGGTGGTTAAATGTGACCGCCTCGGTAAATAAAAATGACCGCTTCCGTTAATAGCCGGCATTTTAGGAGACGGTTGGATTTTGTGCCCTTCTTTGTTAATATTTGGGCACTGCCTCCTAAAATCATTTGTGTAGTAGTGCTTGGCATTAGAGATATTTTGAAATCGTTTCTTAGGCAGCAGGTTGCTTTTCCTATGACTTATCTAGCTAGGTCTTTTGATCACATTGCTGGGACGGATGCATAGCTGTCCCGTGGTGTGGTCTTAACTGATATGCACATTGCCAAGTGCTATCCCCATATACCTTATGATTTTAGTACAGAAATGTGGTAGTTTTTAGATTTCCAGTGACGCTTTAATTTTATCAATCGCCGGTGAAAATCAAGATGCTTCACTTATATCTGCATGTGTAAATATTAACACTGGCAATTAGTTTAAGGCTGCTGGTGTACGTAAATCCTTTCTAGAATTTGCAAACCTGTTACACTAGCGGTTGGTTTAAGGTTGCTGGTATAAATCGTTTCTAGATTTTGCAAACCGGGCTAGTAATAATAGATTTTTCTAGGAGATGCCACCAGCGTGCGTTGCAACTTGCAAGTCTCAAGTCATACGTTTTTTTTTGCGCACGTGCGGTTGCTGAGGACCGAGCTAACAACCGTGGCTTGCTTTGCGTGTTACTTTATTACCACTATGCCTCAGAGTCACTTGACTAAGTCACTAATACATTTCTTTTATATTCGCTCTAATAAATATTATAATACATATTTGAGACCCTAAATAAATTCAAATAAAAATAGGATTGAATTGTAAAGATTTAGATCTCTTCAAATATTAAAACTTTGATTTAGGCCATTTCTCCATCCAAGATCAATTCATAAATTTACAAAAATATTAATTTCAAAATCATGAATCTTAAAACAAAATTTTTGGCCCTAAATGATTTTAAATGAAAAGTAGTCAACTACAATTTTGGTTTATATATATCATTTCTCCTTTGAGGTCACCGAAAAAATTTAAAAAAAATGATTTCAAATTATTTATACCGGCGACAAGTTTAGAAAATCGCCAGTGTAAATACATCTCAAATGGCAATTTTTTTAAGGTTATCACAAGTACAAATCCTCTATTTACATTGGCGGTTGTCTTAAGCTACTGCGCTAGTGTAAATAGATGACTTGTACCGGCGATAACAAATATTGTAAATACATCGCCACCGGTGGTTTATAGCCATGAGCCTACAATTCTATTTCTACTGGCATTTGTTATTTATGAACCGCCATGCAAAAAATCCCAAACTGTTGTTGCCCTAAAAACCATGAAGTAATTTATTCAGGAAATTGATAAGGCTAGGCAGAATTTTCTTTGGGTTGTCTCTCTAGAACTTCATGTTGGTAAATGTAAGGTGGATTGGCTTATGGTGGATTATCTGGTCAAATTTGGAGGCCTTGGAATCCTTGTTCTCATTGCATTGGCGGAGCCTAATGAAGGCAAAACTAGGCTCCCCTCCTGCCACGATAGAAATTTACAAAGCCTAATGATTACCCTGCCTCTTGCCTAGAATTCTCAAACTTCATCATGGGATTGACTTGCTGCTTGAGGCTGAAAAAAGAGATGTTCGTCTGCTAGGGGGTGAGGAAGGGAAAAAGGGAAAATCCATTTGAAATGTCATTTCTGATCTTAACTATAGTTGACATTTTTTTTTGTAAAACTGCCACCGCCCCCCCCCCCCCCCCCCCCCCCCTCTACAATTTGCTTCTTCACCCTTCGCCACTGCTTGTCCTCGAGAGTTTTGGGCACTCACTTCGACTCCGTTGGCTTTGGAGACATGGGCACAACCTCACAAGGGTTGGGTGCAAAGTACATCTGTTCCTCTTTGGTGCCATACATTGAGACTAGTCCTTTTTTACTTTTAGCCTGCTGGACCGTTTGCTCATGCAGGGACTAATGCACATCTTGCTTTTGTAAAACCTAACTCTTTCTTAATACATGCCATAATGTTTCATGTCTTTCATAAAAAGGACATCCTTTAGTGATGTTTACTCGCATACAAATATTTGTAGGATATATAGTTTATGGAGGTTGTTTAAAAAATGTTCTCCGGTATAGTGAAAATATGTCTTCATTAATCGATATATAAAGTTTGGAAAAAAAATTCTCAATTACTACCTCCGGCTCAGAAAGAATGCAACTATGGGTTGCGTGCCACGTAAAGTGGTTCACGTTTGACCAAGTTTCTAGGAAATAGTATTCGTATTTATGACTCTAAATTAATTTATTATAAAATACATTTCATAATTAATCTAATGATATTTATTTGATATTATAAATATTTATACTTTTTATCTATAATTGGTCAAAGTTGATATACTAACATGTGACACTATTCTAGAATTGCATTCTTTTGGGGACGGAGTGAGAAGTTAGTATCTATTAGACATCCAACAAATATTTGGAGGCCTTGGAACCCTTGTCCTCATTGGCAGAGCCTAATGAAGGCAAAGCTAGGCTCCCCTCCTGCCACGATAGAAAGTTACAAAGCCTAATGATTACCCTGCCTCTTGCCTAGAATTGTCAAACTTCATCATGGGATTGACTCGATGCTTGAGGCTGAAAAAGAGATGTTCGGCTGCTAGGGGGTGAGGAAGGGAAAAAGGACATCCATTTGAAATGTCATTTCCGATGTTAACTATAGTTGACATTTTTTTCTAAAATTGCCCCCCTACAATTTGCTTCTTCACCCTTCACTACTGCTTGTCCTCGAGAGTTTTGGGCACTCACTTTGACTCCGTTGGCTTTGGAGACTTGGACACAACCTCACAAGGGTTGGGTACGGATGAAACTTCATCAATGCTACTAATATTGCCCTATCTGTACCAACGACTTCTGTGTAGTATCTATTAGACATTTAAGATGGAATATTAATAGCAACTAATAATACTCTAAATTGAGTTAGATCAGGTGGTGTCATAATTTAGAGGCGACATGATTTACTGTGGATGCCACATTAGGATCATAATTTTTTTTACTCAACGAGATTAGGTCAACACTATGAGCCGCCATTCGCGAGGTTGCTATACTTATTAAATAGTTTGCTTAAAATGGTAATGCTAAGGATTTGATTAGTGTGATGTAGTCACTAGTAGAAGGTAGTAGGTAGGTGGGTATTGTTTCATGGTTCAAGCATATTATTCTTCACTTGTCTAGTTGTACTAGGCATTCCTCAATCACTTTTTTTCTACTCTAGGTTAGTTTGGTTCCTTCTTTTTAAATACGATTAAATTTACAGTTACTTCATTTGTCAGCAATTGCATGCTTTTGGCCCCCTCCTGATTTGGTCATTCTCTGCTGCTGAATTCAGCAAATAAATTTCCTTTTGGGGTTCTAAAGTACAATATTTTATCTTGTTTGAACAATTAATGCAAGATTTCTGATTTAAGGATACCCTGTTTGTTTCGCTGAAATTTGGCTTATGCTGATTTGTTGTGAGAGAGAAACAATGTTCATTCACTTAAAAGTACTGCTAAATTTTATATCCACTACACTTGGAAACTAGCACAACATATGCCAACCTGTTTTATCATTCAAAATTTTCACATGTGTCACAAATATTTCCAAAAAAAAATAAATGAGGCAGTGCACATAATATTTGGACCTTTTGAATGGCTCCTGTTAATAAGGTTTTTAAATAGATTTGGAAATCATCGTGTCAACCAACATATGCATGAACTCTTCTTGTGGCAATTACTCAACGATAAACTTAGCGCAAGGGAACCTCTAGCCAAAAAAAAAAAAAAATTGGACCTACAAGTTATGATTGTTTTTTATGTGCAAATCAAGTGGAAGAATCTTGTGATCTTCTATTTCTATACTGTGACTTTTCACAACACTGATGGGCACTCTTAAATATTCAGGTCCCACATAGCTGGGTACCCATATGAAATTTTGAGAGCTTCACAATGCAATTATTAGACCCTTTCTATATTGAAATAATCGTTCTGATGGCTTGGAGAATCTGGATGTCCAGAAATTAGCTGTATTTTATACGAATATAATTCAACTGACTAGCCGTTCAGCTGTGAAGCTAACTTTGGGAGAGTTTTGCATGTCTTGGTTACATAATCCATGGAGGGAAAAATATGCCTCAAAAGAACAATGGCTAAGCTTCTTGTAATTCGTTTTCCCCTTTTGTTCCTTTGTAATAGATCCTTTACGTTAATATATTATATCTAGTATACGTAAGGGGCAGACCCTTTATTTGGAGCTAAAGGGGTGAACCGAAGAGATATTTCTAAAGTGAACATGGAAAAGGTATACCTGTATGGTTTCTTTTGGTCTGAGTAAACATGCCATAAATGCTAGAAATGGATGAAGAAATAATCTTATTAAAAAACCTATATTTACTTAGGGCTGACAGGGTTCCAAATTTTCATGCACACGTTCCGAATCTAGATTGCCTTTAGAAACATTTCTCTGATGAATCAGAATCACTTCATGAAACTATTTATCTAGCTCGCTGGATTCTTGAAACTAGAATTAGAATGAAAAGAAATTAGGTTTTGAGTGTTTCTCTAGTGAAAACCGAAAAACTTTTTGCAGTGATTCTACTGATTCTACTAAGAATCTGACACGTTTCTCGGTGCCAAATGCACCGTGCCCTAGTAAAACCTATATTTAAGGAATCAAAGCCTTCCATCACCTCTTATATCCTTTTTTTTAACTTCGTCATGATCAATTGGTGCATACATGGCGTTGCTCACATTCCTCTAACTAGTGATCGTGCATTATGTACAAAGCAAATAAAAGAGAAATTAGCACACGACACGTGACATCGTAATGCTCTGGATACATGGTGATCGTTTAACACGTGAAACTCGTGTCTTTTTTCTTTATATCGATCAACTGTAGTAGGATAGTTAGTTCAGATAAGATTGCACAGTATCTTTTCAGTTCCTACTAGATGACACATGGCGAGGATTGGGTTATTTGTCGATCATAATTTGTTGTCGGTTGTAATTATAATAATAATTTATATCTCTATATGATCAAACTGACGGGAGTTATGAACTTCTGATGATGTTGTGGCTAAATGAGACTCGGGCCGGGCATTTATATCATCTCTTGCTTTCTACAGTAAGTTTATATTAGATTACTATGTTAAGCCAACTGTAACTCCTCAATAGATGCTTCTAATGCTGGTATTCATAACTACTGTAGGAGTATACAACTACGGGTCTGTTTGGTTGGGTGGCTAAGGCCCTAACCAGATACACCCTCTCGTGTTTGGTTGCCTGTTCGCTGCTCCTAGTCAGGCTTAGGTAGTGCATCGACACCCCTCTAGCCAGGCTTAGCAGAAACGCAGGGTGCGACCATTTCCGCGAAGCCAGGTTTGTCTAAGTCACCGGTGGTCTGGACGAAGGGATCACGTCACATGCCCAGCAGCAGCAGCAGCGCATCATCTCCCTGTCGCCGGAGCCTCAAGCGACTATGCCCCTGCCGATGGCGCGACCTCCCGCCATCGGCTGCTCACTAGTACATAGAATCCAAACAAGTGGTTCTTGCATTGGATAAGCCTGGCCTGGGCTAACCTGGCTTATTTTTTAGCCAGGCTTCGACCGGAGAAGTGAACCAAACACACCCTACAATTAGTACTAGAAATCTCGTATTGCATGTCTTTGAGCATCTTCTCATGCCAAGTTTTCAACAAAGATGTTGGAGTTGTTCCAAATTCACTCCAGGATATAGGCCAGGCTTCTGACGGAGCGAAGCGGAGGCCCGTCGCCGGAGGCTTGGGCCGGAGCGTAGCGGAGTCTGAAGCTGGCCCATCGGGTCTCGCCCCTGTGTTTGGGGGGGTGCGGGGGGCGGAGCCCCCCGCGGTACGGTACGGTATATACACCCTTGCTAGGGTTTCGTGGAGACTTGATTCTCTTGTAAGCCGCCATAGGCGTGTAACCCAAAACTCTTGAGATAGTGAGATTGTTGCTGGCTGGTGCCCGTGGTTTTTCCCCTTCACATCGGAGGGGTTTTCCACGTTAAATCGTGTGTCTCCTCTGTGGCTTTGATTCTTTACTTCATATTCTTATACGTCGTTCATAACAAAAGAGACGAGAACAACCGACTTGGCCTTCTTCAATCTCAGGGAACCACGCACACCTCTGTCCTAGATGCAAAAAAAATGTGCACTTCTCCACTAACACTTGCCTGGCCTGTCCTAGATGCAAAAAAATGTGCACTTCTCCACTAACACTTGTCTGGCCAGGTTAGACGCAGCATATCCATAATAACGAGTAGGCATGCTAATTATGTATTCTAGGTGCAGTACCAATCCAGGCTTTGTTCGCTTGTTTTATAATCCGTACTTTTCAGCTTGTTTTTTCAGTTGGAACAGTATTTTTCTCTTATAACAAATCAGTCGGGACAGTGTTTCGGTTTATTTTTTCAGCGAAGCGAACGGAGCCCCAATTTTTATCGCCTAAATCTAGTTATCCACGCACCTGCTCTCTCTTATAGCTTTGTTGGAAAACAATAAGCAGGGTGGCCACCACCATCTACAATTTTGCTACCCCAAGTCAGGCCTGGTACGGTGCACAGTTGGCGAGCTAGAACATTCAGAACCAGCACACAACATGCACTAATTCCGTTGTGGATCTCTACATGCTTTCAACATACCAAAAAGGTTTGCTTGCTTGTTCCATCGGTCACCTATTCCCGGCCCCTTGCCCGGTGCCGCGCCCCCTCTCGTAATCACTTTGTCATGCATCACCAACGGCCAACGCAAGACGAAACACGACATATATGCAAATAATACTATAGATCGATATAATGTGTTGACATGAAACAGTATGCATGCTTTATTAGCTTCTTAATAAGCATTCCAGTAGCTTTGCACGCAAAGTAGCTAGTGCCGTTGGGGCTCCAAATGGTAACAGCTGAGCCACTAATGCTCCTCTCCTACTGAATAAGCTAGTTGGGATCGACTCGGATCGCTTGCTTGCTTGTCATCCTTTTCCTCTCCATCAGTGGATGCTCCGATCACCCGTCACTAAACTCCCTTCCGATCCCGTGTTCCTCGCCATGGCATGACTCAGAGACTCACCCCAACGCAAATGCCCAGCATTTCCCATCCGCCTTCTTCCTCCTCCCCCATTGGCTCAGCACTGATTATTAGCCGACGGTGTGCCGCACTACTAGCAGCCTGCCGGGTTATCCATGTCCTGCACACCGTACAGGAACAAGGCATATGCTCTTACGAGGTTCCCGTGCCCCCGGTGGTGCCCCTGCCGCCACACGCCTTTTGCAGTGCAGCTAGCTTTAGCTAGTATATATAGGTTCCACTGCCTGCGCCTCCCCAACTCGTCCAGAGTTAGTTGTATAGCTAGACTAGACTTGGTTGTAGCGTAGCAGCAGCAGCTAGGAAATGCTGCTTGTTGCTAAGATGGGTGGCGGCGCCAAGGCCTACGGCGCCGTCGTGCTGATCAGGCTCATGTACTCCGGCATGCACGTCATGAGCAAGGTGGCCCTGGACCAGGGCATGAACCCGCTGGTGTTCCTCTTCTATCGCCACACCACGGCCGCGCTCGTCCTCATCCCTGTCACCTTTGTTCTCGAGAGGTCGTCAGAGCATACTGATTGTTAATTTTGTGTTTTAGCTGGTGTTTTTGTTCTGATCGATGATGTCGTTAGTTGTGCGCAGGCGAAAAGCTAAGCCGGTTACGTTCAAGATTGGATGGAAGATGTTCATACATGCTCTCTATGGGTAGGTTCAGTTCTATACTCTAGCGTGAGGGTTATGTTCTTTGTTTACTCTTTGCCGTTGTCAGTATGCTCTGTTTAATAAGTCACTCCACACCTGAAGCTCTGAGGAAAAGCTTTTTGTTTGCAACACTTGTACTGTACTTTAATTTGTTATGTAGGAATAGGAATTCAGCTCCTTGTTTATGTCCTTTACCTGAAATGCCTGAATATCTTTTCTCTCAGGGTGACAGCATGTGGTGACTTGTTTAACCTCGGCCTCAACTATGCTTCTGCTACGTCGTCATCAGCATTGTACAATGTTCAACCGGTGGTCACATTCATCCTAGCCGTCATATTTGGGTAATAAAATAATGATTCTCCCAGTACCCTTTAACAAATGACAGCAAACAGAGTAAATAAAACCAAGCAAAAGATGCATCCACGTAGTACAAAATAAGACGGATCATATAAAAGATAAAACAAGCAGTGTTTCAGTTTATGAACTGAAGAAACACATATACTACCTGTGGCTGTGATGACAGGATGGAGACTCTGAAACTGACCCGGTTCCATGGAAAAGTGAAATTCGCGGGCATCCTGTTCTGCATCGCCGGCGTCACCAGTCTGGCCTTCTACCAGGGCCCAATGTTCAGATCCTTCAACCACCACCATCTCTTTCAGAACGGCAGTGCCTCTGGAGAAGCAGGAGACACACAACCCAAGAAGCAGTGGGTCTTGGGGATCTTCCTCATGACACTGTCCAACGTTCTAGCAGGCCTGTGGACAGTGCTTCAGGTACGCACTTTCCATCTATCTATCCCGATTTCAGATTCGATCGGCATGCACTGCAGACTGCAGACCGGACCACATGCAGTGTTCATGCTGGAGGACTCCTCCATCTCCAAGCTGATTTTCTGTTGTTGTTTTTTTCTTTTGAATGAAAAATCTAATCTAATTCTGTTGTTCAAACTAATTAACCAGGGGCCTCTGATAGAGGACACGTCGAAGCTGATGAACACGACGCTGCAGATCTCGTGGGCGTCGCTGCAAGCCTTCCTGGTGGCCGTTGCGGTGGAGAGGGACTTCTCCAAGTGGAAGCTGGGCTGGAACGTCGGCCTCGCCGCCATCATCTACAGCGTGCGTAACTAAGCATGCATTACATATCTCAGCTTGCTTGCTTGCACTGACAACTAACACTACTGCCCAAATTAAAGAAGCAAATGAAGAGACGTCCAAGCTATTGATGCATGCATTTCTCTGAATGAACTGAACGGAACAATAACCAACTAACGTTATCGATCGCAGGGCGTGATGGTGACCGCGCTTTCCTACTACATGCAAATGTGGACGATCGCCAAGAGGGGTCCCGTGTTCCTGGCCATGTCCATGCCGCTCACCTTCGTCTTCACCATCCTCATATCCTCCTTCATCATAGGGGACGCAGTCAGCCTAGGAAGGTTGGTACAGTACGTGCGTGTGCGTGTTTCGTAGTACTGAACTTTCATCTGATTATTCCTTGTATTGTATTTGCATATATGCATCTGCAGCATCTTTGCCGGGGCGTTGCTGGTTGGAGGCCTGTACAACGTGTTCTGGGGCAAGAGCATCGAGGAGCGAGACGACCTGAACAATATCAGCGCCGCCGCCGCCGGCAGACCCGGGCTAGAGCTGCCGCAGCAACAGGACAAGGCGGACAATCAGGCGTCGTCCCAAGTGCCGGATGACGATGCGGAGGCAAAGGTCTAATCCGGCCAGCTTTCAGCCAAACGATGGACGTACGTGACAGGAACGATCTGTGTCAAAAAGCAGCCAACAACACAACAAGCCACTGGTTTCACGGTGCTGGGAACATATGAATGTGATGCAGGTCTACTCAACCGGCGGACTGGTGGCACGCCCGCTGTAATTGGTTTCGGATAAACGTTTGCTTTATAAGTCGTAATTTTTTAGCTAACAAACAATATTTTTCTCTTATAACGAATCAGCCAACGGTACTTTCAGTCATAACTTATCAGCCGAGCGAACGGGAAAAAAAAGAAAAAAAAGACACGTCGTTGTTGTGCCATTGTATCTACACTCGACGGCACGATGCATGAACCATGTAGTTTATTCATGTCCTCCAATAAAAAAAGAAGTTGCGGTCGCTCTCAGTGACCTTCTATGTGGGTGGAGTGCGCTGTCATCTTCTTCTTCTGCACTGTACGGACAGCACGATCTGTCACTAAATCTTACCGCGACCGCGAGAGCCATCGTATCAACCTTTGGTGAATGGCTGTGAAAGAAAGGAGGCGAGACTTTGCCCGGAAAAAGAAAGAAAGACGAAGACCTACTTCATTCCACGCACTGGATCGGAGTCGGAGAGCAGCGCTACTCGAGCCGTGCCCGACTGGATTTGCCTGTATTTGTATCCAAGCCAACCACCACCACCCCACCGGCGCCAACACGGTTCTCTGTTACGGCTGTGTTTAGTTCTTGAAATTTGAGAATTTGGTTACTGTAGTACTTTCGTTTTTATTTAGTAATTAGTGTTCAATCATGGATTAATTAGGCTCAAAACGTTCGTCTCGCGATTAGTTTTTTCGTCTACATTTAATGCTCCATACACGTATCGCAAAATTCGATATGATGGCTACTGTAACACTTTTTAAAAAACTTTTTGGGTAAAACACAGCCTACGTTGGCAGATGCGCACGCGCTCGTAAGGGCGTCCCATATCCCCAATGGGACTGAAATCGCTAGCTCGGAGCAGCACATAGCCAATCAGAAGATGGGAAGCTAACGCGCTAGCGAGTGTTAAGAGCCTAGCTCGCACATTTCCCCAAATCTTCTCAGTCCCTGACATTTTTGCAGAACCATACCCGTTCGCTGGTCTGAAACGAGCCAAAAAATACTGTTCTGACTCAATTATTATGAGAGAAAACACTCAATTATTATGAGAGAAAACACTGTTTCAGCTGAAAAAAGAAGCCGAACAAGTTAAATATAGGGTAAACCGAACAGGGCCAACTTTATCTTTTTTTAATTGTTTCGTGTCTCCACATCAGCCGGCGATTTGTACTTGCTGTTGGGGACGTCTTAAGACTGTCTCAAATGGGTGATCCATAAGGACACTTAAATGTAAAATGGGTCTTCAACAACACTGTATTAACCTTCAACAGAGTGTCTATACATGAGACCTATTTTGGGTGTCAGGAGAGACATAATCTAAATCTAAGTATCCTCCCTCACGTAGATCCATTTACAGAAAATGTTCTTTTTTAGGTTTTGTTGTTGGAGAAGACTAAAAATAAGTATTGAAATATTTCAGTAGCACTAAAAAAATAAAATGGGTATTGTATTTGGATTTGGAGATAATGAGACGTGCGGCGCGGCGGCGGCACACCGCACACAGCAGGGAGAGCAACCGGCAGGCCGCGGGGCACTGCACGCTTCGGCAGCAACCAGCAGCAGTGGCAACGGCAGCCGGCCGGCCGGCAGCCATCTGCCCGCTGCCGGGCCCGGTTTGAGCCAGCGAGAGCGGTGAGGCGGCGGTACGGTGCGGGAGACTTGCACGCGAGCGCGGTCGCGCCCGATCGAGCGCCACGCCCCGACCAGGAGGCACCTCGTCCTCCGCCGCGCGTGCGGTTTGCTCTGGTCGCGCGCTGTTCCCCTGTCCGCGCCGCGTCGGCACGGCACGTTGCTGGGCTTCGCTCGGCGCTCTTCCGCTGCCTGTACTCTACAGTACGTCGATGCTTGCTTGTGTGCTACACTACAACTACTCCATCCCACGATACAACCACCAGCGCTGTGTAGGTGCTTCCTAAGATTTTCCGTGGGGGGTCATTTGGATCATTTCGTTCCGAGAAATTAGAACGTACTTAATGCTATTTGGCTTCGAATTTAACATTACATAATTTCCCAACATGTATAGGCCTATCCTAAATTCATAGGACGGAAAATGAAAATTAATTCTATATATCACTCTGCTATGTTACTAATCTGCATCTTATAATGCACTCTTCGGCTCGCTCTCATACAACAGAAGTGCGGCACATAATTATCTCTCTCATATGGCCAACAATGTATACAAATATATTCCATCGACAACAAAATTAGTTTAGGTCCCGTTTGGATGGACTATGACAAGTTGTTAGCCATGTCTAAAAAATAGCTAGCTAAAAATTAGCCAATTAGTTGTTAGTCCATACATGTTTGGATCCTGAACTAATTGTTGGATTCTATAGACTAGAACTAGCTGTTAGCTCTGATTGTTGGATTCTATGGACTAGTGAACTTATAACTGGTTGGGGCTTTGGCTAAACTTTAGCCCACTCATTAGTCCTCCTGATTGGATCATCAAGGGCTAAAGTTTAGCTAACTAGTTGTTAGTTCAAGGAATTCAAATAGGATCTTAATTGATCTGTGACTAAATTATGATTATGAGAATGAGTTTTAATTTCGAGCATCCAAACGCCTTCGAAATTTGGAAATTGGCGTCCCGTGCTCTGTCTGAACAAACTGACCTGTCCAACCAAAAAGAGTGATGGGTTTGAATAAGAAAAAATAGTGATGGGTTGGATTTTTCGTGTTTGGGCCTCCATTAGGACTGTTCGCAGCCAGGATCTAGTGGGCCGGTAGGTCAGCCCAACTTTTCTGGGCTTCAGTAAGAATGTAATGTTTTCTGCGTCTGGTGGGCCACAATATATTCCTTAAAACATTGTATTTTTATTCTAAAGATCAAATACTATTCCTGTTATATTATTATTATTTTCTTTATATTTACTATATCATATAAAAAATAAGTGTGTTCGAGGCATTTAACTTTATGCCGTTATTAGGGGGCACGCTTAATCCCTCCTACATTCATCCCTCTCACAAAATGGCAAATCATTTGTCACTTGCCCCGGTCCCTCATAATCGCAACACGTTAAAAAAATTCCCAACATTTTTGTGTTCTTTTTAATTCCTTTTAAAAAAACATAATACTGACACAAACGCTTACATATATGCACACAAGCGTGATTCACGATTTCCTATAGAACACATATATAATATTCCTCTTTGGTGCTCCAATAATGTGGGTTTATAGCAATAACTCAATACTCCCTCCATACCAAATTATAAGGCCTTTTGACTTTTCTATATATATTATTTTTATTATGCATCTAGATATAATGTATATCTAAGTGCATAACAAAAGTCATGAATCTAGAATACCCAAAACGTCTTATAATTTGAAATAGAGGCTGTACATGGGGGAAAATCGGGTGGTGCCTTTTGCTCTATTTCGTCCATGCATTACATTCATGTTTAGCTTAGTGTGTTGTTCTTGTTTGTGTGCAAGATACTTGTGTGACAACTAGGATCTCTCCCATATGCTAGAGTCTGTTTAGCTATAGATTTACTTTCTACAATTAAGGACCACATATTCTTCGTGTGAATATTCGCTAAGGCCAGTCTCAGTGGGGGTTTCATGTCCTAGTTTTCAACAACAACAACAAAGTCTGTCAGTCCCAAACAAGTTGGGGTAGGCTAGAGTCGTTGAAACCCACCAAGAGCCCCTAGTCACGGTTCAGGCACATCAATAGCTACTTTCCAAGCACTCCTATTCAAACATAGATCTCTAGGTATATCCTAAGCTTTTCAAATATCTTTTTATTATCTCCCCTATGTCAATTTCGGTCTACCTTTTACCTCTCCTCATATTATTAGCTTGGATTAGGACTCCACAATGCACTGGTGCCTCTGATGGTCTCCTTTGGACATGGCCAAACCACCTCAACCGATGTTGGACAAACTTTTCTTCAATTGATGCTACTCCTAGACGGTCACGTATATCATCGTTCCTAACTCATTCATATTTGGTACTCCTATCAAACTTTTATCATCTCTCTCTTCATCAATATGATGCCACATCAGCATATTTAATGCTCATAAAACTCTGATGAAATCCTCATTGAGACTAGCCTAAAGATATGATTAGCTTAACAACCCTAAGGACTCCTCGTTATTGTGATCTTTTTAGTCCTAGAAGCTTTACATGCAAGTGCATGCGTAATTTTGCATATGTTAAGATTTGCTGCACTTAATTTTTAGAACCAGTTTAATCCTCTGTTGGACCATTCAACCCCTATCAGCCTGTTTTTTTAAAAGATATTGAGCTTTTGTGATTTATTATTGACTACTTTTTCTCCCTACCTACGATCAAAAGTTTGATGCATTCTCATCACCACATGAGATGCATGCATGCATGACGCCATGCCTTAGCACACACTTCTAAGTAATGACTGACGTCAGACACATGCACATCTTTTATTTCGAGAGAGAAATTTGTGATAGACTGTTGGTACAGTGCGCCCTTAAAAAAAGAACTAGAGGCGCAGTGGTTATAGACTCATATACTCTCTTTTTCTTGGACCTAAACTTTGCATCTTTGTGTGTATAGGATGTGTATCTCGATCTGTCCCCTCCAGCTTTGTTGGTTCATGATATAGTTAGATTCATTCATGCATGCAGCATGCCTTAGCACACACTACAAAATAATACAACTACAAGGGATGCCTGGATGGGGACGAAACGACGAGTTCATGATGTGGGAGATACACGGTTTTCTCGAGGGACAGCTAGGCACACGAATCTTGGTCCACTACATACCGTCATTGCTGACATGTTCCTTGCTAGCCTAAAGTAGTTCTAGTGTTCTACTGAACCCAAAAGTTTTCTGCCTCCCAGTCTGTCCATGCATCCAGAAGTTGCTAAAGCATTTTAATCTCTATTGCAGCTAATGACGTTTTAGCTCACAGAACCATTATTTGATATAGCCACGAAATTTTAGCACTGCTAATCCTGCCCAAGTCAAATATTTATTCTTTACTCTAGATGACTACAATATGTACCTCTTATTGTGTTTTTAACTTCAATAAATGATGTATTGAACCAATAAATAACTATTGAGTTCATTTATTTGTTGATTGAATAAATACGAATGTTGATTATAGATGTGAGTATGTTGGTTGATTGAATAAACGGTGAAGTAATGGACATGGAGACATGTCTTCTAGAGCTTTTCACATTATTATTTGGGTATTTGTGTTCATGAAATTTCCATAGTTTCGTGTTTCTGTTCACAATTAAAATTAAAAAAATTCATGTATTTCTATAAACCACTAAATAAAATAGGTTATGCTATATCTCGCTATAGCTTTGTAGCTCACGTTCGACAACGCCATTAAATGGCTTAACCCATTATATAAAATAAACCTCGATCGAAATAGTGCACTAGCTAGTACTAATATACAATTGATGTATTGTTTTATTTTTTTTGTTTTTATATTTGGCACATGTAACAGAGTAAATGTGTTGGAAAGGGTCCATGTAATTCTTTTCTATCTCATTATTTATTTACCATATCGCAATCGCACCACAAATGCTGATATGATACTACAATTAATGAAAAGAATCTCTCCTTGGAGTAACTTATTTTTATACGCCATTCGCACTTAAGTTGGACAGATTTTTTTTTTTCACTTCTCACTCTAATTAACTGTGCCGTTCAAATTTGTGATCACTCCACACTTGGTCCTTGTCTGAATCAAGGACGTGGAACAGAGGTGCAAGGGAAATCTGAATCAAGGACGTGGAACGCACTTCAATGTGAACCCGACCATTACGCATTTAGAACAAAACTGATATTTTTAGCACGACCTACGTCATCTATCCATAATAAGAGCATCAGCAGAGGCATATATATCGACTCATGGGGAAAAAGGACCCAAAAAATCTCTCATGGATTCTCTTATTAGAGCACTGGTCTGGTGTGAACGGGACGTAGCTCAGCTGATTGTATTAGAATTTATCCACCAAATTCTCTTGATTTGACACGAGTACTCACATTTTAAATGATTGTTTTTCAGATTTAACGATGTTATTCTTTCAGTGATAATAGTGATGCACATGTTGCTAGCAGGGCATATATGGTGACTTTGTTAATCTCGTACGTTGATAAGGGTGCATGTATGTTAGCGTGAGCTTTTGGGCTTTTGACTCAAAAGCTGGCTTTCTGGCTTTTGTTTTCTGGCTGTTTTTTTCTATGAGCTTTTGTAATAAATTTTGAGCTTCTTAGCACACACCAAAAGTTGGAAAAGCTCATCAAAATATGCTTTTTAACTTTTAGTTCATTTCTCAGAAGCCAGCGTTCTAGCTTTTTAAAAGCTAGCTAGCTCAACAACTGGGTTGTAGTCAGATAAAACCTGAAACAAACATTCTAAGTCTACCTAGGCCCAGCCTTAAGTAAAATAGCCCGATTTTCTCCTCTCATCAGGCTTGGATGTGTGTGGACTATGGAGTGCCGGTTCTATTTTTTTAGTCTGTTTGGCAGGACTTCTTGATTGGCTTCAACTTTGATTTTTTTTTTTGTAGTTTTAGGTGAAGCTCTGTCAAACACTAAACTGAAGAAACAATTCCTCAAGAGAAGCCACAAAGCGAGGAAACCCTTTTTTATACTTCAGGGGTCCTAAATATGGCTTCCCAAGCTCCTCTAGCTTCTTAGGTGAGAAACCAAAAACATGGAGCCTTACTAATATATATATATATATATATATATATATATATATATATATATATATATATATATATATATATATATATATATAGAGAGAGAGAGAGAGAGAGAGAGACACACACCTATTAATAAAAAAGGTAAAATTTCAACCTATTTTTTGGTCCATCCATTTTTTTTTTGCCTGTCTCCCTCTAACTACAAGATAATGGAGAGTTTTTTTTCATCTGGACTTATATATATAACTCGTACTCATACGTATATATCCTAATTCAAATAGAGTCCTTTATATCTGAGTAGTGAATAGGAATCCTAATCAAATAGGAAAGAATATCTCTATTTCTCTTCTCTTCTATCTTTATTTTCTTTCCTTTTCTTTCCAAAATCGTTCAGACTTTTCTGTTTTTTTTTTTTTTGCCTTAGAGACTATGGGTTACGTAGGAGAGGACGTGAGGCTTTTCCTGTTTTCATATATTTTGTCGATTTCCTTTTTCAGTTCCGGTTAGAGTCTTTTTCCTGTTTTGATGTATTTTTTATTTGTTTTTCCAAGTTACGTCTTTTTTTCAGCTCCATTTATAGTCTTGTTTTGATGTCTTTTTTTTATTATGTTTTTGCCAGTTTCACTTAGAGTCCTTCGGCCATAAAATTTGTTCTGAGTTCTTTTTCTGTTTTGATGTCTTTTTTATTTTTGTTTTTTCCAAGTTCAGTTAGGGTCCATCGGCCATGAACTTTTTTAATATTAAAGTGCCAAAACTTCGGCCACCAAAAATTCTTGTTCTGCCTCCCGCTTACAACGACTCCATAAATTGAGTACAATTTGGGTTAAACCATATACACAAGGCACCGTATCATCGCAGGCGAGGCGGCGCAAAAAGATGTTGAGGTCAGAACAAGAACTACGATGGCACGAGGCGCGGAGATGATGACGAGGGCCGGCAACGATGGTGCAACCTGATGAGACAGTGTCGTGACTTGTAAGCGAGACCGAGCTAAGGATGAGCGACGGTGACGATGTGGGGTAGGGCAGGGAGACAACGACGCGGATGAGGTTGCCAAGTCGATGGGGCTTGTGTTCGGCCCGCCACCAGGGCGTCGTCACATGGAACTGCCGGGGCATGGTCTCATCGGGGTTCTGTGGACTCCGGGGTGCTGTGACCATCAACCCGTCAAGGCTCCGTGGACGCCTTGGCAAGGCTTCAGGTGGACGAAGTTGAAGGCCTTGGGTGCGAGTGGATGAGGCCTCGCGACTCTAGCTAGCGGATAATAAGGATAAGAAAGAAGAGAAAAAGAAAAAGAATGAAAAGAAAAGAAAAGGTATTATGGGCATTTTATAGTTTGTACCTAGCATATGGAGTTTTTTTACAAAATGTTTCACCAAAACAGCTTGATCTCCATCGTTGGAGCTGCTTGTGGAGTTGAAGTAAATAAAAACTGCTTCACCGGTGATATTCCTCGTTGATTAATTGCGTGTTATTGGTCTCGATCGGCTTTTTAACAAAAGTTGCAAGATGAAATCTTTATACCCAAAGTACATTCACTAGTATGTAGTATGCCCAGTTGCATTTGTTGATTCTTTGATGTTATAATAGGAAGTAGAAGTGAAAACGTGTGCCCCTGACTCTTCGTGCGCTATGTCATATACATACAATTGATTACTTATGTTGTAACACGGCTTCCGAGAGTGGCGGAGACCTACGCGGCCAGCAATTCGCAAAGACGTCTCCGACCAACTACCCAAGCAAAGGCCCAGCTACCACGCCTCTAGACCCAGAAAGATGACGGCTTCTCAGATTGCTTGTAGGACGCTGCCGGTGGCCCTGGCGCAGCCTCCGCCCGATTTATTCGTAGGCGTCTCCGGGCGGAGGGGGCAGAGACCGCCCCGCTGCAAGGCTAATCAAGTGCCAGCTTTACCTACGTGTGTGTGCAGGTAACCAGAGGAAGGCGCTCGTGGACGGCGCGGGCGCGCCGGTTCGGCCTCCGCTCGTAGGGGCAGAGACCCAAGCTAGAGGACGGCAGTATAGGGTGTCGGGGGTCTGCGGCCTCGGCGTCCTAGGGGCGAAGACCGTCGGCGGCGGCCTAAAGGCCCTTCGCCGAATCCTGAGGCCTGATGGGGCGGAAACCGACGGCGGAGGTCCAGAGGCCCATCGCCGAATCCTAAGGCCTGATGGGCCGGCTGATCGTGCAGGCCCAGTACCTGATGGCGGCATCACAAGATTACCCCCGAGAGGAAAGGCGAGTAGTGGAATATTATGAGAATGTACTGTAGCAGTTGAAGGGTACTATTGTAAACTCTGTAAAAGTGGTAGTTGAGCCTTATAAATAGGGTACACTTGTAACAGTACGGCAGGTTGGTGAAGGTATTAATGAAACCCTAGTTTCATGCGCCATTTCCTTACACGCCCACTTGTCGTGCCTTTTTCCTGAGCCTCCGCCAGAGGGCAGCGCTTAGCGGGCGGAGGCCTCTACCTCCTCCACACTGTTTGAGACCGCAAGTCTCAACATTGGCGCCCACCGTAGTTTGGCCAAGGCAAACCAACGATGGCATGGAAAAGAAAAACCACCACCAGAGCAGCAACGACCACGGGTCAGAGAGGGAGGCCTAGGTGCACCACTCGTAGCACCTATGCAACCTCGCCAATGGAGGATGACACCAGAGCAGATGCCCAGGGTCAACCACCGGAACCCCAAGATCCGGAGGCCCAACCAAACTTAGCCACAACACTCGAGCAAGAACTGCAACAGCTGCAAGCATAGTTGCAAAGAGCGCAACAAGAGAGGAACAGAATGGCAGCAGCATTCGTAGCTAATCAGCAAGCTATTCAAGCGTCAGCATAAGCAGCAGAAATAAGGCAGTAGTTGGTAGTCCTACATGCTGAGATGCTAAGTATGCAGCATGTAGTACCAGCATCAACCTCTGCAATCCCAACCTCTGCAGCAACACCAACTGCAACCATACCTCCACCAGTGATCAGCCCGACCACGATGCCATCTCAGGTGATGCGGAGGCCTCTCGATCCCAAGTCCCCACTCTCTAAAGGCATACAACAATCGCCATGGCCAACGGCGTACAAGCCAATCACACTACCAAAGTTCAACGAAAAGAGAGACCCCCATCAGTTCATTATGAGTTACGAGGCAGTAGTAGCCTCCGCCGGCGGAGACGACACCGTCCTAGCAAAGTCATTTGTTATTGCTGCCGAAGGTGACGCTTTGGCTTGGTATTCCATGCTCAAACCAAGCATGGTCTATTCTTGGGAAAACCTCCGGGACAAGATATTGGCAAATTTCAAGGGGCTAATAGCACAGTCACTGACATCCATAGATATGTTCCAGTGCAAGCAAATGCAGGGAGAGACACTACATGACTACTTCTAGAAATTCGTGCAACTAAAGGCGAAGGCACCAGACGTCCCAGACGAGATCGCCATTGAAGCAGCGATCAAAGGCCTCCGAATCAGGCCGTTCGTAGCACACCTAGCAAGAAAGAAACCAACTTCCATACAATAGTTGTATGACGAGTTCGAGAAATACTGTAGATCAGACAATGACCTCCGGAAAAGGCTGGAGGAGCAGGGTCAAAACAGACAGCAAAACAACAGCAAAAACTCACAAAAGAGTTATACGAACCAGAATGCAACAAATCAGAAACCAGGCCAGGGGCAAGTGCTCAGCATCGAGGGTCAACCTTACCTCGAACAAGGGCAACTGGCAGCGCCAGCAGAGCCGGAGACCCAGACCAGGAACCAAGGTCGGCAAGGTTACCAAGGCAAAAACTAGAACAAAAACCACAAGCAGAAACAACATAGGCCATATTGCGTTTTTCACGTCGAAAGCGCATGTCCAGAGACAAAAGAGACACAGGAAAGGATGAAGAACAAGCAGACTGCCCAACCTCTGACACAGCAGAGTGCAAGAGAGGTCAACAACACCTACACAACTGGCCACCAGCAGTACTGCCCAATGTACCCAGCGCTAAACGCAAACCAAATACATCCCTCCACACTGGCCTCTGCCTATTACCCAAACTTCCTACCAGCATGGCGGTCAGCGCCTTCGCAGCAGCCTCCAGCGGGTAACTACAGGTCGAAGGTAAGCCTGACCTACATAAACCCAAAACCTCCCCACATAACTTACCTCAAAACAAACCCACCGCCACAAAACCAAACCAGGTTCAACCATCCACCACAACAGCAGCACATGCAGCAACTGCCTCTGCCACCACCTCACAACCAACCCCCAACACCAAAAAATGAGCCAAACCCAGAAAACCAAGTCAACCCTCATGGAGCACTACCAACAATAGGCATGATACTACCAATCGTCGGAGGATCATCAATGGAGTTTCAAACGAAAAAGCAAAAAAAGGATCACCTCCGCTTAGTAAACAACGTAGCAGTCCAAGGCCCAGCAAAATACATAGATTGGTCCAGAGTCCCAATCACCTTCATAGAAGAAGATCTCCAGCTAGAAAGCTGCCCTCACACAGATGCAATGGTAATCAAGACAAACATAGCAGCATGGGAGATAAGCAGAGTGTTGATTGACACTAGCAGTTCAGCAGACATCATCTTTGCGAATACCTTTGACCAAATGAAGCTCAGCAGGAATCAACTACAGCCCTCCGAATCCCCTTTGATAGGATTCAGAGGCAAGCAGATACAAGCACTAGGAAAGATATCACTCCCAATGTCATTTGGAACCCAAGCAAATGCTAGAACCGAATACATAACCTTCGACGTCGTCGATCTGTATTACCCATACAATGCCATCTTGGGCAGAGGATTCACAACCAAATTCAACACAGCTCTACATATGGCCTACCTATGCATGAAAATACCAGCACTCCATGGTATTATCACAGTCCGAGGTAGCCAGAAAGAAGCAAGAAACATAGAAAAAGTAATCTACAGAGCCCAAAGAAACATCAATGCAGTCGAGTCGGCAGACAAAGAACTAGAGCCTCCAGATATGCCTAGAGGAAAAACATATATGGCAAGTCAAGACGAGACAAAGGTGACCCCTCTAGAAAAGGAGTTACCAGACAGAAAAGTAACAATCAGTTCAGAATTGAGCAAAGCAGAGGAGGAAGAGCTCATGGAAACTCTAGTAAAAAACAAAGACATCTTCGCCTGGTCAGCCTCTGACCTACAGGGAGTCAGCAGAGACATCATACAGCATGAACTGGATATCAATGAAAACATGAGGCCAAGAAAGCAAAAACAGAGAAAAATGTCGGAGGATAGAATCCTGGCAGCAAAGGCAAAGGTGCAAAGATTGCTAGATGCAAAAGTCATCAGGGAAGTCAAGTATTCAGAATGGCTTGCAAACGTAGTACTAGTACCAAAGAAGAATGGCAAAATGAGAATGTGCATAGATTTCACAGATCTGAACAAAGCTTGCAAAAAAGACCCTTTCCCATTGCCAAGAATAGATGCCTCCATCGACAAGGCAGCTAGATGCCAGAGGTTTTCTCTCCTCGACTGTTTCTCTAGGTATCACCAAATCTGGATGAAAAAAGACGACGAAGACAAGACAAGTTTCACCACTCCATTCGGGACATATTGCTACACCAGAATGCCGGAGGGCCTCAAAAATGCCAGAGCAACCTTTGCCAGAATGACAAAGGAAGTTTTGGGCTCACAACTAGATAGAAACATCATAGCCTACGTCGATGACATAGTGGTCATGAGCAAGAACAAGGATGGTCATGTCTCCGACTTACAGGAGACCTTCGCCAACCTTAGGACAGCTGGCCTCCACCTCAACCCAGAAAAATGTATATTTGGAGTCACAAAAGGGAGGATGCTTGGATACATCATAAGCAGCGAAGGCATCAAAGCGAACCTAGACAAAACCAGAGCAATAATGACAATGGCAGAACCCAAAAGCAAGAAAGAAGTGCAAAAGCTAACAGGAAGAATAGCAATGCTCAACAGATTCATCTCAAAATTAGCAGAACGTAGCCTACCTTTCTTCTAAGCCCTGAGGGGCGAACACAACTTTGAGTGGGGGTCCAAGCAGTTGGAGGCATTTCATAACTTGAAAGAGTATCTGGCAAACTCACTGGTGGTCTCCGTCCCAGAATCGAACAGCCACCTATTGCTATATGTGGCGGCCTCCGACCATGTAGTCAGCGCAATCCTAGTTCACGAGCTAGAAAAAGAATCAGGCAAAACTCAAAAGCCAGTTTATTTTATCTCAAAAGCACTGTTCAGAGCCAAGCTAAACTACACTGAGGTAGAAAAAGTTGCCTACGCAGTGCTGATGGCATCAAGAAAACTAAAGCATTATTTCCAAGCCCATAAAATCTCAGTTCCAACATCGCTGCCACTGTAAGACTTGCTCAGAAACAAAGAAGCCTCCGGTAGAATAGGCAAATGGGCTACAGAGCTATCACAGTTTGGTATCTCATATGTCCCAAGAACAGCAATCAAATCGCAAGCACTAGCCAATTTTGGAGCAGATTGGACACCTCCGATAGAGCCCAAGGTACAACCAACCACTCAAGGCTGGATAGCATTCATGGATGGAGCCTAGAGCCAAGCCGGAGCAGGAGCCTCCACTGTCCTAACGGCACCCTCCAGTGTCAGACTGAAATACACAGCAAGGCTAGAGTTCAAATCAACAAACAACATAGCAGAATATGAAGGCCTGATCCTAGCGCTCAGTAAAGCAAAGGCCCTAGGGGCAAAAACATTGACAGTCAAAATAGATTCTCAAGTGGTTACTGGCCAAGTAGAGAAAGAATACACAGCAAGAGAGCCAGAACTCATCAAATACCTATCCGTTGTTAGAAATTTGGAGTGGAGATTCGAGGGCTTCACCCTGAAGCACATCCCAAGATCAGAAAATGCAGAGGCAGATGAACTAGCAAAAGCTGTGGCAAATAACCTGCCACTACCACCAAACACTTTTTACCAGATCCTAAAGTCTCCGGCAACTGTGGAGACATCTAAGGCACCTAAGCCCATGCTACACCTGTAAAATGAAGATTGGAGAAAGGCGATAACAGAATTCTTAGAAGGCAAAACCACCAAAGAAGATGAAGCAAAAGCATCAAGAATACAGGCCAGGGCAAGAAATTACACAATCATAGATGGTGTACTATACAAGAAAGGAGTAGTCCAGCCTATCCTCAAATGCATATCGTAGAGTGAAGGCATAGAGTTGCTTCAAGAAATACACTCAGGAATTTGCAGGTCGCATATTGGCTCTAAAGCATTATCAGCAAAGGCAATAAAGCAAGGCTTTTATTGGCCAACACACATATAAGATGTAGAGCAGACAGTCAGAACATGCAAAGCATGCCAAACATTCTCTCCTGGGCAGTTAAAACCATCGTTGGAGACCCAACTAATACCTCCAACATGGCTGCTACAAAGATGGGGTATGGACCTGGTCAGCCCATTACCACCATCCCGAGGAGGAAACAGATTCACAATAGTGGTAGTAGAATATTTTACAAGATGGATAGAAGCAAAGCCGCTGGCGAAGATAACCTTAGAAACTGTCAGAAAATTCTTCTAGCAAAACATCATTTGCAGATTCGGTGTACCGAGGATTCTGACAATAGACAATGGAAAATAATTCGATTCAGAGAACTTCAAAGAATTCTGCAAAAGCATTAGGACAAAACTAGCCTTCGCCTTAGTATATCACCCAGAGTCCAATGGTGCTGTGGAAAGAGCAAATAGAATAGTGTTTTCAACAATATCAAAAACATTGTTGGACCTACGCAAAGGAAAATGGGTAGATGAATTACCTAGAGTGATTTGGTCACACAATACATCTATCTCAAGAACAATAGGATTCACACCATTCAAACTGCTTTATGGAGAAGAGACCATGATGCCAGAAGAAATCAAGCACGAAAGCCTCCGCACAACAAGACAGCTAATGTTGCAAGATGAAGAATATGCAAAAGAAATAATAGAAGCCATAAGACTGGAAGCAGTCAAAAACATTGCAAAATATCAGTCCCAAACCAAAAAGTGGAGAGACTCTCAGGTGGTAAGGAAAGACATAAAACATGGAGACCTCGTACTCAGAAGAAAACCCAATACACAACTTGTTGGCAAACTGCAACCGAAATGGGAAGGCCCATACACAGCAACGACAGCAGGCCGCCCTGGCTCTTTCCACTTGACCGACAACAAAGGTGTCACGACAACCCACACCTAGAATATCGACAGCCTCCGCAGATACTACATCTAGGCAATGTACCAAAAGGCAACCTCCGCAAATAATAAGCGGAGGCCCCTCCGTTCATTTACCTTTCAGCTCTTTTTCTTCAACCCAAAAAATGTAAAAGAGCCTGTACTCTTTTCCTCATAGGGGAACTCCAATTGGAGGTGAGGTTTTTAACGAGGCAGACTCAATGTAAAAATCCTCTAGAAGTATAAAGAGGTAATTCCCCAAAAGAACACTTGAAAAGTCCAAAACCAAAAGCGGCCAGCTCTGGCGCCGTAATATTCGGTGAACAAAAATAAACACAGGTCCTTTCAAAGCGCCGACCATAGGCATTGGCAATTTGAAATGACCTCTATGGCCAAACAGGCCTTCGACCTTGACAAAGACCTGTCCAGAGTCAGGCATCAAGGCAGAAACCACCTTGGCTAAACAGGCCTTCGACCTTGACAAAGACCTGTCCAAATTCAGGCATCAAGGCAGAAACAACCTTGGCCAAACAGGCCTCTGACCTTGACGAAGACCTGACCAGATTCTGGCATCAAGGTAGAACCACTTTGGCCAAACAGGCCTTCAACCTTGACAAAGATGTGTCCAAATTCAGGCATCAAGGCAGAAACAACCTCGGCCAAATAGGCCTCCGACCTTGACGAAGACCTGAACAAATTCAGGCATCAAGGCAAAAACAACCTCGGCCAAACAGGCCTCCGACCTTAACAAAAACCACCCCAAGCATCAGGGGCAACACCATTATGGCGCTAGAACCAGGAAGAAGGTCTCCGCCATCGAAAACTGCAAAATGAGGAAAAGGTCTGACAAAACCCTGTCACTTAGGCACTAGGCTTATTTACTTCAAAAGATCTCAAAAGGCACAAATAATTCAAGCAAGATATAGGCCATTAAAGCCAAGATACATTTCAACAAACAACGTACCAAAAATTTAACAACCAAAAGCCACCACACCGCTATAAAAACGGGTTCCCCCCATGCCCCTAAAACCTCAGTCAACATAAGGTGCAAGGGGGGAAGAAGGCAGAGCACAAGCACAAGACACAGCAACGGCCATGGAGGTAGGGGTCTCCTTAGATATCTAAGTCGGCCGTAGATATTGTACGAAAACTCATAAAATCAGAGGCACCAGTAGATGGTCGGAGACAGTGGGAAAAGAGATAGGAACTATGGCACGGTGATGAACAACGTAGGCCCACGGAAGAAGGGGGATATCGCATGAAATCTCATAACATCCCCCTGACGCCGGAGACCTAACCTGCCATCTCCACAAATGAAACATGTCCCACGGGTGTGCAGCGTTGGAGGCCCATACCACCAGACAGCTAAAACACCCAGCTAAAGAAATACCAAAAGTCTCCGCCGTCTACACAAGCCACGCCAAACCTCCTATCGGATCACACACAGATTCAGCAAGCCTCACCAGGCGGACTTCAAGTATGCCTCTGCCGGCCAAAAAACTGCCAACACTTCTACCCCGGCCATCAAGCAAGCACAGAGAAGGAGAGAACATGGGGCGGAGGTCCTGGCCACCACCTCTGTATCGCGCATGTTCGCCCAAGCAAAGACCCACGGTGTGCAAGCTCGGGACTAGACGAGATATATAAACTAGCACAACAGACATAAGCCCCCGCACAAACAATCAAGAAAGTGAACATGTTTTCTATTTCATAAAACGTCAAGTAGCATTCTTACAAGACACAAACTTACAATAAAATCCAAACTATTGTGGCGGAGGTCCGCGCCAAGCAAGCACGCGAGTAAACCCAGTGCGCTCGTCATCTATATCAAACTTAACTGACTCAAACACGTCGCGCGCAACGCTACGGGGAAAGGCCGAACGCCAATACTCCCAAAGCTCTCCACTCACATAAATACCATCGTTGTAGAGAGTCAAAGGCATGACATCTTGCGTAGGCTCCCCACGCAGAACCTGCGCAAGGTTAAAATTTTCCACAAATTCATTCAGAACAAAAGAAACTTTATTTACAAGAGCCCAACTGGACTACAATATACAAGTCAAAACAGCTAATTCCTACAAAGAGCCTAGACCTCCGACGTCCTAGTCATAGCAGAAGTCCCTGGAACGGAGCCCGCATCAACTGTGGGCGGGGACGGCGCATGCAGCCTCCGACCATCACCACCGCCGATCGTAGCGCCCACCGGAGCGCCAGCGGTGGTGGAGGCACCGCCCGCGGTCGCCGAGCGCAGAACCGATGGAGGCCTGCCCACAAGACTCTTCTGCGCATCCTATAGCATAGGCTAAAATATCAGGGGCATGGGAAATGAAAGCCTTCGCAGCTTCGCAAAAAGCAAGGAGACAAAAATAGTGGCTATAAAGACTAGAAATACCTTCGCCCTCTTTTCCTCCGCCAGTTTCCGGGCAGCAGGTCTCCCAAATGGAGCCCAAAAGTACCCAATGAAATTTCTCAAGGTTTTTCACAAACCAAGAGAAGTCTCACCAAGCTCCTCTAGACCCGGCAGCGCTCCCTCCGGAATACTTTCGGTTTTGTGTACACCCACCACGCACCAAAAGCTTGGCGTAATTCACTACTCTCGCCAGCGCCCCGTAGTCCGTATAGCCATTGATCAGACTAGGGAGCTTCGCAAGATGACGCTTAAGCCAGGAGGCGAGGGCGTAGACGCTGTCTTCCTCCGGAGGAGCGGAGGTTTCGCCTCCAAACTCGGCAACGATGGCCCGGTAATGGCCAACGGTTGAAGCAAGGACCCCCTTGACCGAGTCCAAATGCCTCATCATCAAAGATAGCTGCTCCCCCACTGCAGCTGTGGATTCCTTCTCAGAGGCTAGCTCTCGCTGGAGACCCTCGGCCAACTCGTTCGCCCTACGGGCCTGCTCGGCGGACAAAGCTTCCGCATCCAAGGCCTTGGCGAGATCGGCCCTCAAGGCCTCCTTTTCTTGTTCCTTCTCCGCCAGAGAAAGGCAGAGAGCTACAAGGGAGTTGGCAAAACCCCCTTTTTCACCTTCTAGGCGCTCGTTCTCCGCCTTGAGCGCTTCAATCGCAGTATCTCGGTTGGAGACCTTGCTAGTGCAGCGCTCTTCCATAACAACGGCCATGT